>NC_031998.1:5795661-5864820 GCF_001879085.1 Nicotiana attenuata
TTTTGGGTATGTTTATCCCTCAGATAAGAGAGACGATATTTTCATATGATTCAGAATATGGCCTCATCGGCCTAAGTTGAGGGTTACCCCTTCAGAGTTTATTGTTCAGAGTGGTATGCTCGAGCCGAGTATGGCACCGGGTGCCGGCCACGCCTCGTCAGGTTTGGGGCGTGACATTCTTCACTCTCTTCTTCTTCCACTACTTTCACTTTTCTATACTTTAAGGCAGACCTGGTTCTTTTTGCCAAGGTAGAAGGTTCTACTGACTTTGTTTTCGAATGAGACTTCATTTTGGAAGTCTTGATTTTCTTTGCTTTTGGAGTCACAACCTCCACCTCCTCGGCCTCCTCTTCATTACGAAGAACCAGGTCCATCTATTCAATTTCAGTAGCCTCAACAGGCTCAACCACTTTCTTTTTTCCCTTTGCAGCAACTTTCCTCCTACTCTCTTCTAGGGCCCTTTTCAAGTTCAGCCTCACTCTGCTTCTTTTGACTCCTTGTAATTCTTCCTCTTGTAAGAGTAATCTCTACAAGGGTAAAAGAGGCTGCCTTTCTCTTCTTGTTTGCCCTAGCAATACCAGTAATTTTAACTCCTGAAATCTTTCTCCTTTTTGGTTATAGCTGTCAGACACACGTTTCAGTAGATCTTCGAGGGGGTTCCTGTACTGATGGAACAGGTTCTTGAACATTCTTCCCCAATCTAACCAATCCCTCCGCAGCTTCTTCAGACCCACTTCCCCTTTTTCTCTCAAACTTTCTTCTTCTCTAGCAGATTTCTCACTCTATACTACCATAACTCCTATTTCTTCAGTCAATCCAACAGGACTGGGTGAAGATTCAGCCACTCCTTTTGCCATTCCCCTCATAGTACCCTGAGCACCCTCACACTCTTTTTATTTTATCTTTTTTACCACCAATTTTCTCAAACTCAGTGGTCTCAACCCGAGCCATAGTTCTTACTAGAACAAACCTATTTTCCAGATTTACAACAACCTCATAGATGATTCCAGAAGTAATTTCTGACTAGATGTTACCTGCTCTATTTCAGAAGAAACATTCTTTCCCCTCAGTAGCATACTTGAATAATTTTTCAGATTTCTAGGATTCTTCTTCCCGGCTTTCTTTTAACTGCTCATTAATTTTCTTGATTTGTTCTTCTCTACCGACAACTTTGCGAGCAATCATCTTGAACCTTCCTTTCTTAGAAATAGGTATGGTTGAGGGTGTGGTTGAAGGACTGGTGTGGATTCTTTGGGTGGTGATGAGGGATTTTCAGAAGTGTTAGCCATTTATGGTTAGAGGATGAGAGAAGATGATTATGTGTGTTTGGAAGATGAGAGAAGATAGAGAGAATTGTTTGGCAGTTGTGAATTAGAAGTGAACAAACAACTAAGGCCTAATCAATATACAGAGGAAGAGTTTAATTGGGTAACGACAGCTTTTTCAGAAGCTCAGAAGTCTAATCAAACTGGGAGTCTGTTTGAAAAGATGTTGAAGACTTTCCCTAGAATCTAGGCCCTTATTGCGTTTTGGGACTCTATTTGGATGAAACTAGTTCATTTCGTAACGGAAAAGCTCAAGGAGGTTAGGATTAAATGGGACTCTCATTTTGATCATAATCCAAATATAATTATTCCAAAATATGTAGAGTGGAGAATACGTACCATGTAATCTTGATGAACCGGGTTCTTCACTGAGAAATCGCTTGTGTAAGTCTAAATTTTTCAAGAAAATAAAGATAATATCATTAGAGATTAATGAGACATTTTAGCACATGGCACAAGAGTATACTAGAGAAAGTATGAGACTGAGCAAAATCTAATCTAATTATGTACAAAATTCATAAATTTCCTAACCAAATTTTTGAGTTAGAACTGGTTCCCTTTAGGTGATCTTAATCATCCCTAATTCTAACATGTTCCTTTCAAAGTAATCTCTACTTAGAGCTTTTATGAAGATGTCAGCTATTTGCTTGTCAGTAGCACAAAATTCCACAGTGATCAAACCCTTTTCATATTTGTCTCTCAAAAAGTGATGCCTAACATCTATGTGCTTAGTTCTTTTATGAAGAACCGGGTTCTTGGTCATACTAATTGCACTAGTGTTACCACAAAAGATGGGATACAACCTACATCAATTCCAAAATCCATTAATTGTTTTTTATCCAGGCAGCGGCAACATACTCAGCTTCAGCAGTAGACAAGGCCACAGAATTTTGCTTTTTGGTGGCCCAAGACACAAGACATGAGCCAAGAAAGTGTGCCATACCTGAGGTGCTCTTTCTATCCACAGGAAAACCTGCATAATCAGCATCAGCATATCCCATTAAGTTGAAATTACTACCTTTTCGATACCATAGACAAAGGTCAGTGGTGCCTTTTAGGTATCTCAAGATCCTCTTGATAGCAATCAAGTGAGACTCCTTTGGATTTGCTTGAAATCTAGCACAAAGGCCTACACTGAAAACAATATCAGGTCTACTAGGAGTGAGATATAACAGAGAGCCAATCATTCCCTTATACAACTTCTGATCAACAGATGAACTAGGTTCATCTACATCCAATTTTATGGTTGTTGCTATAGGAGTATCAATTTCTTTGGAATCTTCCACTTTAAACCTTTTAAGAAACTCTTTCACATACTCCTATGATGGATCATAGTTCCATTTAAATTTTGTTTAATTTGTAAGCATAAAAATAAATTAATCTCACCCATCATACACATTTCAAATTCACTCCCCATTAATTTTGCAAATTCTTTACTTAATCGGCAGTTGCTCCAACGATTATATCATCAACATATATCTGAACTACCAAGAGATCTTTATCTTTTTCTTTCAAGAACAAAGTACTGTCAATTTTACCTCTCTTGTAGCCATGCTCAAGCAAGAATTTTTATAATCTTTCATACCATGCTCTTTGAGCCTGCTTGAGCCCATAAAGTGACTTATCAAGCTTGTACACAAGATCAGGATATTCCTTGCTTTCAAAACCCGGGGGTTGCTTGTGTATATGGTAGAAATCGATGGCCCGATTTCACGAGCATCATGGCATCTCGAGGGCTTCCAGTGTTCGACTCCGAGAATCCTCGACGGTCGATTTCGAGACAGTTCGACTTCGAGACGTTACGAGTAATGATCGGCCCCAGGACAAAATGAATCACCGGTCTCGACGAATCAAGGTGGAGTTTCCAAGGCACGTGACTAGAGCTGACAGAGCCTAGTGGACTAGTCTGAAAATGAATCAAAGGCATTAGGTGGCTATACCTGCCCCATATCTTTGTAATTAATGCATCTTGTACTGTGTTGGGACCCCTCTTCATATATAAAGGGGATCCTTGTCATTTTGTAAACATCTGATGCTCAATACTAAAAGAAACACGCGAACATTCTCTCTACTCTCTAACATATTCTTTTGAGTTCATTACTTCATTTATTGCTTACATTTATTGTGTTCAATCTATTGTTCTTCATTTATTGCTTATTATTGGCCATAAAGAGTCGTCATTGATCTTATTATAACTGTTAGTCGTCCATCGATTACCCTCGATAGCTCCCAGCCGAGCACTTGACTCGACCTCGAGGCCACTGAATAGGCAAGCTCGAGGCCCCGTTTGGCAGTCATTCAGTTGGATCAATATCTCGCCTTTAAGCTCTTATCTCGCTCCTAAATCTTTCACATAGCATCAACTGTTTAACAACTAGCATAAAAATAGATCACGTATTTTTAGAATCCCATAATCAAATTTAATTGTTATTACCATTTTCACGGTAAACAGTTTGGTGCCCACCGTGGGGCTAAAAATAACAGTGATTATTTTCTTGCTGGTTTAACCACGTAAAGCAAGTCATTTTTCACACTTTTTCTTGTCCAAGATCTTTGATTTCAGGTCAAAATGTCTAACTCAGTAAATGCACATGAAAACATCAACCTTGAAGACCATGGAGAAAATGGTGTTGACGTCCCAGGTGTTGGTGTACCACCACGAAACCCTGAGAACGCACCGGAACCGATTCCCGTGGATGCAATTTCACGCGACGCTCAACACGTCAAAATAAACTCCCACACCAACAGGAGCATACACTAAGGAGACCAACAAGAAGCTCAGAAAATCCCAGCTAGGGAAGAACGGGAGGTTAGCCTTCACGTTATTTTTGAAATGTTGCAGGCACAACAACTGGCTATTTCTCAGCTGCAAATTCACCAAAAGACTCCTAGCACGGTAGCACCGGGGACGGTTCCCCCAGCCGAGCAGGTACCAGAGAGATCAAGCAACAACGGGTCGACAACCGACCCCGCCATCGTAAAGATGCTCGAGGACCTCACGAGGAGGATTGAGTCAGGCAAGAAGAAGATAGAGGCCAATGACAAGAAGGTCGAGACATACAACTCCAAGGTCGACCAAATTTCGGGCACACCCCGATCCTAAAAGGTGGGGATTCAAAGAAGTTCGTACAGAAGCCGTTCCCACAGGAAGCGGCTCCGACACCCATTCCGAAGAAGTTCAGAATGCCAGACCTCCCGAAGTACAACGGAACCTCGGACCCCAATGAGCACGTTACTGCTTACACATATGCGGTAAAAGGCAACGACCTGAGGGACGATGAGATGGAGTCCGTCCTGCTGAAGAAGTTCGGGGAAATGCTTTCTAAAGGGGCAATGATATGGAATCACAACCTGGCCCCAAACTCGATAGATTCATTTGCCATGCTGGCGGATTCTTTCATTAAGGCACATGCTGGTGCCATCAATGTAGCAACATGGAAATCTGACGTCTTCAAAATTAAGTAGAGGGAGAATGAGATGCTGCGAGAGTTAGTATCTCGCTTTCAAATGGAATGAATGGAACTACCACCAGTCTCCGACGACTGGGCAGTGCAGGACTTCACTCAAGGTCTGAATGAGTGAAGCTTGGTGGCTTTGAAGCAGTTGAAACAGAATCTGGTTGAATATCCCGCCGTGACCTGGTCGGACGTTCACAACCGATACCAGTCGAAAATCAGGGTCGAGGATGACCGACTGGGGGCCCCCTCGGTCTCGGTATACCCAAGTAGGCTTCTGGCAAAGGAGCCAAAACCAAACAAAGAAAGGTACCAGCCATACATCAAAGACAGGAGAAATGCCCCGAGGCGCAACATACCATGCAACAACGGGAGAATGGACCGAGGATAGAATCCTCGGGGACTCGTCAATAGAGCCGGATCCGATAGGCACACAGGGCCAACGGAGGCACCTTGCTTGTTAGAATACAACTTCAACATCGACGTATCAGACATCGTGTTCGCCATCAGTAAAATCAGAGACACCAGGTAGCCCAGGCCCGTACAATCAGATCCTTCACAAAGAAATCATAACTTAGTATGTGAATTTCACAACACGCACAACCACAGATCCGATGATTGCCACCAGCTCTGGGAAGCAGTAGCCCGGCTATTAAGCAAAGGTCACCTCCAAGAATTCCTAAGCAACCGGGCCAAAAATCAGTTCCGGGAAAGAAAGGCGGCCAAGAAGAACGAAACGAATGAGCGACAACATGTCATCCACATGATCTTAGGAGGCATCGATGCCCCATTGGAGCCCATGATGAGAACAACAAAAATGTCCATCACCAGAGAAAAATGAACTCGGGGCTACGTACCCGAGGATGCCCTCACATTCAGCGATGAGGACATCGAGACCTTGTCTCATCCTCACAACGATGCATTGGTAATCTCTTTCCTTGTAAATACATTTCAAATTAAACGTGTACTTGTGGATCCGGGTAGCTCGGCCAACATTATCAGGTCGAGGGTGGTAGGGCAGCTCGGACTACTTGGCCAAATCGTACCCGCCTCTCGAGTCCTCAACGGATTCAACATGGCGATCGAAACAACAAAAGGGGAAATCACCCTCCCAGTTAACGTGGTCGGCACAACCTAAAATTCCAAATTCCATGTCATCAAAGGAGACATGAGGTATAACGCCTTGCTCGGAAGGCCATGGATACACTGCATGAGAGCAGTACCGTCCACCCTCCATCAAATAATGAAATTCTCGTCAACATAGTGGATTAAAACTATCTACGGGGAACAACATGCGGCAAAGGAAATGTTCGCAGTACACGATGTAACGCCGACACTAGTGCCTCCACCCTCGAAGGATCCAAAGGATTATCAAACAGTAAAATAGCGATAGCAAGCTACGCCCTCGGCTAAGTCCGAACCAAATGAAGCAAAGAGCCGTACCGCGTCCTCATGACAAACGATCGAAACATCGCCGACACATTCTACACTAAGGTATGACCGTCTCTTTTCGCTTTCAATTACATTCTACACTGACATGAGTGCAGGTATTCGATCGAAACGGCCAAAGCACTCTCCAACTCGAAGGCCTTTGGTTTCAAAAGCATGCGTTGCACTCTTTTCCTTTGACCGGTTTTTTATCCCAAAAAGGGTTTTACCGGCAAGGTTTTTAACGAGGCAACATCCATATGCTACCTAAGGAAGACTCAACAAAGTATTCAAGGCTTCTTTTGCATGCAACCTCGAATACTTGGGGGCATCCCCCCCCCGGAAGGTCACCTACTCGGATAAGACAAGATACGCCGAATGGGATCTCGATAGGAAAATAATGTAGCGGGCCAAATGGTCAAACAAACCGTGTCCGCATAGAGCAACCAAGCCCCTAACAGCAGAGGCATGTATACTTGTACCAAGTAATCGATGAATATTTTCCGTCAAAGATTTCACGCTACAAGAGAAACTCGGTATTTTTGCAAAAATGGGTCCTCTGTCAAAAATGTCCCGAACACTCGAGGACTGGCATCGACAACTCAAAACAATGCGACCCCCGAGTCGGAGCTCCTAACTCATAAGCCCTCAATGAGGCAACACTGAGATCACAAAACAGCTCAGAACCAAAAATGTCCCGAACACTCAGGGACTGGCGTCAAAAACTCAAGTCCAATGACCCCCAGGTCAGAAACTCCGGAATCGTAAGCCCTCAATGAGGCAATACGAAGTTTGAAAGCAATGGATCCCGAGCCGAGAAATCCTCGATAACTCGGGGACTGCCGTCAATCGCCATCTCTATCGCAATGGCTCCCGAGCCAAGAAATCCTCGATAACTCGGGGACTGCCGTCAATCGCCATCTCCATCGCAATGGCTCCCGAGCCGAGATATCCTTGACAACTCGGGGACTACCCTCAATCGCCATCTCCATCGACTTATCGAAAATCCGAGGCCATAAGACCCCAAATGGGCAGACTCCGTCTCGTAAGACCTCAAGCAAGGCATGAACCACAGTTATACCAAGTGACAATATCTGTAAGACCTCAAGCAAGGCATGGACCACACTTGTACCAAGTGACAATACCTGTAAGACCTCAAGCAAGACATGAACCACGCTTGTACCAAGCGGAAATATCTGTAAGACCTCAAGCAAGGCATGAACCATACTTGTACAAAGTATCCAAAACTGTAAGACCTCAAAGGCAAGTAAAACTTGTAAGACCTTACTAAAGGCATAAAACCGATCTCAAATTTAAGGCTATATATCGAACTTGTAAGACCCCTAAAGGCATACCCTCGATATAGATGCCAAAACTAATTCACTCGGGACTAAATGGCTCCGGCCCAACACAAATAACTACGGTCACAAGGTTGTACCAGCCAAACTAACGCGATTCGGGGACGCCCGACCATCCCTACAAAATCACAGGTCTTCAATTACTTCGAATCTACTTCGAAAAGAACCGGTTAAACAGGCTACCCTCGACATAGGCAAAAGAGCTTCGACCATGTCAGCTCCTAAACACCGGCTTCGAGATACTCAGCCTCTGAGCCAAACCTCGCGAGGTGCTTGATCATCGCCATATAACGACTCGCAATCGAGGTTTTTTATTAAACCATCAAAGAGTAAGGAAAACACTTTCAAAAAATCCTTATCGAGGGAAAATAAAGCCTACATAAAAGGTCGCATCGACCCAAGGCATAAGAGCCATTATCGCCAGCCCACATAAAAGGTCGCATCGACCCAAGGCGTAAGAGCCATTGTCGCCAGCCCGTATAAAAGGTCGTACCGACCCAACGCGTAAGACCCTAAGGGCCAGCTTTAAATTCAAACTTGAGGGTCGAACGAGCTCGAGTCGAAACTCGATTCGGAGACTAAACTCCAAACAGTTAACTAAATCTGCCTAAGAATGAAATCATAAGATCAGTTGTCGCCGGCCTATACTAAAGGTCGCATCGACCAAGCGCGTAAGAGCCTATAGGCCAGCCTAATAAGCCCCAGGGCTATACAACGAATCGTAGGATTCCTCTCAACTCAAGACCAGAATCAGAAAGTAAAATCTACGTCCCCTTTGGGGACTATGGCCCGTCGGCCTCATCCTCGCTATCTTTGGCATCGGACAAAAGTGCCTTAGCGCCACGTTAGTCTGCCCTCACCCTCTTTACCTCTTCCGGGAGGTCAAAGCCCCTAGCACGGATCTCCTCGAGGTTTTTCCTTCGAGATTTACACCAAGCATATTCCTTGCTCCCGCCCTCGCGATCGAGAACCTTTCTCAGTTCAGCTTGAGCATCGACAGCATCCTTCAAATAGACCGCCACTTTCTGGTCAGCTGCGGTTCGGCTCATTACGGCTTCAGCCCGGGCGTCCACAACCTCGGCCTTTATCTTCAAAAGCTCAGACTCGAGCTTTATAATCATATCTGTTTGAACCGAGCTATTATCACGAACTAAGCAAAGTTGAACCTCAAGAGCGGAGGCTTTGGTCAGAGCACCCTTCCTCGCAGAAGCCTGAACCTCCGCCTGAGCCTTTAACTCATCATACTCGCACTTGGCTCAGCCAGCTTCGTTCCGAAGGTGCTCCAGGTCCTCCGTCTTTTTCTGCAACTGAAATAAACGAAACATTAGTCTCAGGAGCTAGAAGAGAGAACAGACACTCGCTCACCTGCTCCTTCAAATAGCTCTCATAATTCAAGCTCCGACTCGCCTCATACCGTAAGCGTACCAGCTCAACTTCCCTTTCATTGCAAAGGAGCCTAAGGGATTTCTCCTCATCCAGAGCTTTCCGCAGCCTGGCCTCATGGCGAAGCAGCTCGGACTTAAGCTTCTCAAAAGCCTGTAAAGGAAAATTCAATAAAGAAGGGAAGGCACGAAACTCGAAAAGCCTGTGCTAACACTCACCGCAGAATGAAGCCGCTGGGCTTCCTCGAAGGTCGAGCGCACATCTGCTAGCCTGGCCCCCTCAGCTCCGAAAGAGTCGACCCCGGTCGGGGCACGATCGCTCGGTGCATGTGATCCCGGGTTTCGAGTATCCCTCGAAGTACCTCCGACGGAAACAGAGGACGACAGCGGAGGAGAAACTGCCTTTCCAAAGCCAGAAATCACGGGTGCGGCAAGCTCAGTCAATACTTCCATTCTGGGCCCCCGGTACAGGTTCACCTTGCTTTGAGCACCGTCGCCCTACAAAGGTATCTCCTGCTTATTGTTATCATTCTTTAGCCCAGAAGCTAGCAACCCTTCTCCCTCTCCAAAGGGGCACGACCCCGCCTCAGAAGGCTCCCCGATGCCTAATATAACAGGGTTAGTGCGCAGAAAGAGAAAGTGCTCTTCCAACTGAAAAAAGGGAAGGGAATAGATCGCACAGCACACACCATGATGTTTTGCCTCCCATCTGCCCCTAGACAAAGTTTGCCACTTACGCTCATCGCAGGTCAAGTGGGCCGCCAACTCCCGAACCCACTTTGACAGATCAGGGATTCGCGTGGCATCCATGAAATTGCTGTAGAAGAGGAAAAGAGGGCACATTTACGGAACACTCTTTCGCTGTAATTTAAAAAAATTGAAGGCATGAGTGTACAACTTACGGGTATAATTCCATTCCTCAGGGAATGGCATAAACTCCACGGGGATAATATCAACAGTCCGTACTCGGACGAATAGACTCAGCAACTCCCGATCTCCGTCTTCTTCATCATCAACAACAAAAGGCGTGGCCGATCGGCATCATAAGGTTAGCAGACCTCGATGGTGAACAGGTCGGTACAACCTGATAAGATGACTAAGCGTGAATTCAAGCCCTGCCTTCTCCGCAAAGAACCTCATCATCAATACTATCCGCCAAAATGACGGATGAATCTGCACCAAGGTGACCCGATAATTCCGACAGAAATAAAGCACAACCCTGTCAGGGGGACCTAGCGTGAATGGGTATGTATACATGTTCAAAAACCCCTCAGCGTGATCCATAACGCTCTCTCTCGGGGAAAATATACGCAATACTACCTTCTCCCCCCCATCCACAGTCTCTCCTCACTGATTCAAGATGCTCCTCTCCTATTAAAGAAATGAACTTCGAGGCATAATCCTGATACCCTCGAACACTGGGAGTCTCTCCTGGCGGGAGATTCCCTCCCAAAGCAAAGTGCCCAGAGGCGGAGCTCCTTTCTCCTTGCCGAGCGGATTCGGGCATAGCAGCCATGGCTATAGTAGAACGAAGGAAGGGGAAATGAAGACTTGGGCGAAAGCTTTGAGTTAAAGAAAAATTGGCGCAAGAAAAGAGAACTCTATGAAAGAGGATAACTACTCGGAATAGCAGAGCCTCCAAAAGGGCAAAGACAACCCTATATACGGAAAAAACGGCGACCACTCGCCTGCCTCGAAGGCTGATTAAAAATGTTGGATAAAGCCTTTATCGATGTAGAAGGTACGTCGGCGGAATTGCCTCAGTCATCTCGTAGCCGTATTCTACACTCGACGTCGCCATACGGTGCTTCAAGGTCGAAACCTCGCGTCAACCAAGTCCCGAGGTGGTACCCGACCTCGAGGACCTCCATCAAAAAGAAGTTAGGCTCCAAGAAGCCATTGGCATTAGTGTAAGTCCCGAGGTGGTACCCTACCTCGAGGACCTCCATCAAAAAGAAGTTAGGCTCCAAGAAGCCATTGGCACCCGTGAAAGTCCCGAGGTGGTACCCGACCTCGAGGACCTCCATCAAAAAGAAGTTAGGCTCCAAGAAACCATTGGCATCGTTGCAAGTCTCGAGGTGGTACCCGACCTCGAGGACCTCCACAAAAAGAAGACAGGCTCCAAGTAAACCATTAATATCACTACAAGTCCCGAGATGGTACCCGATCTCGAGGGCTTCTCTCAAGAAGAAAATAAGCGCTTAACTCTACTCATATGGGTTCAGCCTCGGGGTACCATCTAAACTCGGGTAAACCCTCATCTGGGATCTGTCTACAACGCTTTAAGGCTATCTACACTACGTTCAAAACAAGTTTCCAGGTGGTTCGGATTTGAGCAAACCCCCACTTGGGGACTGCTCATGAAAGCCTATGGGCAGTCTCTATTCAACTCGAAGTCGGGGTCCCGACGACCCGAGTTTATCAGTCCAGTCCGGGCTCGTCCCAAGGAACAGCAAAGGGTTCTGCGGGGATTCGTGTTAATCAATCAAAGGTCAGAAGAAATACTCACATCCAGGCTTGATATATGCACCAATCGGTGGGGTTATGCACTCAGATTCTTTACAAACATAGATAAAGGGAAATATAGCATACATCAGAGACAAATTGAAGAAACATCTTTATATTCATAAACACTTGATTACAAAAGCCCACGAGGGGTCCTTACATATGGTTACAAAAGCCCACGAGGGGTCCTTACACAGAACCAAAGAAGCAAAAAGGTGTACATATATAATTAAAGCCCAGAGCCTAGCCTATTCTCCGGGGGGCATCCTCGGCGGCAGTATGTTCGAGCATCGCCTCCTCGACGGTCTTGTCTCGATCTTCCAAAGTGGTATCTCCAAGTGAGAAGATTAAGAAGAGGAAAGTGGGAGAAGCAGAAAGGGATGAAAAAATGCCATATCCCACCAAAGAGCAAAGGCTTCTACCGGGCCAAGAAGATCACGGCCCGGTAGAAGACTTGGCGAGCTTCGGCCTTACTTGCACGGCTACATTGAGTCCACTTCTTGGGACATTGTGCCGTGCAAGCTACGGCCATAGATGCCACTTCACCCCATGGAAAGCAAAAGGGATGAAGTGCCATACCACGCCGGGTAGGAGAGTGAGCAGCGGTGTATAGTCCGAACACCCTCGCAAGCAGCGGTGTAGAATCCAAATATCTTCCCAAGTCCGAAGAAATCGGCCCCCCTATCTCACTATCTCGAGCTAACAATGACAACAGTAATAGCAACAACAACAACAACAAAAAGTCAGTGTAATCTCGCTCGGCAAAGGAAAGCCCAGGGAAAGGGACATGGCGTGGCAGAAGAGAACGCCGCCCCATAACCGTAAGGCCGCGAGCCTCAAACATAAGGGATATCAATGGATGAGGATGAAAAGAAGGAAGAGGTGGAAGGATATTGGAAAACACTTGAATGAGGAAACGGTTCCAGGAGGCTCCCTTTTATAGGGGTGGCAGCGTAATCAGCGGCCCCATTAATGCCCTTGAAAAACGTATCAGTAGGCGCAATCAATGCACTTTTTGGAAACCAAATCGACGACGATATTTTCACTCTAGAGAATTAGAATTGGCAGTACATTGAATGGCGTTGAAAAAATGAACCGACGGGACGCCTCAAATATCATGAAGGCTTACGTCATAAGTATGACATCATCGCGGGAAAGTTCAAAGAGATGAATATCAAAATCATTTCTTATCGTTCCACTCTAAGAAACGCGGGGACTATCTGTATACGGTAGAAATCGATGGACCGATTTCACAAGCATCATAGCATCTCGAGGGCTTCTAGTGTTCGACTCCGAGAATCCTCGACGGTCGATTTTGAGATAGTTCGACTTCGAGACGTTATGAGTAATGACCGGCCCAGGGACAAAGTGAATTACCGGTCTCGGCGAATCAAGGTGGAGTTTCCAAGGCACGTGACTAGAGCTGACAAAGCCTAATGGACTAGTATGAAAACGAATCAAGACATTAGGTGGCTATACCTGCCCCATATCTTTGTAATTAATGCATCTTTTACTGTGTTGGGACCCCTCTTCATATATAAAGGGGATCCTTGTCATTTTGTAAACATCTGATGCTTAATACTAAAAGAAACACACGAACATTCTCTCTGCTCTCTAACATATTCTCTTGAGTTCATTACTTCATTTATTGCTTACGTTTATTGTGTTTAATCTATTGTTCTTCATTTATTGCTTATTATTGGCTATAAAGAGCCGTCATTGATATTATTATAACTGTTAGTCGTCCGTCGATTACCCTCGATAGCTCCCAGTCGAGCACTTGACTCGACCCCGAGGCCCCTAAATAGGCGAGCTCGAGGCCCTGTTTGGCAGTCATTCGGTTTGATCAATATCTCGCCTTTAAGCTCTTATCTCCCTCCTAAATCTTTCACATAGCATCAACTGCTTAACAACTAGCATAAAAATAGATCACGTATTTTTAGAATCCCATAATGAAATTGAATTGTTATTACCATTTTCACGGTAAACAGCTTGATAAACACTTCTTCCTTTAGATAGCCATTGAGGAAGGCACTCTTGATATCCATCTGATGGAGGGTGAATTCCATGTATGCAGCAAAGGCTATAAAGTGTCTAATTGCTTCCAATCTTGCAACTGGAGCAATGTTCTTATCATAGTCTATGCCCTCGTTTTGACTATATCCTTGAACCACGAATCTTGCCTTGTTCCTTGTAACTATTCCATCTTCGTCATGTTTGTTTCTGAAGACCCATTTTATGCCAATTACTGATTTGTTCTTGGGTCTTGGTACCAGATGCTAAACTTGACTTCTCTCAAATTTGTTGAGTTCATCTTGCATTGCATTATCCAGTCTGCATCCTGCAAAGCCTCGGCAACATTTTTAGGTTCAATAAGAGATAAAAAAAAGCATCAAAAACACGAAGATTCTTCATAGAAGATCTGGTTTTGATTCCAGTGATTGGATCAGTAACTTTGATACTTGTAAGGTTTCACAACCAGCTGGTTTCCCCTAGATGTTCCTTCAATGTTTTGTTGCTGAGGAACAGGTTCCCTCAAGGTTTGAGGATCAGTTACTCTTTGTTCAGTTCCCCCTGTCAAGTTGCCCTAGGTGGAAGGACCTGTTCCATCACCTGTTCTTCCTCTAGTGCATCTTCAGTCTGGGTTGTGGTATCATTTGAGTTTCTTACCAGCCCAATTGCTTCATCATCATGTTCCGGCCTCTCAGAAAGAATGTTAGTTTCATAAAAAACCACATGTACACTTTCTTCTACATACATAGTTCTTCTGTTATAAATCTTATAAGCTTTACTATGTGAAGAATATCCCAAGAATACTCCCTCATCACTTCAGGGATCAAACTTACCTAGGGAGTCTTTACCATAATAGTGCATAAAGCACTTGCATCCAAATGCCCTAAGATGGGATATATTTGGCTTTCTCCCTTTAAGTAACTAATAGGGAGTCTTCTCAACAAGAGGTCTATTCATGCACCTATTTATGATGTAGCATGCAGTGTTCACAGCTTCCGCCCAGAAGCGATGGGGCAGTTTACTAGAAAGAAGCATAGTCTTGGCCATTTCTTCTAGTGTCTTATTCTTTATTTCAACTGTTCCATTTTGTTGTGGAGTCCTAGGAGTAGAAAAATTATGATTTATGTCATGCTCATCACAGAATTCAGTAAATTTAACATTCTCAAATTCATTACCATGATCAGACCTAATTAATGCAAGTTTATTACCTAGTTGTTTCTGGGTTTTTCTAACAAAAGAAGTGAACATCTCAAATACTTCATATTTAGATGTTGAAAACAGTGTCCAAGTAAGCCTAGAGTAATCATCAATAAGCACTATAATATATCTTTTACCCCATCTGCTCAATGTTCTCATTGGTCCACAAAGATCCATATAGACTAGTTCCATCGTCCTGGTGGTGCTTACCATTTTCTTGCTTTTGAAAAAAGATCTTACCTACTTCCTCCTTGCACAAGCCTCACAAACTTTTATCTTTCTTGAACTTAACGTTAGGCAGCCCTATCACCAAGTCCTTGGAGACTAGTTTGTTGAGTTGACTTAGACTGGCATGTCCAAGTCTCTTGTGCAAAGGAGGGGATCATTATCCAACACACTTAAGCAAGTAAGTTCATTTTCTGAAAGGGTGGACAGATTCACAACATATATATTATTCACTCTTTTTTCCTACAAAACTATCTTGTCAGTAGTAAGATTGATCATAAAACATTTTATAGAGGTGAATGCTACCATGTTACCTCTATCACAAAGTTGTAATAAACTTTTAGACTATATTTCAGTCCATCTATCAAGCAGACATTCTCAATAAAGTGAGAATCAGTCTTACCTACCTTTCCAACCCCAATGATCTTGTAACGACCCGGCTAGTCGTTTTGACAATTTATGCCCCGATCCCCTATTAACTGCTTCCCATGTATCTTCTTCTGCTATTGTGATTTGCAAGGATGATTCATTTTGAGTTTTGGAGTGTTTTAGGACACTTAGTCCCAAAATGAGAGCTTAAGTCTTAGAATTTGGACCGTAGTCGGAACAGTTTGAAGATGGCTCTGAAATGGAATTTCGTCGATTCTGATAGCTCTACTGGGTGATTTTAGGCTTAGGGGCATGTCCGGATTGTGTTTTTGAGGTCTGTAGCTCATTTAGGCTTGAAATAGCGAAAGTTGAATTTCCGAAGTTTCGGGCCGATAGTGGAATTTTTTGATATCTGGGTAGGAATAGGATTTCGAAAGTTGGAGTAGGTCTGCAGTGTTGAATATGACTTGTGTGCAAAATTTGGGGTCAATCGGACGTGGTTTGGTCGGTTTTGGCATCGGTTGTAGAATTTGAAATTCAAGTTCATTAAGTTTGGATTGGAGAGTGATTCGTGATTTTAGCATTGTTTTGTTTGACGTGATTTGAAGGCTTGAATAAGTTCATATGATGTTTTAGGATTGGTTGGTATGTTTGGTTGAGTTCCCGGGGGCCTCGGGTGAGTTTCGGATGCTTAACGGATTGGTTTGGCACTTATGCATTTGGCTGATGTTGCAGCACCTGTTGTTTTCGCACCTGCACATTTTGGACCGCAGGTGCAGAGCCGCAGAAGTGGCTAAGGAGCCGCAGATGCGGAGTTGAGCCTGGTCAGCTAGGACCGCAGGTGCGGCTGGGGGACCACAGAAGTGGGCTTGCAGATGCGGCCCAGTGCCCGCAGATGCGGCCCCAGCCCAATTAAGTGGACCTCGCACCTGGGATGATTCTTCTGGAGGTGCGCGACCGCAGATACAGTCCTAGGAGAGCAGAAGTGGAAATCACTGGGCAAAAAAGAGTGAAATCAAGGGTTTGAGTTCATAACTCCAAGATTTGATTGAGAGCTCGGTAGAAGGCGAAATTTGGGGAGGTTTTTGGAGGAAATTTGAGGGTAATGATTCCTAACTCCTTTTTGATTATATTCCATTAATCTAAGCTTAATTTCATCGTTTAATTTCAGATTTGGGGTAAAAATTGGGAACAATTGAGAAAAGTTCTTATGCCGAATTTTGGGATTTCGATCGAGATTTTGGTATCGAGTGAATTTGGTATGGTTAGACTCGTAGTGAACGGGTGATCATAATTTGTAACTTTTACCCAATTCCGAGACGTGGTCTCGAGGAGGATTTTTGAGCGTTTTCCTATTTTCTTGCCTTAGCCTTGAATTCATTAGCTAAATTAGTTGCTTGCAGCTATATTTACGTTATGTAATTGATTTGATTAGATTTGGGCCACTCGAAGTTGGATACTCGTGGCAAGAGCGTGATTTCGGATTGATTTGAGCGTGGTTCGAGGTAAGTGGCTTGCCTAACCTTGTGTGGGGGAACTCCCCTTAGGATTTGGTACTGTTGATATATAAATGCCGTGTACGTGAGGTGACGAGTGCGTACACGAGCTATTTGTTGAAAACCCCCATTTTCATTAAGTAAATATCTATGTTTTCCTTTAATTGAGCAACACTAGTATATGTAGCCATCCTGTCTAGCTTAGGAAAGCATGCTTACGTGCCTTAATAGTCTTAACTGCCTACCTGGACTCTGTGCACCATGTTTAGAGTAAGAATTACCTGTTTCCTTTCATACAAACTTAATTAGAATTGTAGAATTCCGTGTTGAAACTGTGGTTTATGTGGAATGAGTTGTGTATTTACTTTGGGACTGCAGAAACGGTATTCCGGGAGATCCCCCTGCACGTTTATGTTTGGGACTACGGGACGGTACCTGGGAGATCTCCTGTACTGGATATTTACTTTGGGACTACGGAATGGTATTCCGGGAGATCCCCTGCACATTTACGTTTGGGACTACGGGACGGTATCCCGGGAGATCCTCTGTACATTTACGTTTGGGACTACGGGACGGTATCCCGGGAGATCCCTGTTGCTATCTCTATGTACTGAGTTGTTTTTTTTGTGATTTCATTTTTTGTTGACTGCTAGTATTTATTTTTACTGCGATATTTCTTAATGTTTTATCTTATTTTACATATATACCAGTAGGGTCCTGACCTGATCTCGTCACTACTCGACCGAGGTTAGACTTGGCACTTACTGCGTACCGCTGTGGTTTACTCATGCCCTTTCCTGCACATGTTTTCGTGTACAGATCCAGGTTCATCGTACCAGCCTCATCACTAGTTGCAGTCGCTGCTGCCTGTTGGAGACTTCAAGGTGTATCTGCCCGCGCCCACAGATCCTCGGAGTCCCCCTCTATCCCCTTATGTTCATTTCTCTTTCTTTCTGTAGAGATGATGTATAGAACAGTTAGCACATCTTAGTAGCTTGTGACTTGCGAGTTTTCGGGTTTTGGGTATTGTTCGGTACTTTTTCTGAAGTGTTAACTGTATATGCCGAGTGGCATTTAGTTTCTTAATGGATAGTTGTGTTGCCAATAGTTAATATTCATGCTTTTGTTTTTATTTCTGCAAATGTGTTTGGCTTACCTAGTCGTAGAGACTAGGTGCCGTCACGACAGTTCATGGAGGGAGGAATTGGGTCGTGACAAGTTGGTATCAGAGTTCTAGGTTCATAGGAGTCGTGAGTCACAAGCCGGTTTATTAGAGTCTCGCGGATCGGTACGGAGACGTCTATACTTATCTTCGAGAGGCTATGGAACTGTTAGGAAAATTCCACTTCATTTGATTCCTAGTTGTGCGAGATTATTGACTTTGAAATTCTAGACTTATGTCTTCTATTCTCTCACAAATGGTGAGGACACGTGCTACCAGAGATGACCAGGCACCCGCGCCCCCTGCTAGAGCCGCCAGAGGTTGGGGTCGGGGTAGAGGCTGAGGACACGCACGTGGTACAGCTAGAGCACCCGCGTGAGCTGCTATAGAGGAGCCACCAGCAGCTCCAGCCAGAGCCCAAGTGCTTGATACACCAACTACTACTACTACTCCAGCTCTCCAGGAAACCCTTGCACAGTTCATGAGCATGTACAACACTTTAGCTCAGGCAGGGTTGATTCCCCTTGCTGCAGCCACATCCCAGGCCGGGGGAGGAGCACAGACTCTCGCCGCCCGCACACCAGAGCAGCGGTTCAGGTTGATTATATCCCAGAGGTTATACCGGTACCGCCTATAGCCCCAGCTCAGCCTGAGGGTAGGGCAACAGTTTCAAAGGAGGAGCAGCGGAGACTTGAGAGGTACAAGAAGTACGACCTTCCTACATTCAGTGGTCTGGCATCAGAGGATGCTCAGGGATTTCTGGAGGAGTGCCACCATATCCTTCGCACTATGGGCATAGCAGAGTCGGGTGTAGTTTCCTTCACTGCCTTCCAGCTTCAAGGGGCAGCCTATCAGTGGTGGCGTACTTTTGAGTTGGACAGTCCGGCTGAGGCAGCTTCCCTTACATGGACCCAGTTCTCGGATATGTTTTTGAGGGAGTATGTCCCTCAGAGCCTCAGGGACGCCTGGTGCGCGGAGTTTGAGCATTTGCGCCAGGGTAATATGACTGTTTCAGAGTATGCTGTCCATTTCAATGACTTGGCTGGACATACACTAGCCTTGGTTTCTATAATTCGAGAGAGAGTTTGCCGGTTTATTGAGGGGCTCATTCCGAGCATCAGGTCTAGCATGGCCCAGGAATTAGAGATGGATATCGTCTATCAGCAGGTGGTGAGTACTGCTAGGAGAGTAGAGGGCGTGCTTGCTCGGGATAGGGAGGAGAGAGAGGCCAAGAGGTCTCGAGGGTCGGTCCATTATTCTGGTGCCCGTGCCCCAGCTGCAGTTCGTCATGGTAGGGATTATGTGAGTCGCCCCGTTCATTCAGCTCTTTCAGCAGCCAGTAGTATTCTAGTTCCTCCTAGACCTCAAGAGCCTTATTATGCACCTCCAATATCTAGTGCGCCTCCTCCACGGGGTGCTTTCAGTGGTCAATCTAGCAGACCTGGCCAGAGTCAGTCACAACCGCCACGCTCTCCTAGAGCTTGTTTTGATGTGGCTACACATACCATATTGTGACGAATTTCCCTAGACTTAGGAAGGGTGCACCTCCAAAGACTTCTCAGCCACAACGTCTCCACAGGGTTCCCAAGCTATGATAACAGTACCAGCTGCTACACCACCTGCCCATCCAGTTAGAGGTGGAGGTCGGGGAGGTAGAGGTCGCCCTAGAGGGGGAGGCCAGGCCACATACTATGCCCTTCCTGCTCGTACAGAGGCGGTTGCCTCTGATTCTATCATTACAGGTATTGTTCTTGTTTGTCATAGAGATGCATCGGTTCTATTCGATCTAGGCTCCACTTATTCCTATGTGTCCTCTTATTTTGCCCCGCATTTGGGCGTATCTCGGGATTCTTTGGTTCCCTATTTATGTGTCTACTCTTGTGGGAGATTCTCTTATTGTGGAACGCATTTATCGGTCGTGTTTGATTGCTCTTAGTGGTTTTGAGAACAAAGCCGATTTATTATTGCTCAACATAGTAGATTTTGATGTTATCTAGGGCATGGACTGGTTTTCGCCCCATTATGCTATTCTTGATTGTCACGCCAAGACCGTGACGCTGGCTATGCCAGGTTTACCACGATTAGAGTGGAGGGGTACTTTAGATTACACTCCCAGTAGAGTTATTTCATTTCTTAAAGCTCAGCGAATGGTTGAGAAGTGGTGTGACGCGTATCTAGCTTATGTGAGAGATGTCAGTATTGATACCCCTACAGTTGATTCAGTCCCAGTAGTGCGAGATTTCCCTTATGTGTTTCCAGTTGATCATCCAGGCATGCCGCCCGACTGAGATATTGATTTTGGCATTGATTTGTTGCCGGGCACTTAGCCCATCTCTATTCCTCCTTATCGTATGACTCCTCCTGAGTTGAAGGAGTTGAAGGAACAGTTACAGGAATTGCTTGATAAGGGCTTTATTCGGTCTAGTGTGTCACCTTGGGGGTGCTCCTGCCTTGTTTGTGAAGAAAAATGATGGTTCTATGGGCATGTGCATTTATTATCGCCAGTTGAACAAAGTTACAGTGAAGAACCGGTATCCTTTGCCTCGTATTGATGACCTATTTGATCAGTTACAGGGTGCTCGAGTATTTTCCAAGATTGATTTTTGTTTAGGTTATCACCAACTGAAGATTCCGGAGCCAGATATCCCGAAGGCTGCTTTCAGGACTCGGTATGGTCATTGCGAGTTCCTTGTTATGTCTTTTGGGCTGACCAATGCCCCAGCAGCATTTATGCATTTGATGCATAGTGTATTCCGGCCATATCTTGACTCGTTCATCATTGGCTTTATTGATGACATTCTGGTGTACTTCTGGAGTCGGGAAGAGCATGAGCAGCACCTGAGGACAGTGCTTCAGACCTTGAGAGAAAAGAAATGATATGCGAAGTTCTTGAAATGTGAGTTCTGGTTGGATTCCGTGGTATTTTTGGGTTCCGTAGTGTCGAGTGAAGGGATCAAGGTGGATCCGAAGAAAGTGGAAGCAGTGCAAAGTTGTCCCAGACCATCCTTAGCTATAGAGATCCATAATTTTCTTGGGTTGGTGGGTTATTACCGTCGATTTGTTGGGGGATTCTCATCTATTGCAGCACCTATGACCAGGCTGACCCAGAAGGGTGCTCCGTTCAGGTGGACGGAAGAGTGTGAGGAGAGCTTTCAGAAGCTCAAGGCAACCTTGACTACAGCCCCGGTATTGATATTGCCCAAAGGTTTGGGGTCTTATACAGTCTATTGTGATGCGTCGTGAGTTGGCCTCGGCGCGGTGTTGATGCAGGATCATAGGGTGATTGCCTACGCGTCCAGACAGTTGAAGGTACATGAAAAGAACTATCCTGTCCACGACCTTGAGTTAGGTGCTATTTTTCATGCCTTGAAGATTTGGAGGCACTATTTGTACGGTGTCCCTTGTGAGATCTACACTGATCACCGGAGTTTGCATCATCTTTTCAAGTAGAAGGATCTTAATTTGCGTCAGAGGAGGTGGTTAGAGCTGTTTAAGGATTATGATATCACTATTTTGTACCACCCGAGAAAGGCAAATGTGGTGGCCGATGCTTTGAGTTACCGGGAAGAGAGTTTGGAGAGTTTGGCTTATCTACCACCAGCAGAGAGGCCCATGGCGATGGATGTTTAGGCCTTAGCCAGCCAATTTGTGAGATTGGATATTTTTGAGCCTAGTTGAGTATTGACTTGTGTGGTCTCTCGGTCTTCTCTTTATGATCGCATCAGGAAGCGTCGGTATGATGACCCCCATCTGTTTGTCCTGAAGGATACGGTTCAGCACGGTGATGCTAAGGAGGTCAAGATTGGGGATGATGGCGGTTTGAGGATGCAGGCAGGCGATGTGTGCCTAATGTGGATGGTTTGTGTGAGTTCATTCTTTAGGAGGCTTACAGCTCGCGGTACTCTATTCATCCGGGTGCCGCGAAGATGTATCAGGACCTGAGGCAACATTATTGGTAGCGTAGAATAAAGAAGGACATAGTGGAGTATGTTGCTAGGTGTTTAAATTTCCAGCAGGTGAAGTATGAGCATCAGCGACCGGGTGAGTTACTTCAGAAGTTAGAGATTTCGGAGTGGAAATGAGAGCGGATCACTATGGATTTCGTTGTTGGACTCCCACAGACTCAGCGGAAGATTGATACAGTTTGGGTGATTGTAGATAGGCTGACCAAGTCAGCTCATTTCCTTCCTGTGATGACTACCTATTCTTCTGAGCAGCTGGCTCGAGTTTATATCCATGAGATTGTCAGGCTTCATGGTGTGCCGGTGTCTATCATCTTTGACCAGGGCACACAGTTTACATCACGGTTCTAGAGAGCCGTACAACAGGAGTTGGGTACTCGGGTGGAGTTAAGCACATCATTTTACCCCCAGACGGACGAACAATCCGAGCACACTACTCAAGAATCATGCTCCGTGCGTGTGTGATGGAGTTTGGAGGTTCTTGGGATCAGTTCTTGCCACTTGCGGAGTTTGCCTACAACAACAGTTATTAGTCCAGCATTAGATAGCACCGTATAAGGCTCTGTATGGTAGGTGGTGTAGGTCCCCGGTGGGTTGGTTCGAGCAGGGCGGGGCTAGATTATTGGGCACAGAGTTGATTCAGGATGCTTGAAAGAAGGTTAAGGTGATTCAGGATAGACTTCGCACAGCCTAGTCCAGACAAAAGAGTTATGCAGACCAAAAGGTTCGGATGTTTCATTTATGGGTGGAGAGCGAGTCTTGCTTCGGGTGTTGCCTATGAAGGGCGTTATGAGATTTGGAGAGAGGGTCAAGTTGAGCCCAAGGTTTATTGGTCCCTTTGAGGTGTTGCGGCATGTTGGGGACGTTGCTTATGAGCTTGCCTTACCTCCCAGCTTGGCAGGAGTTCATCTGGTATTTCATGTTTCGATGCTCTGGAGCTATCATGGCGATCCGTCACACGTGTTTGATTTCAGTTCAGTCCAGTTGGACAAGGATTTATCTTATGTTGAGGAGCCAGTGGCTATATTGGACATGCAGGTTTAAAAGCTGAGGTCGAAGAGTATTGGATCAGTAAAGGTTCAGTGGTGGGGTCAGCCGCTCGAGGAGGCGACTTAGGAGACCGAGCAAGATATGCACAGCCATTATCCTCATCTTTTCACCACTTCAGGTATGACTCTATGATCGTTTGAGGACGAATGAATGTTTTAATAGGGGAGGATGTAACGACTCGGCCAGTCATTTTGAGAATTTATGCCCCAATACCCTATTAACTGTTTCCCAGTGTCTTTTCCTGCTATTATGATTTGCCGGGATGATTCATTTTGAGTTTTGGAGTGTTTTGGGATACTTAGTCCCTAAAAGAGAGCTTAAGTCTTAGAATTTGGACCGTAGTCGGAACAGTGTGAAGACGGCTCCGGAATGGAATTCCGTCGATTCCGTTAGCTCTGTTGGATAATTTTGGGCTTAGGTGTGTGTCCGGATTGTATTTTTGAGGTCTGTAGCTCATTTAGGCCTGAAATGGCGAAAGTTGAATTTTTAAAGTTTCGGGCTGATAGTGGAATTTTTGATATCAGGGTCAAAATCCGATTTCGGAAGTTCGAGTAGGTCCGTAGTGTTGAATATAACTTGTGTGCAAAATTTGGGGTCAATTGGACGTGGTTTGGTCAGTTTCGGCATCGGTTGTAGAATTTTGAAATTCCAAGTTCATTAAGTTTGGATTGGAGGGTGATTTGTAATTTTAGCGTTGTTTGATGTGATTTGAAGGCTCGACTAAGTTTGTATGATGTTTTAGAATTTGTTCGTATGTTTTGTTGAGGTCCCGTGGGCCTCGGGTGAGTTTCGGATGCTTAATAGATTGGTTTGGGACTTATGCATTTGGCTGATGTTGCAGCACCTATTGTTTTCGCACCTGCGCATTTTGGACCGCAGGTGTGGAGCCGCAGATGCGGAGTTGGGCCTGATCAGCTGGGACCGCGGGTGCGGCTGAGGCATCGCAGAAGTGGGCTTGCAGATGCGGCCCAGTGCCCCTAGATGCGGCCCCAGCTCAATTAAGTGGACTTCGCACCCGCGATGATTCTTCGGCAGGTGCGGGACCGCAGATGCGGTGCTACGAGCGCAGAAGCGGAAATCGCTGGCCAGAAAAGAGTGAAATTGAGGGTTTGAGTTCATATCTCTAAAACTAGATTGAGAGCTCGGTAGAAGGTGAAATTCGGGGAGATTTTCGGAGGAAGTTTGTGGGTAATGGTTCCTAACTCCTTTTTGATTATATTCCATTAACCTAAGCTTAATTTCATCATTTAATTTTGGATTTGGGGTGAAAAATTGAGAAAAGTTCTTAGGCCGATTTTTGGGATTTTAATCAAGATTTTGGTATCGGATTTGAGTGAATTTGGTATGGTTAGACTTGTGAGTGAACGGGTGTCCATAATTTGTGATTTTTACCCGATTCCGAGACGTGGGCCCGGGGAGGATTTTTGGGTGTTTTCCTATTTTCTTGCCTTAGCCTTGAATTCATTAGCTAAATTAGTTGCTTCTGCTATATTTACGTTATGTAATTGATTTGATTAGATTTGGTCCACTCGGAGTTGGATACTCGTGGCAAGAGCGTGATTTCGGATTGATTTGAGCATGGTCCGAGGTAAGTGGCTTGCCTAAACTTGTGTGGGGGAACTCCCCATAGGATTTGGTACTGTTGATATATGAATGCCGTGTACGTGAGGTGACGAGTGCGTACACAAGCTATTTGTTGAAAAATCCCGTTTTCATTAAGTAAATATCTATGTTTTCCTTTAATTGAGCAATACTAGTATATGTAGCCATCCTGTTTAGCTTAGGAAAGCATGCTTACGTGCCTTAACTGTCTTAACTGCCTTAGCTACCTACCTGGACTCTGTGCAGCATGTGTTAGAGTAAGAATTGCTTGTTTCCTTTGATACGAACTTAATTAGAACTGTAGAATTTCGTGTTGAAACTGTGGTTTACGTGGAATTAGTTGTGTTTTACTTTGGGACTACGGAATGGTATTCCGGGAGATCGCCCTGCACGTTTATGTTTGGAACTATGGGATGGTATCGCGGGAGATCCCATGTACTAGATATTTACTTTGGGACTACGGAACGGTATTCCGGGAGATCCCCCTACACAGTTATGTTTGGGACTACGGGACGATATCCCGGGAGATCCTCTGTACATGTACGTTTGGGACTACGGGACGGTATCCCGGGAGATCCTCTATATATTTACGTTTGGGACTACGGGACAGTATCCCGTGAGATCTGTTGCTATCTCTATGTATTGAGTTGTTTTTTTTATGTGATTTCATTTTTTTGACTGCTAGTATTTATTTTTACTGCAATATTTCTTAATGTTTTATCTTATTATACATATATACCAGTAGGGCCCTGACCTGATCTCGTCACTACTCGACCAAGGTTAGGCTTGGCACTTACTAGGTACCGCAGTGGTGTACTCATGCCCTTTCCTGAACATGTTTTCGTGTGCAGATCCAGGTTCATCGTACCAGCCTCATCACTAGTTGCAGTCGCTGCTGAATAGTTGGAGACTTCAAGGTATATCTGCCCGCGCCTGCAGATCCTCGGAGTCCCTGTCTATCCCTTATGTTCATTTCTCTTTCTTTCTGTAGAGATGATGTATAGAACAGTTAGCTCATCTTAGTAGCTTGTGACTTGCGAGTTTTCTGGTTTTGGGTATTGTTCGGTACTTTTTCTGAAGTGTTAACTGTATATGCCGAGTGGCATTTAGTTGCTTAATGGATAGTTGTGTTGCCAATAGTTAATATTCATGCTTTTGTTTTCGTTTCTGCAAATGTGTTAGGCTTACCTAGTCGTAGAGACTAGGTGCTGTCACGACAGTTCATGGAGGGAGGAATTGGGTCATGATAGATCTCACATTTCTTCCCATTTCTAAAGGAGATTACCTCCTTTAAGGTTCTCAAGTGAAAGGAACTGGTTCTTGCTTCCTGTCATTTGCTTTAAGCAGCCACTATCCATGTACCATATTTGGCTGCTCCCCTTCACTTGGACCTGCAAAAGGAAATCAGGGGTTAGTCTTAGGAACCCAAACTAGTTTGGGTCCCTTTCTATAGGCAAATGGATGAATCAAATTCTTTTAGCCCAACTTGGTAACCTATTCGTCCCTTGAACAAATTCTTTGTTCTTTTGACTTGCCTTTTCTTCTGAAGTGCATTCACTTTTATAGTGACCTATCTTACCACAGTGTGTGCAAATCTTGTTCTCAGGAAGTGTAATTTGGGATCCCACTTAGGTGCAGGGTTCCCAAAGCCAAGTCCTCTTCTGTTGCTACTATGGTGTTCTTGTAGCCATGAAAGTTCATCGGAGGACCTGTTCCATTTACAAGTTATGTCTAGCTCATGCTTGTCTTTGCTTAGATCCTCCTTTAGGCTTCTTATCTGCTCATCTCTTTTGTACAACTCATCTTTTATTTTTCCTATATTTTCTTCTAGAGTGAGTTGTGTGTGATCAGCTGTCTTTTTACCGGTTCCTAATTTCAGTTTTAGATTTTCAAATCTATGTTCTAGGACAATTGTTTCAAGTTCATGATACCTGGTTCTTCAACACATTATTTTCACTTTTAGTTTCACTAGCCCTAAGTTCCAGGTTTTGCACTTAGCTTTTAAAACCACACATTCTTTTGACAGTTGTTCCTTTTCATTATTTACATCCTCAGATTCATCAATTAGCTCTAGAAGCAACTCATATAACATTTCTTAAAAGAAGAACTTAATCTTGTCTTTCAGATGAGAGACACTTACCTCAACTTCTTCATCAGATTCTCCAATAGTTATAAGTGCTCGTTCATCATCATCATCTGAGCTTTCATCTGAGCTATCTCCCCAAGCAGCGACCATAGCCTTGGTTGATCCTTTGTTGTTGCTTTTCTTGGGTTGAACCTGTTCCTTCTTCCTTTTCCTTCGTTCAGCTATTTCCTTCTTCCATTCAATTTCCCATAAAGGACAGTTCTTAATGTGGTGATTAGTCTTTCCACACTTAGTAGACATCATTGGTTTACTTTTCAGGAGCTTTTGATTTGCTGTAGCTTCCACTTCTTGAAGAACCCTTTCCTCTCCTCAGGTACTTGTTGAATCTTTGGTGATCATAGCCATTTCTTCATCTTCTAGATCAGAACCTTCAGTGATTCTTAGAGCCAAGCTCCTTTCCTTCTTATGTACATCCATCTTCAAGGTCTGTCTCCTAAGTTCATAGGCACTAAGATTTCCAATTAATTCATCTAGTAGAAGAGTGGCAATGTAATTTGATTCCTGGATGGCAGTGATTTTTCTCTCCCAAGTGATAGGCGAAACTCTAGTCAGTATCTTTTCGACCCTTTCTTCTTCAGGAATAATCCTACCAAGAGATTTTAGCTCATTTGTAAGTGTAGTGAACCTTGTCTACATTTCTTGAATGGTTTCTCCTTCCTTCATAGCAATGCTCTCATACTGAGAGTACAGTAGAGTTCCTCTAGATCTCTTCACCTGAGGTGTTCCTTCGTGAGCCACTTGCAGTGTGTCCCAAATTTTCTTAGCAGTGGTACAGCCTTGGATTCTGCTCTACTCATCTGGACCAAGTCCGTAAACAATCCAATTATTGGCTTTAGCATTCTTCTCCCACTTCCTCAAGTCCTCATCAGTGCAATCCGCTCTTGTCTTTGGCACATCTACTCCTTCATCATTTTTCTTTAAGGTAGCCAGTGGGCCATCGGTGACAATGTCCCATAGTCATAGTCCTCTCCTACAATGTGATCTCTCATCCTGTTTTTCCACCAAGAGTAGTAATAGCCATTAGAGAGTGGTGGCCTAGCAGTAGATTGCCCTTCCCAGTTTCCAGGTGGTGCACTCGTTGTCTTCTCCTAAGGTGTAAGCCTCTTCAAGAATAACTCGCTCTGATATCGATTGATATTTTATACTTCAATGCCACACAAGAGGGCGGGGGGGGGGTTTGTGTGCTGTCCAATATTTTGCGTGCACAAGTTATAGAAGACCTCGTTCTTCTATGTGTTCTTTATACTACTGTTGCGGAAATAGTAAATGCGAAAAGTAAAGAACACAAGTATTTTTACGTGAAAAACACCCGGCTCAAAAGGTAAAAAACCACGACCTACTGCTCAGCATAAGGCTGTATGGTAGGCCGGGCCCAGGCCTAAATGGGCTAAATGGGCCGGGCTAAACGGGCCTGGGCTTAGCGGTCTCGGGCTCTGGCGGTCCCGGGCTTCGCGGTCCCGGGCTTCGTGGGCTCAACGGGTAGGACCAGCCCGTGATGGGCCTAAGCCCATATGGTCCTGGGATAAATGGGCCGGGCTCGTGGGCTTAGCGGGCCTAACGGGCTTTTTTTATTTCCGGGCTTTTTTTTTAATTTTTTTTATTTAAGGCAATTTCTTGTAAACCATATGTGTATGTATATATATAAATTGCTCTTATGCATGGCTATATAAATATATGTAGTATATATAATATAGAAATCTAATTATTAAAGTGTTTGACGAAAATGTAAAATAACAAATCAATAGTAAAACTAAATTGGCATGCATAATAAATTAATAGCAAAGTACAACATGAAGCATAAATTCGTCTAATAATTTTAAAATAACACAAATTGTTGAGAAATCTTAAAGACGAATTTGCAGATAAATACCCTCAACACAATACTTTATATGCCTCCTTAAAATGCCTGTGGTACACCCTGAACGAAAATTTAAGACTCTTCCACAGTTTTTGCACTTTAATATTTGGCCTTCTTCATTTTCTTCAAGCACTTCATAGTATTGCGAAACAAATAAGCGCACTCTTTCCGAACGAGGCATGATTTAACTTGAAAATTGAGATTGAGACTTGAAGTCTTGAAAATTGGAGATTGAGAGATTGAGAGAAATTTAGATTGAGAAATGAGTATTGAGTATTGAAATGAAGAAGAGGGAGGGGGGTACTTATAGTGTTAGAGAAGGTTAGTTTTGTAAATGGAAAAAAAAAAACGGCTATTTGTTGCAATTAATATGACCGTTGGTGGTCATTGGGGTGGGGCCCTCATTTGAAAAATCTTTTTTGTTTAGTAGTATATAGTACTACTTCTTCATGTAAATATAATATATATAGATATACTAGTATAGTATACTATATATTGTATGTATGTATTAGTATTATTCTCCTTATATAATTTGTTGTAGTATATATTGTATGTTATGTATATATATTCCTTATAATAGTGTTATGTAGTATATATTTGTATGTTATAATATATATATTAGCTTATAAATAATTGCAAGTTAAAGATAAAAAAAGATATTGCAAAGAGATATTCAAGGGCATGTCTTATAATTTTTATTACCGAAAAATGGCATATCTTTCTTAGTCTTCTTTCCTCCAATGGAATGACAACAACAAGGTACTAATACCAACCATTAAAAGGAAAAAAACTAAAAGAAGATATGCCAAAGTACAAGTTACACCATAACCTACATTGTATCTCTAACAAATCTCATAAATCCTTCAAGGTTCGGAGGAGGTTCCGTTGGTGGTGGCGGAAAAGAAGTTTGTTCTACCACCGCTTCCGGGCGAAGCAGCATCCTCCGCAAGTTCCGCTATCATTTCTTCATAAGCTCGTCTATCTCCGGTTGTGATTCTGCAAGTCCAAAGTTTCTTCCTTTCCGAGCGGATCCAATCTCTGAATAGTACTGATTTTTCCAAGCTCTCCCTCATAGACGCTCTATGATCACCTATTTGAAGTCTTACTTGACTGAAAGTGCTCTCTAGATGCAACTGTTGAAGCTTGAATAGATAAAATATCCCGAGCCATCCTTGCAAATACCGGAAAATGTTTCTCCCTTGCCTTCCACCATTCCAAAAGATCAAAGGTGCCGTCTGGATTCTCCTTTTCAAGTCCCTGCGACAAATAAACTTGAAGCTCATTTAGATGTGAAGTCTCATCAAAATTATCACCTTGAGAACCCCTAAACTCCGTCCAAGATTTAAGTGCTTTTAGGCCCGCAGCTCTTTTAGATGATTGTGAACTAGACGAAGTAGGGGTTGGAACATTTGGTCTAGCATGATCTAACGCAAGTTGATAAGCATTATAAATTGTTTGAGCATTTATTTTAATTGAGGCTTTTGCCTCTACAAGTGTAGAAAATTTTTCAACTGAAAGATCTAAAGCCTTATAAATATTTGAGTACCAAAAGTGAGGACCTCCTAATTTTATTGTAGGATTTAACATTGCAGCAACACCATAAATAGGGGGGATAGGGAAAAAATATTTTTTAAACTTTTCTTTCATTGCATTTATAGCAAGTTTATAAATTTCCCCACCCTCCGGAAATTCAACAAACAAATCACATAGTGCTGCAATATAAACTAAACAATTTGAAATAGTAGGATAATATTGCCTAGAAAATGCATTTGTAGCAATTTGAAAATGTTCTAAAAAATCTATAAGAATTTTAACATTCGTCCAATCTTGATTTGTAAGGATTTCATCATCATCCTCACCACCAACACGAGCATTAAACGTTGCATTAATTGGGTTTCTATATTCATATGCAACTACTAAACTTTCGTACATATAATTCCATCTAGTTGAACAAGGTTTAGGAACCTTTCTTTCTCTAAGGCCAAATTCATCACATTTTTTAAAATAGTCTCTAAGTCTACTTTTACGGTTTGAATAAAAAAGCCAATTAAGAGCCATTCTAGCCTTTTCAATTTCTAAATTTAAAATTCTCATACCATCACCGACGATTAAATGGTAAATATGACAAATACATCTCACATGGAAACAATTACTAAATGCAGGATTTAGTGTTGTTGTAAGTATGCATATAGTACTAGTGTTACTAGAAGCATTATCCATAGAAATTGCCATTATTTTATCTCTAATGCAAAAATATCTACAAATATCTACAATAGTGTTAGCAATAAACTTACCTGTGTGACGTGAATTAATTATTCTATAAGCAATAATGCGTTTTTGCATTATCCACTCCTCATCTATCCAATGACTTGTAACAGTTAGATAATCACGGTCATTATTACTTCTACCAATATCAGTAGTAATAGAAATCCGATTAGTTATATGTGTAAATAAATACCGCAAATATTGTTCATATTCATGTTTATATTTATAAATATCGCTCTTAACTGTTGCGCGAGGCCAACCTTTATAAGTAGGATTAAAAACTTTTCTAATATAATGCACAAAATTAGGGTTAGAAGAAAAAGTATAGGGTAAGCACATAACGGTAACCATCTTTGCTAATTCTTCACGATCTTTATTAGGATCGTAATATAAAATACCACCGGTCACAGTGTTAATTCCTGGTTGAACTAGATTTGAACCTGTACTAGGGTTAACCGCAATACCTACACTTGTCCCCTCTTGCTGCGCTTTCATTTGTAAATATTTAACTTTATCTCTAGGGTGTGTTTGTATGTGCCTAGCCAAACTACCCGTACCGCTACGGTCTCCAGTATATTTATGCGCCAGCAATTTCCCACAAGTTTTACACTTAGCCTTATTTTGTTCTCTTACTTGAGTAAAAAAATTCCAAACTAATGATGTTTCTAGGCGTTTAGAAGGTTGTCTATTAAAAGTAGGGGTTTCTACAGGTGGGTCGGGCGGGGCATCAGTTGGGTTATTAACAGGACTAGTAGGTGAATCATCTAAATCCGGTTGGGTTTCATCTACATCCTCATTTTCCTCATCATTTTCTAAGATGGTTTGATTAGGATAAAGAGCATTCATAACTTCTTCATTTAATTGTTCACCTTGTGCAACATTATGGCAAAATTCACTATCGGAAAATTGAAAACAAGGGTTATCACTATCAAGAATAATAGGAGCAGCAGGACGGGTAATAGGTCTGGGTCGAGGAGCCGGGGGAAGGGTAGTAGGTTGGAGACTACTTTCACCAATTTTAGCTTTTCCCTTACCACCAAATATTTTTTTCAAAGAAAATGCCATATTAATTACAATTATGCAAACTAAACACACAAAAATATATTCTTAAAACTTAAGAGTTGGAACGAGTTTACCGAATTGCCGAACAACTTCTTGAAAATTGAAAATCGTTGAAGACTTGAAGACTTGAATACTTCAATTCACCAACTTCACAATTTTTCACGAAATTGCAATAATAAAATAAGCAATTATAGAAGAGAAATTAGATATAGATTGAGAGAGATTGAGATAGATTGATGAATTGGTGAATAAAAATGAAAGAATAAGGGGGTATTTATAGTTGAGAATTGGAAAAAAGTATAATTATATAAAGTTTGGGGTTAAAATAAAGTTTGGGGGCCAAATGGCTATTTTTTAAAGTTCCAAACGGTTGAAAATTAAAGGCCAACGGCTAGATTTTAAAATCTGACCGTTGGTCTTTTTAAAAAAAAAAATTTTTTTTTTAGAAAAGAGCCGTTGGAGCCCGTTAGGTCCGTTAGGCCCGGTTGAACCGGCCCAGGACCGCCTGCCGGTCCCGGGCTTAGCGGTCCCGGTCTCGTGGGCCTCGCGCAAGGGACCAGCCCGCCACGGGCTTTCTACACCATCAGGGACCGGCCCACCAGGACCGGGCAGCCGGGACCGTTTAGCCCGTTAAGACCGCGGGCCCGGTCCGGTCCCAGACCGGCCCACAATACAGCACTAGCTCAGCAGGATTCCCCAACACTTTACTAATTGAGCCAAAACAACATTTACAAAACTCTTTGTAAACCTAAGGATTACTTCTAATCCCGTTGTGGCAACCATCCTCTAACTGTTGTGATAACTTCAAGTTAACTCTAACTTGAATACAATAATCAGAGTACCTAATATAATTGCTCTAGATAAAGCTGAAAGGTACAATTTGAAACACCTACTACAATGAAACTAGAATAAAAGACAGACACTAGAAACTGGTTCTTCTATCTGGTTCATCTAGCTTCAGGTTCGTACACTTGAATCACCCAAGAATTGCTTGCAAAATGCCTTGCTATTTTGCTCTTAATTCACGTTTGACTTCAGTGTTCGTGCGTACCTGTAAAAATGAGAACATCTTGAAAATATAGAGTTAGTAGAATAGGAAATTACTTGAGTTCCAATGCTATACTCTTCCTTGGTGGAAGAGTTCTAGTTATCTTCAACTTCTAACTCCTCCCTTATCTAGGATAGACTTCTCTCGAGTAAGGAGTCCTTCTCCTTATCAATTATGCAACCTTTTTGTTCAGGAGATATCACATATAACAACTTAAGCTTATCTCCTTCATGTGCATCCCCTATGCTCGAATCTGCTCGTGTCTGTGTACATTGTGTATGGACCTGGTTCATGCTTGAGTTCCTTTGTCAATCATCAAAACAAACTTCACTTGAGCCAACACTCTACCTTCTCAAAGTAGGGATATGCTCTATGTACATACTTGTATGGGAAAAAAACTTCATTTCATGCATATGACCTAGTCAACGGCCATAAATCCTTTATAGGCTGTGACGTGTCAACGGTGTGACATAGCAGCCTGATCTCAAAAGGTCGAGGTCATGTGAAGAAGATAAATCATCGACGAGGTCGAGAGGTCTAACAGGAATCAGGGATAAGGATGAGCACCCGTCTTCGGTATGAAGTAACGGCTAGTTTTAGAATTTAGATTCTCTAAAGAATATTCTCATGGATATTCCTTTCTATCGTATTTGTGGCCCATGTCCTCTTATAAATTGGAAGAGATATAGGTCTAGAAGGGGATCAAATATTTTGTAAAGAATATCATTGACATTCTCTGTTGAAGATTCTCTCTTTATTGAATACATATAAAGCATAACTTTATACTTCTTTTCTTTGACATTTCTCTCCTGATCCAATAAGAATCAGAATATTCAACTGTTCTTACCATCCATCATTGTCAGCAAGCTTAGTGGAAAATTTCACCCCTGTCGGGTGAACCTTGTTTTATTTTTTACTTGAAAGTCATTTATTATCATTTATTGTTATCTCTTACGTTTTTAAACCTTTGTTGCTCCATAATTGTTCTAAGATAATCTCATCTGAGACCACACATTAAATACTCACCTATAAGCACTAGATCTGTTATTGAATATTAATATTGACTTTGATTATTCCTCTCTTTTTATAAATATAACTGTATAGAAACCTAGATATAATTTTTGGGTCATACAGTTTGGCGCCATCTGTGGGGATTTCTTAGTCAAACTATTAGTTTTCATTTGGATCTACGAATTTTGTGACTTGTTAACCTAACATACTATAAAGCTATCCTTTCTCTATTTGCATACTAGGATTTCGTGGCAGGTAACCAAGGAAAGGGAACAGGAGAAGCGGACAACGTCCCGCTAAACCTAATGAATACCATCGACGAAGGGTATTAAACTCAAGATAAAGAAGTGATCCCGACGACATCCCCGCAGGTTAGGGAATTCGCCCACACCCTTCTGTAGCACAATCAAACCAAATGGAAAAGAGGCTTCCACGTCTGCGGAAGAGGGCACACCACCTGCTATGAAGAAACTCCTAGAGGCTTGGCTAACTGACACTTTGGTCAGTGAGATCAGCAAGTAATAACTAGGGATTCTAGCCTATCTTATGTTCCTTTTTGCATAGGTTTTGGATCAAAAATGTGTAAAAGTATTCCCGAAAACTAACTTATTGTGCTTGTTTGCAGTGTTTGGTCAAAATGAAGCTAGAAAGTCATAACCAGCTCATAAAAGAGTAAAACTTGCACAAGTTCAAAGCTGAGATAAAAGCGCTGACACCGGAGGAAAAGGGCGGCCGCGGAAGGTCCACCGCTGGGGTGGCCACAATTACGCTGACAGCGGAATTGAGATTTAGAGAGGCATTTTTGGGGTACAACAAATACCACTGACCGCGGTGAAATAGCACGGCAGCGGAACATTCGACGCTGCCGCAGTGCAAATTGCGCTGAGGGCGAAAAAGAGATTTAGAGACCCTGGAAATTCGAGCTTAAACGAGAAATGCGGCCCGCGAACATTTTACGCGGCCGCGACTGAAGCCAACGCTGAGGTGGTCATTTTTACGCTCCCGGCAGAATCTAGCCCAGTCCGAGTCCAAAATAGAAGAAACGCGGTCCGCGCTTGCTTTTGCGCAGCCGCGAAAGTTCAAGCGCTGAGGCGCTCAGTATTCTGCTGACATCGAAACCTCCGTAGGGGTATTTTTGTCCATGAATTTCAGTTGTGTATAAATAGTTCTTTTTCACATTTTTTAGGTCAGCTTTTGTTTTGAGGAGCACGTGAACAGTCGTTTTTTACTTGGAATTATAGAGCATCTTTAGCAATTAATCTTAGACTTTACTCTTGTAATTACTTTTTATGGCTTATATTTTATCTCCATCTTTGATTTCTACCTTGATTATGAGTAGTTAAATTAGCTAGGGTTGTGACCCAACCCTAGTGTGGGTATTTAATGGGTCTTCAATTTTAGGGCTTAATTGTTTATGGGTTAATGATATTTAGCTTGAATCATGCTTTAATTGTTGAATTGGTGGTTGCAAACACTGATTCATGCCTATATGACTTAGACTCTTCTTGAAAAAGAGAGACTAAGTCTAGGAAATTCAGTATAACAAGGAATTGGGGTGCACTCAAGAGATTGATAGCCCCAATTAAAGGGTTAAACCTAGAGGTAGTAATACCCGACTTGAGCCAATTTTGCTTGCATTGTTTGAACACCCAATTGGACTTGAGAAAGTCAATTAGGGCAAAGTCACTCAAACTACCGAGAGGTATAGAGTGAGTAATTATGTGCAATGGTTATATCATGATCCCAATTATAACAAGTTTGTCCTAAGTTTTAGACCCATTAGATACTCACCTAGGTGTAAGTCACTTCCCTAGTGCCTTTTATTCATTGAGAAAACCCTTACAAAAATATTATACTTAGATTACTTTCAGCACATTAGCATAAAAGTAGAATAGAAACAAAACAAAGCATGGTTAGAAGTGAAATTAAGAACAACACGCATAGCTAGATTGGATAGAAACTCAATTCCCAACCAATATTAGCTCCTTGTGGATATCGATCCCGACCTTTCGGGTAAAAGCTGCATCGACCACTCTTTGCCATTTTATAGTGGTATAGGGTTGGAGCCAATCACTTTTTGGCGCCGTTGCCGGGGAGCTAAACGGTTTTGGCTATCTTTCCTTCTATTTTACTATCATGTGTGAGTTAATTGATTCAGGTACAACATGGCAAACAATTATCCTATTGGAAACATTACGGTGGAGGAGGTAGATGACAATGCTGAAGACGAGGTCCCTCTAGTACCTCAAGCTCAAAGAAGAGCCGGTGATAGAAGAAGGCCACGGAGAAGTGAACTCAATTAGTTTAACTTGGGATTAGAGAAACAAATATATAGACTACTTGAAGATAGAAAAATTGCCATCGGATCCCAAAGAATTGAGAACCCTGCGCGCCAAAGCCGCCAAATTTAGCTTGGTCGAAGAGGCATTGTTCAGGAGGTCTTTCTCCAGATGCATAGGACCGGAGGATACCGAATACGCCATGAGAGAAATTCACGAGGGAACTTGCAGGAACCATTCGGGGGTAGAATCCTTGGTTCAGAAGCTAATCAGAGCCGGATACTACTAGATCGAAATGGAGAAGTATGTAAAAGATTTCGTAGGAAGTGCGACGAGTGCCAAAGACATGCCCCGATGATGCATCAATCGNCGAAGTACTTTATACCTGGAGATGGATTTATCCACAGGGTTGGAATGCCCTTTTTTCTCGGTACTGGGTGACTTATAGTCAATGTTGTATATGTTCCGGGATGGATTTCCCTGGGCTGTATGGGCCATATACAGTGCTGAGTGGTTGAGCATGATGAGTGGAAAGTGTGAGGCAGTGAGATTGAGTACTCTGAGAGTGTGAGTACATGATCCATCTCTGAGATACATGGAGTTGGCATGCACACATGACATACAGGCATAGAGATGCAGTTTTCCTCATGCTGTACGGTATAACATCATTCATCTTTTTTTTACACACATTGATATGTGGGCGTAAAGGGTTATCTCACACTTGCTATCTGTAAAGAAAATGAAACATCTCATCTAGTTGTGAAAAGGATTTCAGAAAAATTATAGTTTTCAACTATCTCATATTTTTCGACGATTTTGGTAAAGGATTCGGGTTTTCACTGTTATTCTTGAAAAGCGGAACTATCTTTGAAAAATTATGAAAAAGCTGAGTATTTTACTTTTGAATTGCTTCCTTATTTATATGCTCTACATTGTTATAAATTTTTGATTGGCTATTGGTGTTGGATACGACCATGTTCCAGCTTGTCACTACTCTCAACCTAAGGTTATGTTTGTTATTTATTGAGTACATGGGGTTGGTTGTACTCATACTACACTTCTTGCACATTGCGTGCAGATTTCGGATGCCGATGTTGCTTTATCCGATGGGAGCTGGATTGGAAGTTGTACCTGCGTCCCTGTTGTAACTGCCTCTTGTTCATGGTAGCCGTAGACTTTAAAACACTGTTTATGTACTTTTCAAACAGAAGGTGTATTTAGTTCATATTTGCTTTGTAAACTCTATTCTTAGGAGCTCATAATTTGTACTACCAGTCCTTGGAAAATGTGTAAGAATCAGATAATTCCTTTGTTTAATTGTCTTATTAATATTACAGAAATTGGATAGTTATTAGTTGGCTTACCTAGCGGGTTGGATTAGGTGCCATCACGACTAGTGGATTTTGGGTCGTGACAGTTTGGTATCAGAGCTCTAGGTTCATAGGTTTTATAAGCCATGAGCAAGTGTGTAGTAGAGTCTTGCGGATCGGTATGATGACGTCCATACCTATCTTCGAGAGGCTACAGGGCATTTAGGATATACTTCCATTTTTCTTTCCTTATCGTGGGACATTGATTCAGCTTGAGGCATAATCCTTTGAACTCCTTCCACGCATTCGTATGCGCACTTGAGCGCTCGGTATCAGCTGTTCATCGACGGCTTGTGATTCCTTAGATGAGGTGCGAGATATGATTTCTGTGTGTTGATGATGGGCCAATCTAGAGGGTTTGAGGCCGGGTTTTAACTGTAGCTTGAGCACCGAGGTGTTGATTGTGTGAGCGCGTGGTTTTGGATTTATATGCCCGGTAGTGTCCCTATTAGTGGAATTCGTGGCTGGATGGCTACGTGATGAGTATGATGTGACTGCGAGATGTGTTCATATGGGTTGAATGTGATGATAAGGGTTTGCTTGAGGTGTAGAAATAACTATTTTGTGCTTGATTTCCATCTTGATTTGACGTATACTCTCGAGTTATGGGTGTGTTGAAGGATCTTTTCATGTTGTTTAGTTGAGGAGTGAAGTAGATTTTTATGTCGTGATATGAGTTCAAACTTAGGAAGATTAAGTGATTGCGTAATAATTATGACTGTGGAAGAGTATAAAGAGATGTTAGTTTGAGGCGAAGCAGGTGTGTTATCTCATGCGGGGTGTTCTGAGGTTTGTGCGATCCCTATGTTATTTTGTAGCGAGTTCTCTTTTACCAGTGAATTATATGTGTTGCAATTGGAGTTTGGATCATTTATGAGAGTTGGCTTGACTGTTACAAGGGCGAATGCGAGATTTGCAGATGATTTGAGATGCTAGATAGTTTGTGTTACATGAGCTTATGGGGAATATAGTTGAATCTCACTGCGGTATTATAGCTGTAATAAAGTATGGGCATTGTAAGTTATGGTGTGTTTTGATCTATGGCTTTGAGCCAAGTGGGGGAGTCCGCTATTGATAAGCTGATTACACGGTTATGTGTTGTATTGGTTTCAGTTTGAGGTATACTTGTGAATGGGTTATGTTCTGCAGAGGGTGAGATCGAGGATCACTTGAGTAAAGGAAATTTTTGGGCATGAGTTGTATTAGGCTTTATGGGTATATGAGAATTACGGAATGATTTGAGTTGTTATTGGTGAAGGATGTAATGTGCATGGAGCAGGAATTTATTTGGTTGCCTTAAGGTGAGGTTGCTTCCTTGGGTGTTGGTGTGCTAATGGGGAACATGTCGTTCGGTCCGTTTGATCAGTCTAATTGAGATTTGAGTAGAGTGAGAGACTCTTGAGCCGGGTGGGTGACGAAAAAGTTGTCTTCTATGTGTGCAAATCAATGAGGCAGCCGAATAGTACTGAAGTTTGCTCTTTTGTGGATCTTGTAACGGAGGTGATAGTTGATGACACTAGTGCCATGATCAATGTGGAGGATCCTTTGGAAGCTGTATTGTTTAACTATGATGCAACCGAGGATGAAGGTTTGGTGGAGTGTGTCAATGCTTTGCACGGAATGGGTTCTTACTCTTATGAGCCCCGTAAACTCTCCTTGGATCTTGAGAACAAAAAAACTCCGCCAACAAAGACCTCAATTGAGGAACCTCCCATATTGGAGTTGAAGCCTTTGCCTTCACACCTCAGGTATGAATTCTTGGGCCCTAGTTCAACTTTACCTGTTATTCTTTCTTTGTGTCTTACTAACGTGCAGGTAGATGCCACCCTGGAGGTGCTCCAAAGAAGGAAGAAGGCAATTGGGTGGACTCTAGCTGATATTCGGGGAATAAACCCCGCCTTTTGCATGCACAAGATTATTCTTGAAGATGATGCCAAACGCTCCGTGGAACATCAAAGGAGGTTGAACGAGGCTATGCAAGAGGTTCTCAAAAAGGAGGTGATCATGTGGCTAGATGCAGGGTTTGTGTACCCCATCTCGGATAGTTCGTGGACTTCACCGGTTCAATGTGCGCCGAAGAAAGGTGGTATGATTGTGGTCACCAATGAGCAAAATGAGTTGATTCCCACCAGGACTGTCATCGGATGGAGGGTGTGCATGGACTACCGGAAGCTGAATAAAGTGACCCGCAAGGATCATTTTCCATTGCCCTTTCTGGACCAAATGTTGGATAGACTTGCCGGGCGTCCCTGCTACTGCTTTTTGGATGGGTATTCAGGTTACAACCAGATTTTAATTGCACTGGAGGATCAAGAGAAAACCACCTTCACATGCCCGTACGGGACCTTTGCATTTTCACGGATGCCATTCGGTTTGTGTAATGCACCGGCTACATTCCAGCGGTGTATGATGGATATCTTTACGGACATGGTGGAGGACTTCTTGGAAGTGTTCATGGATGATTTTAGTGTTGTGGGTGACTCCTTTTAAGAATTCTTGAAGAATCTTGACAAGGTTTTGGCCCCATGTGAAGAGACAAATCTTGTGCTTAACTGGGGAAAATGCCACTTTATGGTGGAGGAGGGCATTGTCCTCAGCCACAAGATCTCAAAGAACGGAATAGAGGTGGACAAGACGAAGATTGAAGTGATTTCAAAGCTTCCTCCTCCTGCTTCCGTCAAGGGTATTAGGAGTTTTCTTGGGCATGCGGGTTTCTACTGAAGGTTCATCAAGGACTTTTCAAAGATAGTAAATCCTTTATGCAAACTATTGGAAAAGGATGCAAAGTTCGTGTTTAATGATGAATTCATGAAAGCTTTGAAACTTCTCAAGTACAAATTGACGACCACTCCCATTATTACCGCACCCAATTGGAGCTTACCTTTTGAGCTCATGTGCGGCGCAAGTAATGTTGCGGTAGGAACGGTCCTGGGTCAAAGAGTGAACAAGATGTTTCACCCGGTGTATTATGCAAGCAAAAATATGAATGATGCCCAGGTTAATTACACGGTGAAGGAAAAAGAGTTGTTAGCCATAATGTTCGCCATGGAGAAGTTTAGGCCTTATCTCAGGGGTGCCAAGGTGATAGTTCATACTGACCATGCAGCACTCCGCTACTTGATGACAAAGAAGGATTCTAAGGCTCGGTTGATGAGATGGGTTCAATTGCTTCAAGATTTTGACCTTGAGATTGTTGATCGAAAAGAGTGTGAAAACCAAGTGGCGGACCACTTGTCCTGCTTGGAGGAGGAGGGGAGTCCCCATGATGGGCTCGAAATTAATGATTCATTCTCGGATGAGCAACTCCTCTCCGTATCTTTGAATAGTATGCCTTGGTTTGCGAATGTTGCTAATTTTCTTGTGACCGGCATTGTCCCGTGTAAGCTATCTTCTAACCAAAGGTAGAAGCTTAAACGTGATAGCTTGGATTACTACTGGACAAGCCTTACCTGTTCAAGATTTGTAATGATGGTGATGTGTTCCGGAAGAGGAGCAAATGAGTATTCTTGAGGCTTTCCATTCCTTGCCCTACGGTGGTCATCATGGTAGGGCGAGAACTGCTTCAAAGGTGCTCAGATGTGGTTTTTATTGGCCTACATTTTATAGAGATGCCAGTGAGCTGGTGAAGAGATGTGATGAGTGTCACAAAGCTGGTGGAATTTCCAAGAAGGATGAAATGCCTCTCACCACTATTCTTGAGGTTGACATATTTGACGTGTGGGGCATTGACTTCATGGGACCTTTTGTGAGTTCATGTGGTAACACGTACATTCTGGTTACTGTTGATTATGTTTCCAAGTGAGTTGAAGTCGTGGCTTTGCCCAACAATGAGGCACGGAGTGTAGTGGCTTTCTTAAAGAAGAATATTTTACAAGGTTTGGCACTCCTAGGGCGATCATCAGTGATGGGGGTTCTCATTTTTGCAACAAGGCCTTCGATACTTTACTTTCCAAGTATGGTGTCAATCACAAGGTATCAACCCTTTATCATCCCCAGGCTAGTGGGCAAGTTGAGGTTTCCAACAGGGAGATAAAGAGTATATTGTCAAAAACTGTCAATGCAAATAGGTCTGACTGGTCAAAGAAACTGGATGATGCTTTGTGGGATTACAGGACTGCTTACAAGACCCCAATTAGTATGTCTCCGTACCAGTTGGTATATGGGAAAGCATGCCATCTTCCAGTTGAGTTAGAGCATAAGGCCATGTGGGCGCTGAAGAAGTTAAATCTAGAGTGGGATGTTGCAGCAAATCTCCGGGTATAGCAACTCAATGAACTTGATGAGTTTAGGTTCCATGCCTATTCCAGCTCGTCCTTGTATAAGGACAAGATGAAGTACTTACAGGACAAGTATGCCCGAAGCAAGGAATTCAAGGAGGGTGATTCGGTTCTTCTATTCAATTCTCGGTTACGACTGTTCCCGGGAAAGCTCAAGTCAAAATGGAGTGGCCCTTTTGAAGTGGTGCATGTAACTCCGTTTGGTGCTCTTGATTTGAAAAACAAAAATGGTGAAATCTTTCGAGTTAATGGGCATCGAGTGAAGCACTATCTTGGAAAGTTTGATGACAGCCATGTGGTGGCAATGATCCATCTCAAGTGATTAATGGTAACATGCGTCGTGCCGCGACGTTAAATCAGGCGCTTCTTGGGAGGCAACCCATGTGTTTTTCTTTCTTTTTGATTTTCTTCTTAGTATAGGATTTGTTTTGGACTAACTGGTTGTGAGATGTGTGTAGGAATGTTTGATGCAGTGCAGGACGATACTGGAAAAATTTGGCTAAGTCTGTAATTGAACCGCTAACCGCGCTCAAAATTCCACGGTCAGCGGAAGCTTTTCGGGGGCGTAATTTGGTAGCAGACGCGGACTTGAAAAGTCCCAAAATGAGACCTCTCTGAAGTTTCATCCGCGTCCGCGATGTCTTTTTCGCGGTCAGCGGACCGCTTCCGTGGCCGCACCCACTTTTCTGCTCTCAGCGGTAGTGTTGAATAGGCAACTCTTCAGAACAGGTAAAAGTGCAGACTGCGGTGGAATTCCGCGGTCGCGCCAGGTAATATTTGTGGGTCACAGTGCTTTTTAGTATAAATAGACGGTCATTAGGCCTTTTACCCTTTTCGCAATTTGAACTCTCAAAAGGAAATTTCATTGTTCATCTCCTCTACACTGAGCCCTAATCTGCAATAACACCAAATTAGAAGTCCATTTCCATCACTCATCAAACAACTGGTATGCTCAATTCATCACATTATTTTTAAATTTGTGCTTTTGTATTCTTTTGGTTTTAATTTCCTCCTCTTTTCTTTTAGTTTTAACTAGGGTTAAGTAGTGGGTAATTAGTTGATGTTAGAATTTGAAAAAGAAACTTGTTGGGCATGCCTAGTAGGGGTGAGTGGTGTTCATGATGTTCGTTAATGTCAAGAAAAAGTGAAACCCTAGGATTGTCCGTTTAATATCTGAATTCCGCGGCCGCGGCTGTAATTCCGCGGCCAGCGTTCTTGTGAAAGCATGAGCTTAAAAATGGTTTAGTTTCCACGGTCAGCGGTTGAAATTCCACTGACAGCGGCCTGCTTTACGCGGCCACGTCTCAATTTTTGCGGACAGCGGATTCCAGGTTCAGAGACTTGTCAAACTGGATCCACGGCCGCATTTGTTTTTCCGCGGTGAGCGGTTCAATTTTCGCGGCCGCGCCCAAAAATCCGCTCTCAGCGGTTGTTCAACTTCAGAGACTAGGTATTCTGAATCCCAGTCCTCCGCGGCTGCGTTCAAAATTCCACTCTCAGCGGTAGCTAGTCCGCGGCCTCGCTCCTTTTTGCGCTGTCAGCGGATCACTGCTTTTGGAGCACTGTCAACTTTTCATCTGTTTTTCTTTGATGTTTCTTTTAACACCAATACTAATGATCTTTCACTGATTTTGTCCGCAGACAATTGTCCGATCTAGAGGTGCCGGTGATGCACAAAAAGGGAGGGTTGAATCTTCCCGAGGCAGGGGAAGAGGAGGTCAAAGAAGGACCAAGCTACCACTAGCGATCTAGAAATCGATAGGGAAGTTTAGGAAAACAATCAAAGCTGCGGACAGAGCCGCATCTCATTCTGAGGGTAGCAAATATGTCCCCTCCCGGGAGGTTTCAGAGGGAGATTCAGTGCCAACCCATATCCCAGCAGACTTTCCAGGGAGATTCCAACTGAGAGACGAGCCTACACCCCCAGTGTCCCCTACTTCTCTTGAGTCGTCTGATGGCTCAGAGGAAAGTAGTGTGTCTTCAGCATCAGCTTCTCCTCCAGTCTCTCCACCTAGACAGGAAGCCATTGTGTAGATGCTGAGATCCCTGACGACGAGAGGGCTGGTGATACCCAGACAGGAGGTTTGGAGAGAACAAGCAACCCGAGGGTATGGCAACAAAGATTTGTAAGTGAAAAAGCCTACCACAAGTTTCGGGAATGGTGGCCTCAGAGGTCACTCACACATGATAGGGTTTTTATTGAGCGGGATCTGCTACCGCATAACCCTAATGTCAACAGGCAATTCAATGAGAGTGTGGGGTGGAAATTCTTCACCAGCAACCTACCTGATGCCAATGAACACTTGGTCAAGGAGTTTTACGCCAATGTCTCCCACATCAAAAAGGGCACATTTTTTACCAAAGTCTGGAACAAGAAAATCAAGTTTGATGGCAAGACCTTGAATAACTATGTTGGGTTCAATGATGAAGATGAGTACTTGTATTTGGAAAAGGTGGCTATGTAAGACTTGGCCTGCCCTTGGCTTGCATCAATGATTGCTCTCCCGGGGACTATTCTACTTTGGCTGACACCTGGGGTCCCGATTTACAGGAACTCTTTGAACTTCGAGGCAAAGGGGTGGAGACTTTTGTGTGCAGCCGGTTAGACCCTACTACGCATGACAGTGATATACCGGTTTCCCGGGCTATTATTGTGGGGGCTATCATAGCGGGGTTTCCAATCAACGTTGGGAATATTAAGGCCAGGGTGATACTAGAGTGGTTAACAGGGATGAAAGCTCCTACCCTTTTCCGAACTTCCTCACCATGTACCTGAAGGATCAGAAAGTCGAAAAAAGGGACTTCGACACCAAAGTGAGGCTAAAAAGGCCATTCTCATGGTACAACCTTCAGGGTCCGGACAACCCCAAGTCCAAGGGAAAAGCCTCTACTTCCACTGGATAGTCTGATGAGCCAGCAGTGGTGGCCACTGGTTCTGAGCCTTCCACTGCCATACCACATCCTCCCTCTAAACCATCTACTTCCATGCCTTCTTCATCAGCCTACCCTCTGACTGCACTGAGGGTTAACCAGACTCTGTCCAGCATCAACAACTAGATACAGGCAGCAACATCAAAGCAGTTTGTCCTATCCAACACTGTGGCAGCCCAGTCAGTTCCAACACAGCCCTAGGTGCCTGCTTCAGTGGAGGAATCTCTCAAGGAGCTTCTGGACAACCAGAAGAAGCTCCTGGACAACCAGAAGCTTATCATGGATGCTTTGGCGGCTCAAGGACAAGCAATTAAGGACCTGAGCAAGCAAACGAAGAATCTAAAAAAGACTCGGGCCTCAAAGGAGTCAATGAAGCTGTTGAGAGGGGAGGTGGAAAAGATTAGATCAGCTGGAGACATCCCATTGGACCTACTATTGGAGGAGCAAGTCCCAACAGCTCAGGCAGAACAGGAACCAGAGCAGGAGGGTGATAGAGAGCCCATGAGGAGAGGGGTGATTGCCCAGACAGATGACTTGGAGATTGAGCTGGAGGACCCTGAGAGAGGTGACTCAGGCCAGCCACAGGACCTAGAGGGAGCTGACCCCACTGATGTGCAGGATCCGATACAGACCACATAGGGAGTTTTCTTTACTCTCTAACCCCTCTTTGATCTTATTTTTTCTTTAACATTGAGGACAATGTTAGCTCTTATTTGGGGGGTGGTCCTATTTTTGATTTGATGACTGGAATGTAAATATGATACTTATTTTTCGTTATTGTTATTTTTCACTTTTGGTATGTATATAACTTTAACATTTATTTTTCACTTTTCGTTATTTTTCAATTCGGTATGTATATAAAGTTACCTTTCCGTGTATATATTCATTCCCCTTTATGTATATTCGTCTGTGTTGTACATATTCGTTTTACTTTCCGTATTTTACTTTATAACTTCTTTTGCAATTTTCCTTAATAGCATAACTTCTTATTTCATTTAGTAGCTTCTTTTTCAGTTTGTAGCTTCTTACTTTTACAAGTTTTCATGATCAATAAGTCTTTGGTTTTCTTAATGCCACGGTTCTTTCCAAAGGTGGAGTTTGTGTGAACCGGGTGGCTCTTCCCGATGACGGACGACATGACAACCTTCTTAAAGGTTTGAGTCCGTTTTCGTTTTGTTTTTATATAAATAGTAGTAATGAATAAAAGTGATTCAGGCAAAGCTTCACTTGGGCCTAGCACATTTACCCTTGACCTTATGGTTAGAAACAAACTGATTTGCAAGGAATGGTGCTAGTTGTGACTTTTAGACGCTTGTGTTGACTAAACAATCATCGAGTGGTTTTTCGGCACCATTTGTGTTGCTCAAATCATAGCTAAGGTTGTTGTGGGCCCTCGACTCTGTCTCTTTAGCAATCCAAAAGCTTGTGAGATGAGGTATTGATTTGCAAGTCCAAATCACATGCCAATAAGTCTAGAACTTGCCCTGAATGTTTGTCTAGGCGAAATTCTAAGTGTAGCTCGACTTGGGAAATGATTATAGGCTCTCCTTCATCCAAATTAATATTAAAACATCCATAGCCCACCAAATATGTTATCCCTAGTCAACCCCATTGAGCCATAGCCTTTGTTCTTTCAATAACCATGATACAAGCCTTTATCCGTTCTAAAATGATCCTCTCTTGGCACCCGATCTTTCCTTAGCACAGTTGGCAAAAATATAAGTTTGGGGGGGGGGGAGAGATGAGGAATGCAAAAGTGATAAAAGGTACAAAATGAAGAAAAGGGAAGGTAAAAAGAAAGAAAAAGAAAAGCCAAAAAGTCAAAAAGAAAGTAAACAATGCAGAAAAAATGAAGGGATTCAATAAAAGCAATGATGAAAGGCTTGGAATGATTAGAAAGGAGAAAAAAGATTGGAATGAACAAGAAAGAGTGACCGTGTGTCTCTTTAGTCCTCTAGGGAAGAAGAAAATGACTCAAAGAGTCAAGAAAATGTGAGCCGAAATGAAAAAAATGAAGTGCTTAAGGAAAGATGAAACCTTCATAGACCGATATATACTACCTTGAACCAAAAGCCTTCATTATATTGCCGCAAAATCCCTATATGACTGCGAGTTGAGTGAGCTTACATTATTGGTGATTCACATAAGGGGCAAGCTTATGGTACTTAGAGCCGGACTTGTGACCTTCCTTTGAGAGAGATGAGCGTTCTTTTCCACAATCCTTGTTCTGAGTGCTACAATCTAAAGTGAGGTTTGCTTATGGAGAGAAGAGAAGCATGAGTTTGGGTTCCACAATGACCTATGTAGTAGAAAGAGTTTCCTCGATGAGCTAAGTCAACTCTTGATGCTTTTATGTCGCACTAGGGATATCGTACTAAAAAGGTTGTGTGTCTGTTAATAATGCATTTGAGTTGAAGGTAATTGTTGGTACCAAGTAATGCCTACTGAAGTCACCTTAGAACAGTTGAAATTCTTCTTTCTTTTACCTTTTGGAGGTGGGAATTACTTTGTTTGCTTGAGGACAAGCAAAAGCTTAAGTTTGGGGGAGTTGATAACTAGGGATTCTAGCCTATCTTATGCTCCTTTTTGCTTAGGTTTTGGATCAAAATATGTAAAAGTATTCCCGAAACTAACTTATTGTGCTTGTTTGCAGTGTTTGGTCAAAATGAAGCAAGAAAGTCATAAACAGCTCATAAAGGAGTAAAACCTGCACAAGTTTAAAGCTCAGATAAAAGCGCTGACAGTGGAAGAAAAGGGTGGCCGCAGAAGGTCCGCCGCTGGGGCGGCCACAATTACGCTGATAGCGGAATTGAGATTCAGAGAGGCATTTTTGGGGTACAACAGATACCGCTGACCGCGGTGAAATTGCGCGGCAGTGGAACATTTGATGCTGCCGCGGTGCAAATTGCGCTGAGGGCGAAAAAGAGATTCAGAGACCCTGGAAATTCGAGCTTAAATGAGAAATACAGCCAGTGAACATTTTACGCGGCCGCGACTGAAGCCAACGCTGAGGCGGTCATTTTTACGCTCCCAGCGGAATCTAGCCCAGTCCCAGTCCAAAATGGAAGAAACGCGGTCCGCGCTTGCTTTTGCGCGGTCGCGAAAGTTCAAGCGCTGAGGCGCTCAGTATTCTGCTGACACCGAAACCTCCGTAGGGGTATTTTTGTCCATGAATTTCAGCTGTGTATAAATAGTTCTTTTTCACATTTTTTAGGTCAGCTTTTGTTTTGAGGAGCACATGAACAACCGTTTTTTACTTCTTAGAGTAATTATAGAGCATCTCTACCAATCAATCGTAGATTTTACTCTTGTAATTACTTTTTATGGCTTATATTTCATCTCCATCTTTGATTTCTACCTTGATTATGAGTAGTTAAACCCATTAGCTAGGGTTGTGACCCAACCCTAGTATGGGTATTTAATGGGTCTTCAATTTTAGGGCTTAATTGTTTATGGGTTAATGATATTTAGCTTGAATCATGCTTTAATTGTTGAATTGGTGGTTGCAAACACTGATTCGTGCCTATATGACTTAGACTCTTCTTGAGAAAGAGAGACTAAGTCTAGGAAATTCAGGCTAACAAGAAATTGGGGTGCACTCAAGAGATTGATAGCCCCAATTAAAGGGTTAAACCTAGAGATAGTAATATCCGACTTGAGCTAATTTTGCTTGCATTGTTTGAACACCCAATTGGACTTGAGAAAGTCAATTAGGGCAAAGTCACTCAAACTACCGAGAGGTATAGAGTGAGTAATTATGTGCAATGATTATATCATGATCCCAATTATAACAAGTTTGTCCTAAGTTTTAGACCCCATTAGATACTCGCCTAGGTGTAAGTCACTTCCCTAGTGCCTTTTATTCATTGAGAAAACCCTTTCAAAAATATTATACTTAGATTACTTTCAGCATTCATTAGCATAAAAGTAGAATAGAAACAAAACAAAGCATGGTTAGAAGTGCAATTAAGAACAACACGCATAGCTATATTGGATAGAAATCCAATTACCAACCAATATTAGCTCCTTGTGAATATCGATCCCGACCTTTCGGGTAAAAGATGCATCGACCACTCTTTGCCTTTTTATAGTGGTATAGGGTTGGAGCTGATTAGCAAGCAGGCTTCGTGCACGACCGTGGAAGCCCCAAGGATCTATGCAGCATAGCGTAGGAACGAACGAGACGACCAACTGAACCCTCATAATTTAGGAAATGCCCTTACAATTATTGACAGTGCATGTGACATCGTCCTTGCTGCCGTGTTAAAGAGAATGGAAGAAATGGAGAAACGAGAATAGGGCGCTCAAGGAACAGATGAAGGAGCACCAAGAACAGGTAGACAAGATAACAGGTGCCCCTAAATTGTTACCAAATAGAGACGCTGGCAAGTTTGTGGAACAACCATACAGGGAAGAAGCGGCTCCTTATGTCGTACCAAAAACTTTCAAAATGCCCATGTACCTCAGAATCTACGATGGAACAATTGATCACGAGGACTATGTCACCGCCATGAAAGGCAATGACCTCACCAAAGAATATAAATTATTCATGTAATTTCATATGTAAAAAAATAAGTTTTTAAAATAAAATATTAATAATAATATCCTATCCTAACATATTTTCTAACAAATATTGTAGGAAAAAGAAATTATAAAAAAGAAGGAAAGAAGCTAAAAGACAAGAGAATGAAGCAAAGCCACGGTTGCATACATCATCTTCATATTCGCAAATGTGGAATATACATATGGGCTTATGGAAAGAGACAATTAGAGATGAAAAGGAATATAGTTGCATATGTGGAATCTATATATGCAAAGGTCACATTTGCATACATGGAACCTACATTGCAAGTCTAAATAATGAAGTCAAGAATGGAAGCAAAAGAGTCATAGATGCATGCGTGAAATCTATATTTGCAAAGGTCACATTCGCATACATGGAACCTACATTTGCAAGACTAACTCATGAAGTCAAGAGTGAAGCACAAGTGTCATAGTTGCATATATTGAATCTACCTACACAAAGGTCACTTCGCATACATGGAAGCTACATTTGCAAGACTAACTCATGAAGTCAAGAGTGAAGCACAAGTGCCATAGCTGCATATATAGAATCTATGTACACAAAAGTCACTTTGCATACATAGATTTCACATTCGCAAAAGTGGAACATGACAAAATCTGCTCATCTTTTCCTATAAATAGCAAGCTCTCTTTGTATAAGCATATCCAATCTTTGTAAGACAAGAACTAGTCTTGGTCTTTCTTTCTTTTCTTTCCTTATAGTTAAAATATTTCTAGTCTTCTAAATATCCTTTTTAGCTTTTCTTACTCCATAATGGAGTAATTTATTTTTGTTGGGATAGTTGATGGAGCTTGATATATTTTATAATATTAGCTTAGTTTTTATATATTGTTGGCTTGAAACTTTTTATTTACATTTCATACAGTGCTGAAATGATAGTTTTTAATTACTCTATCATCACATCTATATATTTTATCTCTAAGTTATTCATATATTAATTTTACAATTCTCGTGGAGCAAAATTGATATATAATAACTGATGAATAAAACAGTAGAGTGAAAGTAATTTTTCAGTATACTATTATTTCAAGTCAGTATTCTTGCTTGCCTAAGTTTTAATTCTCACGGAGGAATTGTTGTGGGCAAGATTATTGATCCTTGGTAAAAACATTCTCACGATGTTTTTACTTTCTTTTAGCACAATTCAAGCAAGAAAAATATTTTTGTTAAACGTCACTAGTCTTAAATTGATTAATTAACATAATTCTCACGGAGTGTTATTAATTGGTTATTTCTTAGTGAGAAAAATATAATTGTATTAGAAATAAGCAATTATTCTTTAGAGAAATAAATATTATCAAGTGAATTCAATGATTCCCAACTCTTTTTTTAATTATAAATCTTCCAAAAGTTATTTGTTTTGTTTAAGTAATTAACAAGTTTTAAACCTCACTCACTGTTCATTAATTTGATTCTGTCAAATAGTAGTTAAAATATTACAAGTCTGTAGCATAGATTATCTAGTCTATGTGGGACGATATCTTAACTATATTAGAATTTGACAGAGTACGAGCAGGAAATTCCAATACACATGTAACGACCCGACCGGCCGTTTTGAGCTTTTGCACTTTGCTCGCTAGTTCTCGGGCATGACTTGCCCCATGTGGTATATTATGACTTATGTAAATCGTTGGTTTTGGTTTTCAGGGTAATCGGAATGAATTTGGAAGAACAGTTCCCAGTTGAAGCTTGAAATTTGAAAGGTCTGACCAATATTTGACTTGCTTGTATATGATCTCGGATCGGTATTTTTATGATTTGGTTAGCTCCGTTAGGGTATTTGGGACTTAGGAGCGTGATCGGAAAGCATTTTGAAAGTCCGTGGAAGGTTTAGGCTTAAATTGGCGAAATTGAGATTTTGGCGATTTCCGGTTGGTAGGCGAGATTTTGATATAAGGATCGGAATGGAATTCCGAGAGTGGCAGTAACTTCGTTGTGTCATTTTGGATGTGTGTGCAAAATTTCAGGTTATTCGGACATGGTTTGGCTGGGTTTTTTATCAAAAGCGGAATTCGGAAGTTTTTAGAAACTTAGGCGTGAATCCGAGGTGTTTTGGTTGATTTGATATTGTTTGAAGTGTTTTGATGATTGGAGCAAGTTCGAATAAGGTATTAGGTAATGTTTGAGCTTTTGGTTGAGGTCCCGGGGGCCTCGGGGTGATTTCGGGTGGTTAACGGAGAGTTTGAGGTGCTATTGCAGCTGCTAAGATTGCTGCTTCTAGTGTTTTTGCACCTGCGGTTTGGGGACCGCAGGTGCAGCGCCGCATATGCAAAAGAGGGGGCCGCAGAAGCGGCCAGAGGTATGTTTGGCTGGGACCGCAGAAACGGCTAGGATAACCGCATCTGCGATATCGCAGATGCGGGAGTGGAACCGCAGATGCGGATGGCTAGGGGCTTAAGTGATTTCCGCAGAAGCGGGGGATTAACCGCAAATTCGGTACCGCAGAAGCGGTGGAATGGTCGCAGATGCGAAAATCCCTGGCCAGAAGGTATATATTGTTTTCTTCGCGAAATTTTGCTAAGTTCATCATTTTGATGACGGGAAAATAGGCTAAGGCATAGAATTTCAAGTGGAATCAAAGGATATCAGTTGGGTAAGTCCCCTAAGCTTAATTACTTGGGTTTAAGACCATTTTACACGGTTTAATCATGGTTTTAGTGGGGGACTAAAGAAGAAAATTGGGGATTAGGGCTTGAGTTTAAGAGGCCTTTAAATGGGGATTTGAGGGATCATTTGGACTTCGATTTCAGTGTTCTTGATATGTATAGACCCGTGGGAAGATAAGGAATCTATTGGTGTAAGAATTTCTGAATTTCGAGACGTGGGCCCGGGGCCGGGTTTGAGCAATTTCGGGATTTTGATGTTAAATTGGACATTTTCGAGTGGGCTTCGTTCCCTTAGCATATTTTAATGATTATGTATTGATTGTGGCTAGATTCAGAGCATCCAGAGGTCGATTAGTGCGGGCGAGGCATCGCGGGATAGAGTTTGGACCGGATCGAGGTGAGTAATGATTGTAAATGATGTTCTGAGGGTTTGAAACCCCGGATTGCACATCGTAGTGCTATATTGAGGTGAGGCACACGCTTGTTAACGAGCGTGGGTCGTACCCTATTGGGGATTTTGACTTAGTCCGTCCCAGTTGATGATTTTACCGCGTATTTGACTGAAACTTATTTGCTATCATTATGATTTGGGCTGAATGCCATATTTGGGCTTCGTGCTAACTATTTGAACCCTTCGGGGCTTTTTATTGATATTTCCTCACTGTTTTGACTTATTACTTGAACTCAGTCACGTTATTTTCCACTGTTTTACTACTCAGCTATTTTTACTTTGTTTTGAGAACTTAATGGTATTTTAAATGATGTTTGGGCTGAGAAACACTGTTTTACTATTGCCCAAGGGGCTTGTGAGGATTTTTGACTGAGTAAGGCCGAGGGCCTATGTTGTGAGGAAACACTGATACTGATTTGAAGCCGAGGGCCTGAGATGTGTACGCCACGAGGTGGCTTGATTGATATGAGGCCGAGGGCCTAGAGTTGATGCCACGAGATGGCTTGTTATTGCGCTTGGGCCGTAAGGGGCCCCTCCAGGAGTCTGCACACCCCTAGTGAGCGCGGGTACCCGTTATAATGTGAGATATAGCCCCATGGGCTGGTATTGTTCTATGTGATTGCCCGAGGGGCTGGTACTGTTCTGAGATATTGCCCGAGGGGCGGATTTGTTGACATTGTGCCCAAGGGGCGAATCTTATGTGCTTATCTTTCTTATTTGCCTGTCATTTACCCGTTTAATTATGTAGTTGTGCCCGTGGGGCAGATTTTTCTGTGCTTATCTGCACTAACTGTTTTGCATTCATTTGCGTAACTGTTGAAAAGGTCATTGATAAAGAAGTTTAAACTGAGCGAAGATATTTTAAGAGGTTTCACAGCTTCATTGCTTTCTTACTGGTTTTGTACTACTTCTATACAGCATGTTGATGCACTTTTCGTGATTTCTTATCACTCAGTCTTTATTTATGATTATTACTCACTGAGTTGAAAGTACTCACTTTACTCCCTGCACCACGTGTGCAGATTCAGGTATTTTCTGAACCCGGTAGCGGGTATTGGTTGATCGGAGGCAGAGTCGTTGGAGTTTAGCAAGGTAGCTGCCGGCGTTCGCAGCATTGCTTTCCTCCCTCTTTATTCTATTAGTCTGTACTTAGTACATTTCAGACCTTGTCAGTGTTATCTAGACCTTAGTAGATGCTCATGACTAGTGACACCCCGGTTTGGGCTATGTTTGGGTTGTACTTCCGCAATGTTATGATATTATCTGCTACTTAGTATTATTAAATCATGTTTTAGTCTATTTTATTGTTTTTTAGCTGTTTAACCTCGAATTGGAAATGTGTCGGCTGGCCTTGTCTTCACGAGAGGCGCCATCACGACCGGGTCTGGGTTTAGGGTCGTGACAAGTTGGTATTAGAGCCTAGGTTACATAGGTCTCACGAGTCATGAGCAGGTTTAGTAGAGTCTCGCGGATTGGTACGGAGACGTCTGTATTTATCCTCGAGAGGCTGCAGAACCTTTAGGAAAACTCCATATTCTTGAAATTCTTATCGTGCGTCCTTGATTCAGCTGGAAACATAACTCTTTGAACTCCTTCCACGCATTCGTATCTGCGAACGAGCGCTCAGTATCAGATGTGCATCGATGGCTTGTGATTCCCTGATTGAGGGGCGAGATGTGATCTCTATGTGCTGATGTTGGGCCAGTCTGGAGGACTCGAGGCTGGATTTTTTTGCCTATTGCTTAAGCACCGAGGTGCTGATTATGTGAGCCATGTTTTTGAAATTATATATTCGGTAGCGTCCCTGATAGTTGAAGTGATGGCCGGATGGCTATGCGATGAGTATGTTATGACTACGAGATGTAATCATATGATTTGGAAGCGACGAGAAGGGTCCGCTGGAGGATAGAAGAACTATTAGGTGCTTGATTTCCATCTTGATTTGAGGTATAGCCCCGAGTTATGGGTGTGTGATGAATCCTTTCATGTTTCCTAGTTGGGAGTGAAGCAAATTTCATGTTACGATATGATTTCAGACTCAGGAAGACTAAGTGATTGCGTAATGGTTATGACGGTGGAAGGTATACAGAATTGTTAGTTTGAGGCAAAACAGGTGGGTTATCTCCTGCGGAATGTTCGAAAGTTGTGTGATCCTTACGTTGTCTGTTAGAAGATCCCATTTTCAAGTGAAATATATATGTTGAAATTTAAATTTGGGGTCGCTTAAGAGAGTGCGTTTAGCTGTTGCGAGAGTGAATGCGAGATTTGCAGAAGATTTAAGTACTAGATGGTCTGTGTTTCACGAGCTGATGAAGGGTTGAGTTTAATCTCACTATGGTATAATGGCAGCAATAGAGTATATGCATTATGAGTTATTGTGTGTGTTTCGATCTATGGCTTCGAACCAAGTGGGGGAGTCTGCTATTGAGTTGTTGTTGGTAAGGGATGCTCGGTGTATAGAGCAGGAAGTTGCCTGGTTGCACTGGGATGAGGTTATATCGTGCGGTGTCGGAGTGCTAATGAGGCACGGGTTGTTCAGTTCATTTGATTGGGCTAATTGTAGTTTGAGTAGAGTGGTTGACTCTAGAGAACGGTTCTAATGCGTTCAAGATTTTTCATGTAACAAGTGGAAATTTTCGAGTTGTATTTTTGGCTAGAAACTGAGTTTTCATTGGAAGATGTCAAGACTTGTGGTATTCTATATATTAATTATGGGATCATATGCATCAGTATCAGGAAGGTAAAGGTAACGGATTTAGATTCGCAGGAATTCTCTTCAGAGTAAATCATTTTGGACGTGGTGCTCTTGGGAATATCTAAGAGAGAATTCAGCGGCTTATGAGCCTTAGGTGGTGTGGATTTACGTTAAAGTTGTAGGACAGGTTTTAGTTAAGGATCGTGATGTGCTAGCAAGGAAACATATAAATTTGAAAGTAATTTGGAAGGAACTCAGAGGATTAGGACAACTTGGTAGTAGGCTGGATCAACATGGTAATGTATATGATCGGTTCTTGGGTGCTTATGAAGTGGTAGGTTTCCACAGGTGTTTCGTGGCAATGCTCTTGGGTTTTGATGGCTTGTGTAGCTTGGTTGAGTTAGAAGGGGTCAGTCCTGATGGTTCGGTTTTGTGCAAAAGGGGATTCGTAGAGTTCTTGATAATTTCTACCACGGTTAGAGATGTATATCTTCTACTGGCATGTGGAGCATGGGATGTATAGTGATTTTCTCCTAGATGGGATCAAATGGAAAGTTCTTGATTGGTTGAGTACATAGTTGCTTGTGGCTCGGAAGAGATATGAAGTTCTCACGTTATCCTAGGATGGTATGGTATATGCGGTATGTTGTGGAGGATTGAGATTGCATGTGTAAGGTTGCGGTTCAGTTCTGAAAGGAAAGTCATAAAACTCTTAGGCTGCGGGTAGCTTCAGATAATTAGAGAAATGAGCTTCAGATGATTAGGGAAATGATCCTCAGATGATTAAGAAAATGGTATTACTAATTGGAGGTAATTTGACGAGGGTATATGTTTCAGAAAAAGGTAATGTGATTAAGTTGATGGTACTTCGGTAGTATTACGGCACTTTCTTGTTAGATCGACTGCTGATATTCGAGTTTGCTTGGAGGCATAGAAGAATGTTAGAATATCTCTCGTGGAATGATTGGGTATTAGAGATGTGGTATGTATTCGGACGGCGGAATTGGGGTCAGGTATGGTGATTCGTGTGCTATATGGAGTTGGGACTGGGAGTTCTCATATTCAGGCTATGTTGTGGTTGCGGGTCGTGTGTATCGGCACTGTGTGGTGACTATCGGGGTTTGGAGACCCGAGGGGATCTTTGCTGCTTGGTACGTTGGATTTTGGATGTGATATTGGGTATGGACTGGTTGTCTCAGTGTTGTGTCATTCCAACCTATTGCCCTAAGGCGGCGATGTTGGTTATGCCGGGGATGCCACGGATAGAGTGGCGAGGTTCGACGGATTATGTTCTTAGTAGAGTGGTGTTATATTTTGAAGACCCAGCGGATGGCTGGGAAGGATTGTTTTTCTTATTTGGGCTTTCGTGATGGATGTCAGTGTGGAGACTCCTACCATTGATTCAGTTCCGGTGGTGAGGGACTTTTCAGATGTGTTCTTGTGGCCGGTCATGTCACTGGGCAAGGCTGTTGATCGGTATTGATTTGATGTAGGGCACCGTATCATATGGCACCGGCAGAGTTAAAGGAGTTGAGGGAGCAGCTTCAGGGTTTCCTCGATGAGGGGTCCATTGGCAGGCCAATGTGGATGTGTGTTCTAACTTGAGTCGACTGGGTTGGCTCCGAGTTGTATTGCCGAGGGATGTGTGATTCGATTGTTATTGAGCCTATTGTGTTCTGAGGAGATATATGAGTTACTTTTCCGTGTTGCGGGGCATTTGGATTTGTTGGTTATAGGCACAGGCAGTGCGGTGTTATTGGGGTCTCTCAGTGGAGCTCGAGCGGGAGGAATATTGGATATTGCTCGGCGGATGGCGTATCGGTCATATCCTTTTGGGTTGAGTAGTGTTATGTCACTGTTGTTATGATGGTTTGCTTTGGTTCTAGACATCAATTGCGCATGGTCGTCAATTTCGAGCAGAGTGACTTGAGGTGTTCCATGTGGACCATTGTTTGGATAGGGTCGCGCATTGCAGAAAAGTTATGTGGAGGTATGACCTTGCGGGTTAGATTCATGTTTTCTGTTTCTATGATGTGAGACGGGTTCTCGACCTTGTGTTGTAGTAGTACTGGTGAGCTTGCGGTACAGCTCTTTCATTTGAGTCACTTTCATGATTTGAGTATGTTCGGATTGCTTCTTATTGGTGCGCGGATTGCGCAAGTCGCGACTTTAGTCTGCATTGAGGTGTCATGTCACTAGAGTGGTTGTGTTGGATTAGATGAGATCGTTGGGATCATTAATGAATATGAACGGATTCGATTCCAGCATGTTGGGAGGAATAAATATCGAGGTTCGGCTCAGAAATTTGCTATGGTCCTTGCCAAAGGAGAAGTGGCTTCATGAATGGTTGATCTGAGAAATGGTTATGGTTTATTGCTTGTTTCATTTATCATTGGCGGGGCATGAAAGTGTTGGAATGAGACCTTAGTTGATAAGAGGGTTTCTATCGGTATTCGGTTGTTGTGTACAGCTGCTGTGATTAGAAGTTATCGCTGCAAGCGTTGAGTTATGTGGTATTTCATGTAGTTGCACCTGAGGTTGCGAATATATGGTTTGTTACAGCTTGTTCGAACTTATTCACATTATAAATGTGAGATTCTGATCGTATTGATGATTTCAGAAGTGGAAATGTGGTTCTATGGTCTATGGGCTGGATTGGATTGTGAAATTTCAGTTACAATGTGTTATCGGACCTATACGAGATAGGGTGACGTGGGATCACCCCCAGGTATATGCATGGTAAGGCTATTCAGCGAGTGGTTGGCTTTTGGAACAACTCTGGGCACGTTCGAGGACGAACGTATGTTTAAGTGGGGGAGGATGTAACGACCGGTCGTTTTGAGCTTTTGCACTTTGCTCGCTAGTTCTCGGGCATGACTTGCGCCGTGTGGTGTATTATGACTTATGTAAATCGTTGGTTTTGGTTTTTAGGGTAATCGGAATGAATTTGGAAGAATAGTTCCCAGTTGAAGCTTGAAATTTGAAAGGTCTGACCAATATTTGACTTGCTTGTATATGATCTCGGATCGGAATATTTTTGATTTGGTTAGCTTCGTTAGGGGATTTGGGCCTTAGGAGCGTGATCGGAATGCATTTTGGAAGTCCGTGGAAGGATTAGGCTTAAATTGGCGAAATTGAGATTTTGGCGATTTCCGGTTGGTAGGCGAGATTTTGATATAAGGGTCGGAATGGAATTTCGGGAGTGGCAATAGCTTCGTTGTGTCATTTGGGATGTGTGTGCAAAATTTCAGGTTATTCGGACGTGGTTTGGTTGGGTTTTTGATCAAAAGCGGAATTCGGAAGTTTTTAGAAACTTAGGCTTGAGTCGGAGGTGTTTTGGTTGATTTGATGTTGTTTGAAGTGTTTTGATGATTGGAGCAAGTTCGAATAAGGTATTAGGTTATGTTTGTGCTTTTGGTTGAGGTCCTGGGGGCCTCGGGGTGATTTTGGGTGGTTAACAGAGAGTTTGAGGTGTTATTGCAGCTGCTAAGATTGCTATTTCTGGTGTTTTCGCACCTGCGGTTTGGGGACCGCAGGTGCGGCGCCGCATATGCGAGAGAGGGGGCCGCAGAAGCGGCCAGAGGTATTTTTGGCTGGGACCGCAGAAGCGGCTAGGATAATCGCATCTGCGATATCGCAGATGCGGGCGTGGAACCGTAGATGCAGATGGCTGGGGGCTTAAGTGATTCCCGCAAAAGCGCGGGATTAACCACAAATGCGGTACCGCAGAAGCGGTGGAATGGTCGCAGATGCGAAAATCCCTGGCCAGAAGGTATATATTGTTTTCTTCGCGAAATTTTGCTAAGTTCATCATTTTGAAGACGAGAAAAGAGGCTAAGGTATAGAATTTCAAGAGGAATCAAAGGATATCCGTTGGGTAAGTCCCCTAAGCTTAATTACTTGGGTTTAAGACCATTTTTCCACGGTTTAATCATGGTTTTAGTGGGGACTAAGGAAGAAAATTGGGGATTAGGGCTTGATTTTAAGAGGCCTTTAAATGGGGATTTGTGGGATCATTTGGACTCCGATTTCAGTGTTCTTGATATGTATAGACCCGTGGGAAGATAAGGAATCTATTGGTGTAAGAATTTCTGAATTTTGAGATGTGGGCCCGGGGGCCGGGTTTGAGCAATTTCGGGATTTTGATGTTAAATTGGACATTTTCGAGTGGGCTTCGTTCCCTTAGCATATTTTAATGATTATGTATTGATTGTGGCTAGATTTTGAGCATCCGGAGGTCGATTAGTGCGGGCGAGGCATCGCGGGCTAGAGTTTGGACCGGATCGAGGTGAGTAATGATTGTAAATGATGTCCTGAGGGTTTGAAACCCCGGATTGCACATTGTAGTGCTATATTGAGATGAGGCACACGCTTGTTGACGAGCGTGGGGTCGTACACTATTGGGGATTGTGACTTGGTCCGTCCCGGTTGATGATTTTACCGCGTATTTGACTGAAACTTATTTGCTATCATTATGATTTGGGTTGAATGCCATATTTGGGCTTCGTGCCAACTATTTGAACCCTTCGGGGCTTTTTATTGATATTTCCTCACTATTTTGACTTATTACTTGAACTCGGTCACGTTATTTTCCACTGTTTTACTACTCAGCTATTTTTACTCAGTTTTGAGAATTTAATGATATTTTAAATGATGTTTGAGCTGAGAAACACTGTTTTACTATTGCCCGAGGGGCTTGTGAGGATTTTTGATTGAGTAAGGCCGAGGGCCTATGTTGTGAGGAAACACTGATACTGATTTGAGGTCGAGGGCCTGAGATGTGTATGCCATGAGGTGGCTTGATTAATATGAGGCCGAGGGCCAAGATTTAATGCCACGAGATGGCTTGTTATTGCGCTTGGGCCGTAAGGGGCCCCTCCAAGAGTCTGCACACCCCCCGTGAGTGCGGGTACCCATTGTGATGTGAGATATAGCCCGAGGGGCTGGTATTGTTCTATGTGATTGCCGGAGGGGCTGGTACTGTTCTGAGATATTGCCCGAGGGGCAGATTTGTTGACATTGTGCCCGAGGGGCGAACCTTATGTGCTTATCTTTCTTATTTGCCTGTCATTTACCTGTTTAATTGTGTAGTTGTGCCCGAGGGGCGGATTTTTCTGTGCTTATCTGCACTAACTGTTTTGCATTCATTTGCGTAACTGTTGAAAAGGTCATTGATAAAGAAGTTTAAATTGAGCGAAGATATTTTAGGAGATTTCACAGCTTCATTGCTTTCTTACTGGTTTTGTACTACTTCTATACAGCATGTTGATGCACTTTTCGTGATTTCTTATCACTCAGTCTTTATTTATGATTATTACTCACTGAGTTAAAAGTACTCACTTTATTCCCTGCACCACGTGTGCAGATTTAGGTATTTTCTGAACCCGGTAGCGAGTATTGGTTGATCGGAGGCAGAGTCATCGGAGTTTAGCAAGGTAGCTGCCGGCGTTCGCAGCACTGCTTTCCTCCCTCTTTATTCTATTAGTCTGTACTTAGTACATTTCAGACCTTGTCAGTGGTATTTAGACCTTAGTAGATGCTCATTACTAGTGACACCCCGGTTTGGGCTATGTTTGGGTTGTACTTCAGCAATGTTATGATATTATCTGCTACTTAGTATTATTAAATCATGTTTTAGTCTGTTTTATTGTTGTTTGGCTGTTTAAACTCGAATTGAAAATGTGTCGGCTGGCCTTGTCTTCACGAGAGGCGCCATCACGACCGGGTCTGGGTTTAGGGTCGTGACAACACATTGGCCTCGTCATTCTTGTACGACAGATACAATATTCAAAGAAAAGAAATATTTCTCTCATTTAAGTATGTGTAAGGCAGATGTTACTACAATTTTTGGTAGTAGTAAATTAATTGATGGCTCTAGAAGAGCTACTATAACTCTGCCTAAGGGAACAATACTTATCATAGAGAATGCAATGTTCTCCTCCAAGTCCAAGAGGAACTTGTTGAGTTTTAAGATATCCTCCGAAATGGATATCATATTGAGACAATTGATGAGAATAATTTTGAATATCTCATCATTACGAAGAATGTCTCTAGCCAAAAGAGGGTTATTGAGAAGTTCCCATCTTTATCTTGTGGCCTGTATTGGACAAGAATTAGTGCAATTAAGGCACATTCTATTGTAAACCAAAAGGAAATTGATTCCAATACTTTTGTACTTTGGCATGATCGATTGGGACACCCTAGATCAATTATGATGAGACGGATTATAGAAAACTCAAATGGGCATCCATTAAAGAATTTAAAGATTCTTTTAAATAATGAACTTTCTTGCACTTCTTGTTATCAAGGCAAGTTCATTATTAGACCATCTCCAACAAAGGTTGGGATTGAGTCCCCTGTGTTTTTGGAACATATACAAGGGGACATTTGTGGACCTATTCACCCACCTAGTGGGTCGTTTAGATATTTTATGTCTTAAGATGCATCTTCTAGATGGTCTCATGTGTGCCTATTGTCATCTCGCAACCTCGCGTTTGCAAAATTAATGGCACAAATAATCCGATTACGGGCACAATTTCCCCATAATCCAATTAAGTCTATTAGACTTGATAATGTTGTTGAGTTCTCATCCCAGCATTTAATGATTATTGCTTATCAATTGGGATAAAAGTGGAACATCCTGTAGCTCATGTTCACACTCAAAATGGCCTTGCAGAGTCTTTAATTAAACGTCTGCAATTGATAGCAAGACCGTTACTCATGAAAACGAGGTTGCCCACTTCTGTTTGGGGTCACGCCATTTTGCATGCAGCAATGCTAGTTCGTCTCAAACCGACAAATTATCATAAATATTCCCCGTTGCAATTAGTTTTGGGTCATGAACCTAATATATCCCATTTAAGAATTTTTGGATGCGCAGTATATATGCCTGTAGCACCGCCATATCGCACCAAAATGGGTCCCCAAATAAGGTTAGGAATATATGTTGGATTTGAATCGCCCTCCATTATTCGCTACCTCGAAACATTAACGGGGGATTTGTTCACTGCACGATTTACAGACTGTTGATTCAATGAGACACTCTTCCCAAAATTAGGGGGAGAAAATGGTGAAACCAAACGGGAAATTTTGTGAAAAAATTTATCATTGTCTCATCTTGATCCACGTGCCTCTGTTTGTGAAAAAGAGGTGCAAAAGATTATTCATTTGCAAAAAATAGCAAATCAAATGCCAGACGCATTTACGGATCTAAAAAGGATAATAAAATTATATGTCCCTGCAGAGAATGTTCCAATCCGTATTGATGTCCCTGTTGGACAATCTTCAGTGTCATAGCTAATGAATTAAACACGCCTAAAACGTGGCAGACCATTAGGTTTTAAGGATCGAAATCCTAGAAAAAGAAAAAGAAATGATCAAGATGACACTACGAAAGAGTCTCATGAAGAAATCCACGATTTAACCAATCCTGAGATTCATGAGGAAATCACTAAGCCTGAGACTCAAGAAAATTAGGAACTATCAATAAATCCAATCGATATTGAGAAAAATTTGAATCGATTGGATATAATGGTGGATTATGTCTTTGCATATAATATTGCATCTAGCATTATGCAAGATAGTGAGGATCTTGAACCTCAATCTGTTGGAGAATGTCGACAAAGACGTGATTGGCCAAAATGGCAAGAAGCAATCCAATCAGAGTTGAATTCACTTGCAAAACGTGAAGTTTTTGGGGCTGTTGTCCAAACACCTAATGGTGTTAATCCTGTTGGCTATAAATGGGTCTTTGTACGCAAGAGGAATGAGAAAAATATGGTACAAAGATACAAGGGACGCCTTGTTGCACAGGGATTTTCAGAAAGGCATGGTGTCGATTATGAAGAGACATATTCACCCGTTATGGATGCTATAGCGTTCCGTTATCTCATTAGTTTTGCTGTCTATGAAAAGCTTGACATGCATTTAATGGATGTGGTTACCGCCTACATTTATGGCTCACTTGATAATGAGATATACATGAAATTCCCGATGGATTTAAAATGCCTAATGCACATAATTCAAAGTCCCGGGAAATGTTTTCAATCAAATTGCAAAGATTTTTGTATGATCTAAAGCAATCGGGATCTTTGTATGGTCTAAAGCAATCAGGCGAATGTGGTAAAATCTCCTTAGTGGGTTAATTATNTATATAGCATATCAAGTTAAACCATCATGTTTCAGATTTAACACAAATATAGACGATATATAAAGAATAATTTTTTATATTTGTAACAGATTCAATTTAATAAACTGCTTGAAAACCCATCTAAACGACCTCAAAATGCCGAAAAATAGCATGATTCACTGCTTAGCAGTGAGTTTTTCTCACTAGATCGTTTTAAGCAGTTTCATGAATTAAAATAAATATGATATTGATTTGTGATCACGCTCAACTAAGTCTCACAAAAGACTATGCGGGCGTTGCAAATATAATCTGAGTATTATTGCCCAGAGTCGAACCACAGGGAACTAACCTATCAATCACTACTGTCAGATTTACTAAATCCACACAATCTGTTTTCCCAAACTTTTTGATTCACAATGGTTGATTTTTCTAACAAATAAAGATTGAAAGTAATTAACAGCTGAAAATTAACTAAACTTGATGTGTAAACAGTAGAAATAAANCCGGAAATACGCCCGTACTGCGCACGCAAATCGAGAGGGTTAAAATGAGGTATTTAAAGCTTCAAAGCACAGAATTGAGTTCTAAAACATAAGATGACCTATGGGGTCATCACAAATTAATACCCAAACAGTCGCACTTTCTCAAGCTACGCTAGCTACTTGCACAATACGGTTCACTTAGATTGCACCCGGGGTTTCGTTATCTCTAATCCAACCCCTAAACCCTCGGTTATGACTCTCGTCTATACTCTGGGAGTGATGTTGTTCATACAATCACCTAAATATGCACTCTCTCTCAAGAAGATACATAATAAATAGGAACGGATAATTGAGGGCCCTTTCAACTATTCCACGATCAAAACATAGATGAACAATTAGAGATTAACAATCAAATCTAATTATATTGATAAAACAACCAAGTTATTCCCAACGGGTTCCACCAAAACCTTAGGTTAAGGTTTTTAGCTACTCATGACAATGGGTAAATCAAATACTAAAATATTCATAATCATAAATTGCAAGAAAATAAAGAAGAATAGAAATAATGATGTTTTGGGTGATCTATCACACTTGTTTTTCTTGCCAAAGTACTCTCCAATAATGTTACATGCCTCCCTTGGGCGAGTTCTATTGTTTAAATAGGATTTTGGGCTAAGAATTCCAGAATTTGCACTTCAGTCCTTCAATTTCTCGTCGCCTGCCGCGGTCCTACCGCGCCCAAGCTGGGATCGCGGCCAAATGGCCTCTCTGAATCTCCTCTAACAGCTCACTGCGGTCCTACCGCGCCCACGCTGGGACCGCGGCAGTTCACCTCCAGGTCTCGTTTGTGTATTTCAAATGGTTCACTCGGCGACTTTGATGCGATTGACTTCTTTTTCTTCCATAAATTTTACAAAACCACTCCATAGCCTTCTTCTAAAGTATGTAACCTGAAAAACATGAAAAGCACTAATAAGAGCATTTTGCTATCACTTTTACAATAAAAACTCTACAAGAAAGTGGTTCTTTTGGGGCTTAATCATAGTTCAATTCACCTATTATCAACACCCCACACTTAAAGCTTTGCTCGTCCTCGAGCAATTTAAACCACACTTCTAGGCCGAATCGCTCAACGAGTTACTCAATTTTTATATCACACCCGCCATTATGAAAGAACAACCTAAGTAGTGCAACTGTCACACCTCAGATGCAGACTCTAATGCCATGCCACACACATGCTCACCCTAGTTACTCTACAGAGGTAAAAACTTGTTGTTGCTTCCTGAGTCACATGCCCTCACATCAATAAATTGAGAGAAGTTCCACACATATAGAATCAAGCACAACGAACTTTAGATAGAAATAATTCACTCACTCTCAGCAAAGAACATTCATATGCCACACAGATACACCATAAGCTTGCCCTTAGTGTAATACTCTACTAATCGAGTTATTTTAGTCTAAGATCAAGAGGTCTTTATTTGGTTGTAATGTAGGCTAAGGGAAGGGTAGGATATATTTGGATATAGTGACTAACCTCCCTAAGCACTTTTAATACATTCTTACTTTATTTCGATTTCCATGTTCAGCCCAGTCATCCTTCCACACTTGTTTCATAAGCTACCCCCGCTTTTCTAGGTGCAACTGGCTATTCTTGCCATTCACTACTTTAGGACCACCTATTTGCAAGGTCCTTCTTCTATATTTCAATATATACATTTTTTTTAAACTACTATTGCACCATTCAAGTATTTTCCTGATTCCCTTTTTCTACTCCCTTATCACCCCACACTTTGACTTTTACATGAGCTTTAACAATTCAAGTGCTTCTAGGAGGCAAAGGGTCAAACAGTCAAGCTATTCAACACATGGATGTAGGTTATTACAAGGTTATCAAGAAACAAGCTTTAGGCTCAAAGGGTTTAACTATGGTGATATGTACAGGTGGATTCATAATTAGACCGTCTACAGAAAGAAATGCCNGATATAATGGTGGATTATGTCTTTGCATATAATATTGCATCTAGCATTATGCAAGATAGTGAGGATCTTGAACCTCAATCTGTTGGAGAATGTCGACAAAGACGTGATTGGCCAAAATGGCAAGAAGCAATCCAATCAGAGTTGAATTCACTTGCAAAACGTGAAGTTTTGGGGTCGTGTTGTCCAACAACCTAATGGTGTTAATACCTGTTGGCTATAAATGGGTCGTTTGTTACGCAAGAGGAATGAGAAAAATATGGTACAAAGATACAAGGGACGCCTTGTTGCACAGGGATTTTCAGAAAGGCATGGTGTCGATTATGAAGAGACATATTCACCCGTTATGGATGCTATAGCGTTCCGTTATCTCATTAGTTTTGCTGTCTATGAAAAGCTTGACATGCATTTAATGGATGTGGTTACCGCCTACATTTATGGCTCACTTGATAATGAGATATACATGAAATTCCCGATGGATTTAAAATGCCTAATGCACATAATTCAAAGTCCCGGGAAATGTTTTCAATCAAATTGCAAAGATTTTTGTATGATCTAAAGCAATCGGGATCTTTGTATGGTCTAAAGCAATCAGGACGAATGTGGTAAAATCTCCTTAGTGGGTAATTATTAAAGGAAGGTTATAAAAAATGATGCCATTTGTCCATGTGTTTTTATAAAGAAAACAACATCGGAATTTGTTGTACTTGCCGTATATGTTGATGACATAAACCTTATTAGAACTCCAAAGGCAATTTATTATTTAAAGTAGGAATTCGAGATGAAAGATCTCGGAAAGACAAAATTATGTCTTGGTTTGCAAATTGAACATTTGGCAAACGGAATTTTTGTTCATCAATCTGCCTACATAGAAAAGGTATTGAAACGGTTTTACATGGATGGAGAACATCCATTAAGTACTCCGATGGTTGTTCGATCACTTGATGTGAATAAGGATTCATTCCGACCTCAAGAAGAGAATGAAGAGCTACTTGGTCCTGAAGCACCATATCTTAGTGCAATTGGTGCACTAATGTATCTTGCTAATACTACAAGGCCTGACATAACTTTTTCAGTTAATGTCTTAGCAAGATATAGCTATGCTCCCACAAGGAGACATTGGAATGGAATCAAACATATATTGCGGTATCTAAAAGGGACTACCGATATGGGCTTATTTTATGGCAATAATTGCAGTCTCGATCTTGTTAGTTATGCTGATGCTGGGTATTTATCTGACCCACACAAGGCTCGATCTCAAACAGGTTATGTGTTTACCTGTGGAGGCACTACCATATCTTGGTGATCGACTAAGCAATCAATTGTGGCTACTTCATCTAATCATGCTAAGATAATTGCTATTCATGAAGCAAGTCGAGAATGTGTGTGGTTGAGGTCTATAATACATCTTATTCGAGAAAAATGTGGTTTGAAATGTGACAAACTACCCACGATTTTGTATGAAGACAATGCAGCATGCATAGCCCAATTGAAGGGAGGATTCATAAAAGGAGATAGGACAAAGCACATTTCACCAAAGTTATTTTTCACACAAGATCTTCAAAAGAATGGTGATATTAATGTGCAACAAATTCGTTCAAGTGATAATATGGCGGATTTGTTCACTAAATCTCTACCGACATCAACCTTCAAGAAGCTAGTGCACAAGATTGGGATGGAAAGGCTCAAGGATGTGAAATGATGCTCTCGTCAGGGGAAGTTTAATACGCGTCGCACTTTTTTTCCTTACAAGGTTTTGTCCCACTGGGTTTTCCTTGCAAGGTTTTTAACGAGGCAACCAAAAGGCGTATTGTTAGATATGTGTACTCTTTTTCCTTTACTAGATTTTTTTCCCATTGGGTTTTATTTTAGTTAAGGTTTTAACGAGGCACATTACTTATTGAGTATGCATTTAATTAGAGTGATATCTTTTAGAGAGTTTTACTTTGTGGCTAAGTCATTTTTCCCCTATAAATAGAGGGGTCTTACCCCATTGTAAATCATCCCAAAATTCAATAAGAATTACTCTCTCTTTCTCTGCAATATTGTCTTCTACTTTTATTGTTTTATTACAGTGTCCAATTTTTTCCGCCTCCCTTCGCTTTCGCCTTTATATCGACTCAACCACAATTTTCCCTCTTTATTCACATCTTTCTAATCCTTGCACTTCTAGTGAAGGGAAGAGAACAAAAAAGAAAATCGGATTTTAAAAGACACTTTTATCCAAAATAACCTTCGGTTTCACCTCTTTCAGTTCCACTCCCATAGTCCCATTTTATTTATTTCCTCTTCATTCTTCATCATTCGTTTCCTTCTTTTCCTCTTCTCTGCATATGGAATATATCTCCAGAAGTCGAAACGCAAAATATTTAAAACAAGTTTGTTGCATTTTCAGTCTCAATTGACTTTGCTTTTGTTCAAGATTCACCTTTTGCTTTGCCCCGCCAAAATATCACAATTGGGGGAGACTCTGAATAAGAAATTAAAAGATGTATTGATCAGTTATCCAGGGTTACATTGGACAGTAAATTGTATCTCAGGACTAAAGAAAAATGCAAAAAATAGACTACAATAAGCTAATTATAGCTTCACAAAATTTTCCGCTTATCCTATTTGGTATTGAGAGACGCCCGAAAAAGAAAAGAAAAGGTACCCTCAATTAGCTATGAAATTGTCAAAATTGAAGTGTCCTCCAGAAAACCCATTGGGCATAGCCATTACAACTTTACATCCCACCACTATTTTGCCTATCCAAATGTACCCCAAGTATGTGGCTTATGAAGTGGACCTCATTCCAAGCTCTAAGTTGGTTTCGAATCTCAGGGTCAGAATCCCCGTGGAAAATCACAGGACATCCACACTTTACAGATTTGATCTGCTTGCAAAGGGTAGAGAATCCACCTAGCTGGGCTCCCAAGAGGTGGATTCAATTTGCTCTGCAAGTCCAGAGACTTGCTTCTGTTGTGGGAGTGCATCCGGATATAGTTGAGCTGGAACAGCAAGGAGAGCGATTCGTGGTAAAGATCCCAATTGGCTTCACAAATCACAGTGACATACATTCCCAGGTTTACAATCTCCATGCAGTTGATGTACAAGCGGAGGTCAAGATTTCTTTATATACAGTTCATGGCATAGCAGAAGTGTTCTTTGGGAATCTACCAGAAGATGGTAGTCGCTGCATACCCCGAGAATACTCGGGTCTCAATCTTTTATTGGAGAATCCCTGCTGCAATGATCTGGATCAAAGAGCAACATCAAAATGCATGCAAAGATTACAATAAAACTGGTTTGCCTCAAACAAAGCCATGGAGAACACAAATCCAAAATAAAGAAAACATAAAATTGGATCAGATGGCAGCAAAAAAACAAATAAGCAGAAGAATCTGTATATATATACCCCCCCCCCCCCAACACACACACTACTACTACTACGTTACGTCGTCGTACGTCGTACGT
>NC_031998.1:5864840-5903671 GCF_001879085.1 Nicotiana attenuata
CAAACCCCCCTAAGACACAGTTTCATTTAGGTTCGCTCTGGGAGGCGACATAAGTAAATCGCCTTCCAAGTAGAGCAAAATACATTAGTCTAGGATGAAAGTCAAATGGCAGAAATCACTTGCCTCGGAGAACCCTGACGCTTGTGAGAAAATTGAACCAGCTCTGACTTCAAAGCAACTAGAGCCCTTTCAGCAGCCTAGGGAGACAAATGTGCAGCCAAAAATTTTAAACCAAAGAGAAAAGGGATCAAAGAGGAATTAAAAGTGTAAGCTCTACAATCTAAGGTACCTGTGCTTTAGCATCATCCCATGTTGAACCAATTCCCTTGCCAAATACTTGTCCATCTATTTCCACCTGTATTGTTATCACCAAGGGACACAAGTAACTAAGCAAAATGTCAGCAAGCTAAAAAAAATATTAACATACATGGCAACTCCGCCATCTTAAGTGCATACTTGTTTCTTGTAACTCTGAGAATCACTACTTTGCAAACAAAATTACAAACCATATCTCCACCGACCATCTATGCATTTCTAATATCGACCTTAATATTAGCAAACAATGCCTTCCAGAAACCTCGATATCAGATTAAACGTTAAACATTATTTAACCTACAAAAGAGAGCACTGGACACAAAATTCTTCTGTTGGTGCAGGAATTTCAAGGCAACAACAATGAGGACAGTTTTCGAAGACTAGACAAGAGAGGTGAATTTATGGTAAGATACTATGTCAGAGCTTTTACAGTAGAGAGAATGTACACGAACAGTTAGCCATGGAGAAATACTGGAAAAATAGTGCACAAGGTGGAATGTTTTTCTTGGTTGGCAACGCATGGATGTTTGATTGACACAGGACAAGTTGCAAAAAAGTGGGCTAGTCAATATTCATCCTCAACAGATGTTATCTATGTGAGAAGAATAGTGGAAAAACAGTCACATTGAAGTGCGACAGTTTCAAAAGTGCCTTCAAGGTTAAATGAACAATGCCAAGACCAACCAAGAAGTTATTTGAATAGAATAACAGAAATGCTATATCTCATCAGCTCCCTTCAGGATTAGCGGGGGATCGTCTCTTGAACTTCTGTTGTACATATTCAAGCAATCTCATAGTGATGTCTCTAAATTAATAAAAATCTTTTCTAAACTGATTATTAAACAGGTAGATAAAACAGACACACACACACACAGAGCACTAAATGCCAATGATAAAAGATGACCAAGATCCAAAGCACAACATCACAATTAGTGCAAAATCATAAATAGTACATCGCCTCTAAACCATGAGTAGAAAAAATGTAAGGAAGACTTCCTAAAACTACAGCTGCGCGTGTTGTTTCAATCAAACAGGCAAAGAAGAAAGAGAAGTAAATAAGCAACCTGGGCGTATATTTCAGTTTTCCCTGGATTAGCTGAAAGTTGAGGCTGAGTTTGGAATGCCAAACCAAGTCCTTCAATCGCACACTGAAGAATCAAACTAATCAATGGCATAATCCAAGACCTCAAAGAAAAACTCACTAAAATAGCAAACTTATAAATCTTACCAGTTCTCTAAGGGAGGCAACTGAACCCACTGACTTCTTCAAGACCTCCAGCCTTGGATCCAACACTCTGGAAGGCTCTGATGCAAATGAATGTGACACACGATCCTCCTTGAGATATGATTGATACCCAAAAGGACTCATGTCGTCAACAAACCCATTATCACTTGCATTTGGAAACCTAAATCCATCCCCTGCTGTGGAACTGAGATCAGGTTTGAGACGTGACAAGTATTTGTCTGCAGATGCAATATGAAAAAAAGTAAGAAAGATCACACACATTTGGCAACATTCACATCTGACCACGATGAATATCAAAATCCCCAGATATTGCATACTGCCGATTAATTTAAAAAAAACCGCTCTGCACCAAGTGTCCCGTATAAGACTAGTAGAGATGGGTATCATCACCAAGAGCAAAGATAATTCGTTATCCCCCCTTAACCCCAATCTTCCCCAACCACAAATCTTATGGCTAATTTATATTTATACCAAAATAGGTCACATTAGATACCTATAATATCTCTCAAAACTTCCTTAACACAAGGATTCAACAGCTAACATCAACATAAAAAAGTCTGAGCAAAATGAAGTAATATGATCACCAGCTGTTCCACTAAAGAAAGAAACTTTCTTCTCTCTCTGGCCTTCTTTTGGGTAAGGGGCTGGTTAACTGTCATCACACACATCGTTCATAGAATATTCTACTGAAGCATTAGGCACACGTAACTAGAAGGATGACTTCCTGAAAGAAGGAAAAAGCAGCATCTATATACACTGCAAAACCTCCTATATTTTTTTTCTTTTTCTTTTTTTTTTTTTTTGGGTCATTCTGGTTCGGAGGGAAAGGCGATGCGAGGCTCATTTACAAGTGATAAAGGTCAACATCAGCTGAAAATAAAGCATAAATGTCAGAGCTCGCATTGGAGTAACGAACAACTTAGTAAATTAGTAGGAAAAATCGAACTTTGTGGCGCGGCGACATGAAATCCTTTTAGCATGACTCTTTTTATTCCCACCGGGGCTTTTCAAGCTTATTCTTTTTTTCTTTTTCTTTTTTGATAATGTCCACCAGGGCTCTTCATGCTTATTCTCAATGTTCAAATAATATTCCCATTAGACCAAACAAAATTCACAAAGCAAAATGACACTGTTAAGAGGCATCATTTACTGAGGAATCCTTTAGACAACTCCAAATTCAGCACAAAATGAAAAACCCCAACCCTCTCTGAAGACTGCACAGGAATACTCATACTTCCCAGCAACAATGAAATCAGTTCAGAACTTCACTCTATCACCACGTTTGCTCAAAGTACACTCCATGACCATGGAAATACATATTTGGTCAGGTAATACAAGAAGATATGATCTAATTGCAGTAAAGCCAACTTCTGCAAATGTCGAATCATTTCCTACTGTCAATTGTGACAGACAACAACACAACTTACCTGCCAGATTCATAAGAGATTCCTCAGCAGCCTGACGCTGTGCTTCCCTTCTCGTCCGGCCAATTCCTTCTCCAATTTTTTCTCCAGCAAACCACACCTACACAAGCAATAGAAACCACGATTCAATAAGATGGCTAGACCTCAGTAAAAAGAAAGCAGAAAATCAGGAAGGAAGCTCGTCTTAACAAAGCTGATGACGAGCAATTACGCGCACATCAATTGTTGACGTTCATGCTACTGAAACATGGCTTTACAAAGCTCACCAGAGACACAAGCAAGATCCATAGGAACTTGCAGATTGTGCTCCATGTTCCATTAAGTAAAAGTGAGACATAAAGCTCATTGGAATAGTGGAATGCGGATATAAATGCTCCAACATACCTCCACAGAAAACTGCAGTTCTGGACTTGAAAGCAAACCTGACTTGAATTCCACCTGCAAGTATTTATCATAAGCATTCAGAGACCTCACAAAGAGGGAGGAAACTATATTACAGTGCAGCATGATGACTGGGCATAGAGGGGAGAGTACCTTTGCTCCACACTTGAATGCAATATCCTGTAAAGCTCCAGCAGGTGTTTCTAAATATGGATCATAATGTCCAGGTTCAAGGTCAAGATCCCTGTTGCTGGAAGATGACCGACCCAAGGAGACTTCCTCACCTGTGAAACTACAATTTGTGAACACAAAATGATGTTTTGAATATAGATTTAGCTTATTTCATGACTTTCGTCCAATGACATTCACACAGTAGTAGTATCAAAAACCTGTTTGTTATCTTGTTTTTTCTTCCAAATTTCATGTGTGTACTTTATTAGAACAAAGTGCAGTTAATTAGGCTGTACGCATAATACACTTCTACTTAGATCAGCACGGATGATAATATCTCATCACCTATTCATGGGCAGAAAAACGCATGCAAATACGCACTCCTATAAACCAAATGACATTACAAGAATAATTTTTTTTTTTTAGGGGGGGGGGGGGGTAGGGGGGGGGGGTTAAACCAAAGCTCTAAGCATGAGCCCAGACTGCTTAGTTTTGTGTCTCTGGATGTTATAGGAGGTCCATACCCCACAAACTTTGTAATTTCTTGTAAAATAGCCAGTCGCTTGTCAGTTAGCTGTTTCCACGTCTGAGTTCTGAGAAGGATTTTTGAATTAAAGCATCTATTATTGTGAATTTCCAGTACTTGACAGGCTTTCGGATAGCAACTTAAAAACTAAGAAATAATATTGGTCAATCAGAAACTGTCCAAGTTAAAGTGTCAAAACAGTTGGGAAAGATTTTACAGGATGGTGATCTCAAGCATGATTCATGAGTATACCTGGCATTGGATGAAAACTAGGTTGTGACTGAGAAAATCTCATCCTGTCATCCCTAGGGATTACCTGGAAAAGGAACGCAAACAAACCACAGGTCGGCCATAAGTTCCTCATAAATGAATTTTCAAAGCTGTGGCCGTTAACAAATAGATAATTTACCTCTTTTGGTAGCCTCTGGGTTTCAAAAAGAACTCTATCAGATGGGACAGAGGTCTCTATTTTGGGAAGAAAAGGTGGATGAGGAGGCCGATTCTTGTTAATATGCATAGACTCTGAATTTAAAGGAAATTCCTTGGGAGGCAAGGCTCGATTAAGTTGTCTAGGGCTCATCTCTTCCTCCACCGGAAACCAACCGTGTGGCTGCACCCGCGGTGGTACAGACACTTGTAATGGAGTCCCCATAGGAAACTGTGGTTCACTTGATACTTGATCTCTCGTGTCTTGACCATGTTGCAATATAAGCAGTCTCCTCCTTGTATCAGGATCTAGTTCAGATTCTGGTACCTCGCCCTCTTCCCTAGCAGGAGAACTTTGCAAGCTTGTATCCTGAGGACTTAATTGAATCACTGATGCTTTAAGAACAGAAGTCACTTGAGGGAGATGCTGAGCAGGAAAAGGGACCACTGGCGCTTGAATTGTCGATTGAGAAATAGCAGGTGGGACGGGGTACTGGAGAGCTGGTGCGATTCTTGGATCCGAATTTGTCATTTGAGAAGGAACACTTGTTGAAGCCAACATTGCTTCCTAAAAGGTCAAGATAACTAAATATTACGCTACAGCATTCGACACAAAAAAAAACAGGAGTTCCACTACATGCCAGAAGAAACGATAAACTGTAGAAGCGAAAAAATAGGAAACAGAAAAAGCACATCCATCGCTTATGAACCTCATGAAAAGTATGAATACAAATTCTCAAACTGAATAAAAGCACTCAACCATTACAATGTTGTACCTTTAGTCTCCTTTCAACCTCAGTATCAGCCATGCCATCAAATCCAAGTGAATCTTTATTCCCATTTACAGCTGAAGGATCATCCTGACCAGCAAATAACAGATCCTCTCATACATAGTTCATAAACATTTAATTAAAGACGGTGCGAAATTTCATCATCCATATTGGAGATAACCATGAAAATCTAAGATCTGTTATTGGAGAGAAATGGAAATCTTTAGATTTCATTCTAACAAACCTCTGAAATCAAATAGTTGCTAACATCTGGAGCAGAAGGAACTTGCTTAATTTCATCTTCATAAGCAACTTCAGATATTCGTTGTAATAGGCCCTCATCAAAATCTCTGCACAAAGTCAGGGGAGTCAAGTGAAACTCATCTAGGTGCAACCAGATTTTTAAAAGAAAATATAACCCAGAGAGAAAACCAAATCTAAATACAATCAGATAAAATAAGTTGGACAAGAAAGGTCACTGGCACCAGCTTATCTCTAGAATCTCTTAAAATACAACAACAACAACAACACAAAAAAAAAAAAAAAAAACAGTTTAATCCCATAAGTAGGGCTAGAGTCTCTTAAAAACTTACTTGAAAAAACCACCTCTGACATTGCAGGCTACATTTCTGGCAACACAAAGGACAGGAACAGAATTGTTGCCCTACAGTCAAATTGTTCAAGTGCTTCAGAATGTTAACATAATTTAGCTCAACACCTCAACAGAACACTAGAAGAATCCAGTACATACTTCAGCTTGCGGGGAAAAATATGGAGCAAATGCAGGAACAACGTGCACTCGTGGTTGATCCTTCTCATCCCACACTTTCAAGCGATCATCAATCACCAATGCCATCTTAGGATGACAATTTCCATCTTGGAATACATTGAACAAAGATTTCCTCAAACCTACAGCATATTCATGAGCAAGTAGTGATTAGAGAAAGAGAAAGAGAGAGAAAAAGAATGATGGCCCCGGTGAAAGCTAGGTAGTTTAGAAACTTGCCAGATTTAACACAGACAATACGATCCAAGAGCTCTTTTGAGTTAATCAAGTTTGAATCTGGGTCAAGAAGCCTCCACATTTCTAAAGCATAATCTCTTTCAGCCATTGTGCATACATAAACTTCAAAGCGCTTCCGACCCCTTGCAGTCAGATAGCTTCGGAGATCCTCCCAAGCAGGTCTCAATCTCACAAGAACACTAGTATCGCGGATCTGCCATGATACAGATTTCATTATGCATCCCCCAAAAAAAGGAAGATGCTTCACACATTGAAAGAGTTTAACGCAAAAGAAGAAGGGGGAAGAGAAATAGACAGTCCCATCTCTGGACCCCTTTCATTGAAGGTAGGATTTACAACCGACTTGCATTCCTCATCTAGTAGTCTCAGCGGACCATAGATGGCACAATTAACAAAACAAGGATAAGAAGGTACTAAGATGAGGGAATACAAAATACACATACCATTGGATTTATACGAGTAAGAATAATGTTTCTATCTTGCAACCTAATCAGGGGTCTGACGATAGGTTGGTGATTATCAGACAACGCTGGGAAAACCTCAGACTGAGATTTGATCACCTTTCCGTTGTCAATAACCTGATCATTTTCGGCATATTGCTTCAAAAAAATCTTATCCTCCTGATAACGCTTGACCTCAGCCAGCATAGCAGAGGCACGCTGCGGATCTGACTCTGAATTTATTTTCCGTAGCAAGGCCTCTATTCTATCCTCAAATGAACGCATTGTGTTGGCAACTATGAGTGTCTCATCAAGATCAAATACAATGCCAAGACATCTAAGGTTTAGCATTGTTAAACAAGAATTGTAAAGCCCTGATGCAACCTTAAATCCCCAAAAGCAAGGACACTGTCCGCCAAAATTTTTAGACTGCATGGCAACTAAATGAAGCTCCTCTCTTCCAAGTGACACTACTGCAGTCTGCATAAACAGAAAGGATGCAGTAATAATTTTGATAAGCAAGCAGTTGATATTTAAATGGGAAAGAGAAAGAGCCCAAATAAATACCAGATATAAAAGGAAAGATGTCTCAGGAAATCTAAGCCACAAAAGGCACATTCACAGAAGACATGGAAGATGCATTTGTGACAACGGTTGCAGCATGTTTATCCATTTGCAACATTTACAGTAGACTTTCAACATAGACTTTCTTATGTTCAGCATATCAGAACATTACCATTCGTAGAAGAACTTCACATATTCTTCGAGATTTCGCTTAAATATAGACCCCTTTAGCAAGACCACAGCTTAGTATTTTTAAAAAAGATGAAATCAGGAACAAAAATAATCTCCCTTAGATTCAGTAGCTCTTTAATGAAACTTCAGCGTGTCCAGTAATATAAGAACAGATTGTGCCTTAATTAAAATCCTACAATAAAGCCCTATCCCATCAACCAACCCTTTTCTCAACTTCACACTGCATGACTGCAATAGACATCAAAAGGCTTAGCCTTGCACCACCCCATGTAGGTCTCAAATTTGATACAAAGCTGCAAAGGGAGTTCTGCAAAAGTCCAAATTTCAAGAAAAACTGCAAAAGGGTACATGCCAAATTAGCATCTCCCTCGCAACAATTTTGGTCATAGTCCATATTATCCATAGTCCAGTTCTTACAATTAGGATTTTGATTTTTTAATATGAATGATCAAGAATTTAATTCCTCATTTTAAAATTTTGTTCTAGGATTTTTTTTTAAACCATAATTAGTCAGTCTTGGAAATGATTCAAGTTCAATCAGGTTTTTTTTTTCCTTTTTAACCATCTCAAGTTCAAGTTTTCAAGTTGAATTTGGTACACTGGCAATCAGCAATGGGTTTATACCTTGTTATCTCTGAGACAAGTGGAGTGCAAAAGAAAGAGCGGCGAGTCTGGGGACAGCGACTTTGATTTTGTTGGTTCCAATTTGAAGCTTATTCCATTTCCGGTAGTAGATGATGAAGTAATTGTGTGTAGTACTGCCAGTGGTGGACACCGCTCACTTGGTGGCGAATAGTGAGAGATCCTTAATACCTTCTCTCCCCATACGACACCGTTTTCACCACCATACAACAATTCCAGTTCTCCCACCACTCTTTCTCCTTCATACAATACCACCACCGATTTATACATTTTTTTTTCCTTTTTTTCTCTGGAATCACAAAAAATAAAAATAAAAATCAATTTATATCCTTTCAGTTTCTCATCATCTTCGATAGATCTTTGAAATTATGCTTTAAATCCAAGAAAAAAAAGTCAAATCAACTAATCAAACGTCATAATTTTTCAAGTTTCAGTCAGACTATACCAGATTTACCCAAAGAATACCAAAGAAAGTGAATTTTAGGGTTTTTATAGAAGATGATGACGATAACGATGGTGATGAAGAAGAATTAAAATCCAGAATTTTTTGTTGTCGTTGTTGTTTTCAGTATAGAGAATTAAGAGAAGATTAAAGCTAGGGTTTAGATGATTTCTTGATAGTAGTTGTAGTTGTAGTACGGCGATGAAGATGACGATGCGGTGGCTCTCAATTGTTGTGAAACCCTAGATCCACAGAGAGTGAAAGGTCAATTTTGTACACGCTCTCTCTCCTCTCTCTCTCTTCCTCTTCCACATGTAGATGTCTATGTTGTTGATATAAATAGATAAAAACAAGAAGAAAAAACGAAATTCGGTGTTAATTAGATATTCATTCTTGAATTCGGATAAGGAAAATTACCTAAGATCCTTTGTTGAATAAAAATTACTCCCTAAATTTACAAGCGAGTGGGAATAGGATTCTTTTTTACTATAGCAGATAAGCACTTCGGTTACGTCACGTATATAAGGTGGAAAAAGAAGTACACTAATTAAAACAAAACGCACCCATCGGTACCTGAACCCATTTATAGGAAAAAGTAAATAAGGTATCTTTCCGTAGATTGCTTGGTATGTATTTGTTGTATTTTAGATATTCCAAGTGTCAAATCTCTTTTAATATGCTTTAGTTGGTACTTGTTGTTCACATTAAATGTAAATAAATACTACTTACTTCAGTCCATTTTAACTGATTTTTTTTGTTATTTTTACACATATTAAGGTATGTTTGGAAAGCCACCAGGTAATTGGAATTGGTGTAATTACTAGGATAGTAATTACACAGCCTAGTAATTACACAGTGATTTAATTACAATGACATGTTTGTTTGTCATAGTGTAATTACAGTGTAATCACAAGTTTACTGTTTGGTTGCACAAGTGTAATTACACAGTTAGATTAAATTTTAAAAGAAGTAATTATCAAAGCTTACAAATTAATATAATAAAGCCTATAAATTTTTACAAGTATAAATGATATTATATTTGCTATTTAAGATGTATAATTTTTCGTGAATATACATTAATTAGTAATCGTATAATTATAACTAATATTGTAAAAATAATTTATATATATTTTTTAAATTAATAATATTTAGTTTAGATACTTACAAAACTATAAACATATGTTTTGTAAGAACATTATTGAATTCATGTTTGATAAAATAAATTAATATATATAAATATAATGTCATAGCATTATTCAAATGTTTGACAAAACTAATCTATCAATTATAACTAAAAAAATGAACAATATGCAATGTGAGCCAATAATACTAAAACAAGTAAATTGGAACCATGAATATAGCACAATTTTAAAACGCACAAAAAAAAAAGTTTAACATATGTCAAATTCCAACATAATAATAGTAAGTTTCACTACAACTTAAGATTAGGAAACATGATAAGTTTATAATCATATTTAATAAATTAATTTTACTTTAATTGCATCACTCACTATATGCCAAGTTTGTTAATGACTCATCATTTCTAATATTAGGAGGTGTAGTTTCAAAAAATAGAATAACAAAATAAATAAAAATAAAATATAAGCAATTACATGAATCACAAGAAGTAAAGATGGAGAAATAACAGATAAATAATGTACAAAGAAAAATATATTTCAAATTTCAAAAAAAAATTAAAAGTAAAAATAAAATTAAAAAAATAGAAATGAAAGTTATAAAGAAATAAAAAGTAACCTTGTAATTACACAGTGTAATTACCACCAATTCTCACCTCCTCCTTGAGAATTGGAGAGTGTAATTACATCCCTCCAATTACACCCAATTACATGCTGACCAAGTAATTACTTGGCCAAACAAACATGCCAAACTGTGTAATTACACCCAATTACACCCAAATCCAATTCCAAGGTGGCTTTCCAAATTGGCATTAATTAATAATATAATTGATCATATTAACCTTAGTTTGTTCATTAAAAATAGTTGGAAAAATTAAATATTATGGACCACCAAAAAAGATCAAAAAATCATTTAAAATGGAACGAAGAGAGTACCATATAAGTAGTGGAACATTTCTCAAATATTTTGTAATATTGAACTCCTTGTCATTTGAATCCACGTTCTTAGAAAAAATGGTTGAATTGGTAGTTGTTGTTCTCATTAAATTTAAATAAATATTTAAGTAGCGTAACATTTCTCAAATATTTTGTAACATTGAACTCCTTGTCATTTGAATCCACATTCTTAGAAAAATTGTTGAATTTTTTTCGAAAAACTACTAAGTATAGTTGCTCCAAAAAATAATAACCGACAAAATATATATTTTTGTATATTAATGTATAATATCTATATATTTTTGTAAATTTAGCTAGCGAATATAATTATTTCTGGATGAATGGTCAAATGTGTAACTTGCCCATTTTTTGTTGGCCGGTCAATTTTTTCTAAAACTACTTTTTCTAATATATTATTTCACTTTTCAAGTTATTCAAACCTAATTTTATCTCATTCCAACCAAAAAAAAAAAGGTTTAATTTATCATCAAGCATAAATTTAATATTTCACTTAAATTTGGGCTGAAATTAATACTTACCATTACCATGAAGAAATATCATGATTCCATCCAATAGTCCATAAATATAGAGAAATGTATCTACGTAATACATGAAGCTAAAGTTAGAAGTGCAATAAAATATTACTTTTTTGTGATAAATATCTGGCTTATTGCCAAAAATAATATACAGTGCAATCTCTCTATAACAGTTTTATTTGTTTTTAAAAAAAATTGGATGTTAGAGCGAAGTGTTGTTATATAGAACATATATTATAACATAGCATGAAAATCGGTTCCATAAAAATTTAATTTTTGTAGTGAATGGTTGTTATATAACGATACTGTTATAGAGAAGTTTGGCTGTATTTGGCTTACTGGTAAAGGGATGGTACATGGAACGTGTTTACCTCGAAAATACGAGTAACAATTAAATTTGATTTGTAGTTTTAAAGATATGTGGTTAAGTTCAATACCAATTAATATTCAAGAAATATAGCGTGTAGATGAAAGAAATGGATGAAACAAACCAGTGTTACTTAAGCGGTTGACCTCGAGCTTAGTGACCTCGAGATGGACCAAGAATAATAAAGTAAGAACAATAAAGTAAAAAGACAGCTCTGATGAACAATAAGCGAGAAAAGTAGGATAGTATATTCTTTGTCAATGATCAGATTATCTTACAAATGATTGGGGGTGCCCTTTATATAATAAGGAAACCCTAAATAAAGTACATTTCTATTTACAGTAAGGAATATTATTGGTACAGCTGTCTAACCGCCTAGTACGGAATCGTACAATCTTATTCCGGGGTTTGCGCCATGATCTTGGGGACGTGGCAGGAATCTTGCTCATTCCGTTACAAATTCGTAACGGCATTATTCGGGGTCAAACATACTCGACTTTGATATTCTTCGTACTCCTATCTTCGGGCATTGCATTCTGTCTTCGAGCTCGAGTCTGATCCATTGGGCTCGAACTCGACCTTGTCTGAACTCGGGCTTGAGGCGACCCCTCGAGCCTATAGATCGAAAGCATACGATCTTAACCGTATACAGATAGTCCCCGCATTTCTTAGAGTAGGTCGATAAGAAACAATTTGATCTTTGATGCTCCGATGCCTCGATCCCGATGTCAGTCTCGTGATGTCAGCGACTGAAGTGACTGAAAGGTCACTTTCGTGCAGTTCCCAAAATCATTAATTAGAGGCAGTTGACGGTCGGCTACTTGGCTTTCCCAATACTCTTAAGTGACTTCTATAAATAAGCCAACTTCACAATTTTTACAAACTTTATTTCTCTAATCATTTTCAAAATTTCATTAGCTCTTTCAACTTCTCTAAGTTCATCCTTCTCTTTAAGCTGACCTTACTTCATCATCAACCCTTCCTCTTTGAATATCCACACCATAATGGTCAAAATATCTAACTCTGTTCCCCAAAAAGAAAAAGCCTCTTCATTATCGCGGCCGGCCAGAAGTAAAACGGTGGTGCCACCTCGTATCGAGGACTGTATTCCCCCGTCGTGCGAAACAACCTCCGATTTCAAAATCAAGAAACCTGTATCGACACCAGGCGATGTGAGCCCATTTCTCGATACATTTGTTTGATAACCAAAGATGAGCTCCAGCAGGTGAAAAAGGACGGCAACTGGGAGAACAAAGATGTAGTGATCCCTTCCCTTGAAGAGGACATCACTACTCACAAAGCAGGGTACTTAAGCGTGTACACCTACCCATTCATGTTGGGCCTTGCCGATCCAGCTCTGGGTCCCATTGATCCAGTCATTCTTGACTTGTGCCAACAATACCAAGTGACGCTTGGCCAGATATATCCTTCATTATGGCGCATCGTCAACCTGATCAGATTCTTCTCGAAATAGGTCGAGTGAATGCCCTTTACCCTCGATCATCTGATCAGGTTATATAGTCCTCGTCTCCATCGAGGTGGCCTAATAAAGCTGCAATGCCGATCCACGAAATCTCTCTTCTCCAGCATCGATGAAGACAAAGATCGAGGGTGGATGAGCCGGTTTGTCCGAGTCAGGACATTCGACCTAATACCTGCTGAGAGTATGTCATTCCCCGAATAATGGAATATGAAGCGTAAGTATACGTTTGTCGATAATGACTTTATGCCCTGTTTTTCCTTTTCTTTCTCGACTTCATCTTTTTTCTCGGTCTAACCCCTTTCCGATGGTGTAGTTGTTTGGTTTCCTGGTGCGGTCCCAAACCTCGAAGGTTGGGTCCGGAAGCTGGTCTCTACTTCTTCATACGCGGAGCCCAGCTGGCGTGACTTGGCCAAGGGTTGCTAGGAAACTAAAAACCATGGTGAGTCCTCTTGTTTGCTTATTTGTGTTTCTTAGAGAAATACTTACTTTGTCTTTATGCAGGCCTCGGAGATGTCGTTGCTATGCGGCCGCCCCCGCCTAGTGAAGAAGAGATCCCAAATCTTTCAAAGAAAGGAAAAGAAAGAGGGGGTCACCTGCAAATTCTCCGAAGGCGAAGAAAAGCAAGGCTCGAAAGCCTAAGGCCGATACTGCGGCCTTATCTCCAGGAACGGCCCAACACCTTAGGGACAAGGAGGAAGAGGGGGAGGACAACGATTGCATGTTGGTAGTTCGAGAAAGAGGAAGCGCTGACGCTTCGAAGTCTGCCGAACCGATGGTGGCTGATGCAGTTCATTCTAGAACTGAAGAGATCTCCGAGGGGAGTTCGAACAAAGTCCCCGAGCCATCGGACAACAAAAGAGAACCTCGTCTAGGAGGTCATTTGGAGGGTGAGACCGAGGGGCCCGGTACCGAGGCCCTTCAAAGAGAGAAGAATGCCCCGAGTGGATCACTTGGGGTAATTAATGTGGATGAGTCGTCGTTTGGTCCTGAGTTCTCCGAGGGGCAGTTCTGAGATGCTCGGAACATGAGAACTCCTGATGTGAGGATGAGCCAAGAAGGGCACGATATCTTTCGAGAGTGCTTTGCAGGGATCGAGGATGGTCCCGATCCAGATGTTTCTTTTATTTTTGATGAGGCCCATCGGCTCTTCGAACAAGTAAGTTTCTGTCCTTTGAAATTACGCCTGCGCTTTATCCTTGTTGCTTAGAGTCTAACTTTTCCTTTTTTGTGAAGGTTGTGATGCTTCATCGAGAAGCATTCTCCAAGTCCCGAGCCGAGCTTGCTCAATGTGAGGCTGAGCTCAAGAAGCTCTCGGAAGAGAGGGATGACATTAAGATCCTCTATATCAAAAAGGAGGGAGAGATTAGTGACCTTCGAGCTGAACTGGCGGAGGCTTGTCAAGAACGGACCGAGCTTGTCAAAAATGTAATATGCCCTTTGAGTTTTTGCTATGTATTTGCCTGATTGACCGGCTAACATTTCAACTTTTCAGGTTCAACAAAAGGGCGAGTTGGTGGAGCAGCTCCGAAAGGAGCTCAAGATGAAGAAGGCCGAGACCCTAGGGTGGAGGCAAGGCATGGACCGTCTCGCCTCGGAGAAAGATACTCTTCGGGAGCATCTGGCTTCAATCGAACGCCAACTTCTAAGTGTGAAGGAGGAAAGCCTGGCTCGGAGTCGCAAAATCGAGGAACTTGAAACTAGATCTGCTGCTTAGCTTGCTAAGGCCAAATCTGATGCAGAGGCATTTATATCTTCGTATCGAGCTGACGCTGAAGCAACTAACACCCAGGAAAAGGAGATCTCTACTGCGGTCGAAGTTAAGCTATCATGTGCACTTGACCGTGCCAGGCAACAGTCCCGTAGAGAGACCCTCGAGGAGGTGAACGCTCGCAGCTTCAATCTCTCAGCCGATATTGAAAAGGCAAAGACTTTGGAAGAAGAGGTTGCCGTTTTGGTTTCTGATGATGAGGGTTCAGCCAGTGGCTCCGAGAGTGGAGGAGACGGAGATGAAGTCCCCAAGGATGAGGCTCCTGAAGACGCAACTCCCGAAGATGCAGCTGCTGAAGATGTGGCCCCGGAGTAGGTTTAGGTTTTTTGTTTTAGTGTTTTTGTGCAAAGACCTCTCGTGGGTATTGTAAATATATTTTGTAAACATCTCTATAAAGAATTCCTTTGCTTCATCTTTGATTCCGCATTGTCTTTATTTAATGAAAAAATTGATAACTTCAATGATTAAGTGAACCTTGGGTCGGACTCTGAATATAACAATCCTTAGGTTTTTTAGTGATCGGTGTGTGATCCTTGAACTTAGAATAGAATACCTCTTAAGGTTTTTGTTAGTCTTCAAGCTAGGCTTAAGTTGATTTGGCGTGAGCTCGAGATAATTGGACCCTTGAGTCTGAGTTGAGTGAGAATGAGGTCTCGAACCCTATATGTTTTGGCCCTTAGGCTCTTTTATATCGGCCTTTAGGCTCTTTGAGGTCGGCCCTTAGGCTCTTTTAGGTTGGCCCTTAGGCTCTTTAAATTGGGCCAATTCGGCCTCTAAAGTGGCTATAATTTTTCCCTCTTTTCGGCTAAAAGATTTAGTGAAATTTTTTGTATGCCTTAGCATGTGTTTTCTGTATCCGTTGGGTTTTTCGAAGGTCCGACGGATCGGGACCTTATTAGCAATTTGTTTGTGTAAACATAATCGAATACCTATTGAGGTTTTCTCGAAGGCTGATGTTATCGAAGCCTCTAAATTATTCGAGGGTTGATTTTATCGAAGCCCTTTATCTTTGCTTTTTCCAAGGGTATCCTAACTTAATCGGTTTTTTTAAAGTGTTTGAAGGCCTTTAATTTATGGCAGAAGTCGGACGTCTCCGAGCCGTATTATTTCGGCCGTAGCCTTTTTATATGACCGTAGGCTTTGATATGGCCGTAGCCTTTGTTGGTCGCAGCCTTCGGGTATGTCTCATGGACTTGTTTCCCGATTAGTCCCCGAGTATGTTGGCCTTGGCCTTTGTATTGAGGGATGCCTCTTTGAGGTCTTACAAGTCCGAGTTTTCAATGACTCGGATGTGTTGACTGTCGATGACAGTCCCCGAGTATTTCGGGGTTGCATTCGTGCTCTGGCTCTTGAGTCGTTTCCCGTAGGATTATAAGTGTAGAGCTCGTATAATAGCAGACTTTTTCGAGACACAAAATGTTTTTGATATAAACCGAATGCTTCTTCAAATAATTGATACATGCGTATATGTTTTGCCTTCGAGGCTCGACTATTCTTTATGGACACGGTTCATCTGACCGTTCGGCCTATTACAAAGTTTCCCTATCGAGGCCCTCTTAGGCGTGAAGTATTTTCCTCGAAAATATGACCTCCGAGGGTGATGCCCCCCCAGTATTTGAGGTTGATTGAAAAGAAGCCTTGGATACTGTTGAGTTCTCCTTAGGTAGCATATAGTTGTTGCCTCGTTAACACCCTTGGCGGTAAAAGCTATTTGGGACAAAATCCGACCTTAGGGAAAAGAGTGCAACGCATGCTTTAAAACCTAAGGCCTATGTGTAAAAAGGTGCCTTCAATATCTTCGATCGAACATCTGCAATGAGTTAGTTTCAAATTGAAATGGACAAGGAAGATACATTCTTAACTTAGCAGTAGTATCGTTTGAGTAACGATATGTTCCAATTGTTCGGCAGTTGTTCGCTTTCCATTGTGCTAAGTTTGTAAGACCCTTTACCGACAACTCCGAGGACCCGGTACGGTCCTTCCCAATTCGAGCCCAGTTTCCCTTCATTCGGGTCGAGTATTGAGAGTGACTTTCCGTAGAACTAAGTCCCCGATTCCGAAGTGTCAAAGGTTGGTCCTTCTATTGTAGTATCTTTCGATCCTTTGCTTTTGCGCTGCCATCCGAATGAGCGATGCTTCTCATTTTTCATCTAATAGCTCGAGGATGGTGTTCATAGCCTCGTGATTTGACTCCTCCGATGTATGTCGAAACCTGGCACTGGGTTCTCTGACCTCAATAGGGATAAGGGCCTTAGAGCCATATACTAAAGAAAACGGGGTAGCCCCAGTGCTAGACTTCGATGTTGTTCGATATGCCCAAAAGACCTCGGGTAGAACTTCTCTCCATTTCCCCTTTGCATCGTCCAACCTTTTCTTTAAGTTTTGAATGATAGTTTTGTTTGTTGACTCGGCCTGTCCATTTACAGTTGGATGGTATGGTGTTGATAGGATCCTCTTTATTTTATGTGCTTCGAGGAACTCCGTCACCTTGCTGCCGATGAATTGTTTTCCATTGTCAAATACAATCTCGGCAGATATCCCGAACCGGCATGTGATGTGGTCCAGATGAATTCAATAACTTTTTTTTCTCTAACCTTTTCGAAGGCATGTGCTTCCACCCATTTAGAAAAATAATCAGTCATAACCAAAATAAATTTAGCTTTACCTGAGGCCGTTAGTAGAGGGCCAACTATGTCCATTCCCCATTTCATGAAAGGCCACGGGGATAAGACCGAGTGGAGCTGTTCTCCGGGCTGATGGATCATTGGTGCAAACCGTTGACATTTGTCACATTTTTGACAAATTCCTTAGTATCTTTTTCCATGTTGTCCCAGTAATATCCTGCCCTAATGATTTTGCGAACCAGAGACTCGGCGCTTGAGTGATTCCCACACGTACCTTCATGGATTTCACGTAGAACATAATCGGTGTCCCCTGGCCCTAAACACACCGCCAATGGCCCATCGAACGTTCTCTTGTACAATGTTCCATCTTCACCTAACGCAAAACTGGCAGCCTTGGTTCGTAGGACCCTCGATTCTTTGTGGTCTGATGGGAGTTTTCCATTCTTCAAATAGTCGATATAATTATTCCTCCAGTCCCACGTCAAACTTGTTGAATTTATCTCGGCATGACCCTCTTCAACCATAGACCTCGATAACTGGACGACAGTCCCCGAGACGACATCATCTTCTTCGACTGAGGATCCTATATTAGCAAGTGCATCGGCCTCGCTGTTTTGTTCTCAAGGCACATGATCCAGAGTCCACTCCTTGAAGTGGTACAAAGTTACATGTAGCTTATCCAAGTACAGTTGCATTCTATCCTCTCGAACTTCAAAACTTTTGTTTACTTGGTTCACCACTAATAGTGAATCGCACTTGGCTTCAATGACTTCTGCTCCCAAGCCTTTAGCTAGTTCGTGATCTGCAATCATGGTCTCATACTCGGCCTCATTATTAGTCAACCTAGAAGTTTTGATAGATTGTCTAATGGTACCGCCCGTAGGTGGCTTTATGATAATACCGAGCCCGGACCCCTTCACACTCGAGGCACAGTCTGTGAAAAGGGTCCATACCCCCGATGATGTACCCGAACTTAGCAGGAGTTCTTTCTCCACTTCGAGTATAAGGGTCGGCATAAAATCGGCCACGAAATCGGCTAGGATTTGCGACTTAATGGCCGTTCGGGGTTGATACTTGATATCGTATCCGCTAACTTCGATGGCCCATTTGGCCAACCGGTCCGATAGCTCGGGCTTATGCAGAATATTTCGAAGGGGGTAAGTAGTTAATACACATATGGGATGACACTGAAAATATGGTTTTAGCTTCCTATATGCGCTTATCAATGCAAGTGCTAATTTTTCTAGGTGAGGGTATCTAGTTTCAGCATCTCCTAAAGTTCGGCTCACATAATAAACAGGGAATTGTGTACCTTGCTCTTCTCGAACTAAACACCACTTATCGATATCTCGGACACTGCCAAGTATAGGTAAAGTTTTTCATCTGCCTTCGGGGTGTGAAGCAAAGACGGGCTCGATAGATATTGCTTTAATTCTTCTAAGGCTTGCTGACATTCCGGGGTCCATGCAAAATCCTTTTTCTTTTTGAGCAAAGAAAAGAACCGATGACTCCAATCTGATGACCTCGAAATGAACCGACCCAAGGCACCAATTCGTCCTGTTAGACTTTGTATGGCCTTCACTCTATCCATGACCGTGATATCCTCGATGTCCTTGATCTTATCGGGATTAATTTCGGTACCCCGATTCGACACCATAAAGCCGAGGAACTTACCCGAGCCGACTCTGAAGGCACATTTCTCCGGGTTAAGCTTCATGTTGTACTTTCTCAAAATTTTGAATGTTTCCTGAAAATGAGTCAAATGGTCCTGTGTGTGTAGGGACTTAACCAACACATCATCAATGTAAACTTCCATTGTTTTACCTATTTATTCTTCGAACATTTTGTTGACTAGGCGTTGATAAGTTGCTCCCGCATTTGTTAGCCCGAAGGGCATTACGTTGTAACAATAAGTTCCAAATTTAGTCATAAACGAAGTCTTTTCCTGGTCCTCCGGGTTCATCTAAATTTGATTGTACCCGGAGTAGACGTCGAGAAAAGTTAGGATCTCACGGTCGGCCGTGGCATCGATCATACGATCGATGTTGGGCAGTGGGAAAGAGTCTTTTGGGCATGCTTTGTTCAAGTCCTTATAGTCTACACACATTCTAAGTTTATTTCCTTTTTTAGGAACTGCAACTACGTTGGCTAACCATTCGGGGTACTTTACCTCCTGAATAGACCCTATTTTAAGAAGTTTGGTTACCTCTTCCTTTATGAACGCGTGTTTCACCTCGGACTGGAGCCTTCTTTTTTGCTTTACCGGTTTGAACCTGGGATCGATGCTTAGCCGATGTGTGGTGATTTATGGTGGAATCCTTATCATATCTAAATGGGACCAAGTAAAGTAATCCATATTATCAATAAGAAATTGAATGAGTTTTTTCCTGAGTTCGGGGGTTAATCCCGTTCCCAGGTATACCTTTCTCTCGGGCATGTATTCGATCAGTATGACATGCTCCAGTTCCTCAACAGTTGATTTGGTTGCATCGAACTCTTTAGGAATGACGAAGGTTCGATTACCTTTTGCTCTGATTCCATCGAGGCTGGGGGCGGTGATTGGTATTTAGTTGCCTGCTTACCTTTGGTGCTCGATTTCTCCAAGGTCGAAGGCTCTGGTATCGGCACCACTTCCTCGACTACAAACATCTCCTTTGCAGCATGTTGCTCTCTGTAAACTGTTTTCACTCCCTCTTCTGTTGGGAACTTCATCATCTGGTGAAGAGTTGAAGGCACTGCCCTCATGTTGGATATCCATGGTCTCCCGAGGAACGCATTATACCTCATGTCACCTTCGATGACATGGAATTTCATGTCCTGTATGGTTCAGGCTATGTTTACTGGTAGGATTATCTCCCCCTTTGTTGTTTCGATTGCCATATTGAAGCCATTAAGGATCCGGGACGCAGGTACAATCTGATCTTGTAGGCCGAGTTGTTCCACGACCCTCGATCTGATTATATTTGCTAAGCTACCTGGATCCACTGGAACACGCTTAACTTGAATTTTATTTAAAAGAATAGAAATTACTAGGGCGTCATTGTGCGGTTGAGATACGCCTTCTGCTTCCTCGTCACAGAATGATAGGACGTCCTCGGGCACATAGCTCCGAGTCCGTTTTTCTCTGGTGATCGATACCTTGGTGCGTTTGAACACAGGTCCTTGTGGGATGTCAACACCGCCAGCGATCATATGGATTACATGTTGTGGTTCCTCCTGCTCATATTTTCTTGCATCTCTCTCCCTGAAGTGGTTTTTAGCTCGATCACTGAGAAATTCTCGAAGGAGACCCTCGTTGAACAACCGAGCTACCTCATCCCTTAGCTGCCTGTAGTCTTCGGTTCTATGGCCATGTGAGCCATGATACTTACACATCAAATTTGGATTCCTCTGAGAAGGATCGGTTTGGATAGGCCTCACCTCCTGTCTTTGATTCTTCCAATAGCTGACATGATCCCTGATGCGTCTACACTGAAATTATACTCTGACAATCGAGGTGCCTCTGTGGGATCGGTGTGTTTATCGAACCTGCTCTTACTCATGAGTCCTCGAGATCTTTGTCCTCGATCATTTCTCCGATCATTACGAGGAGCATTACGACCTGAACCATTGTTTCTTCGATCAATATACGGCTGATACCGTTTTTTGTTTGACCTCGATTCCCTGTCTGTATCCCTCGGGGTCTTAGCTGCCGACCTGTTAGGATAAACTGAGCCCGATGGGGCTCCCAACTGGTCGACCTCGACCCTAATCTTTGATTGGTAACGGTTATGCCCGTCCGACCACATCACGGCTAGATACTCGATCAGATTCTGCTTTAGTTGTCGAGACGCGATCAAACTCCTTTCATTCAAACCCTGCATAAAATCTTGTACTGCCCAGTCATCCAAGACCGGTGGTAACTCCATTCGCTCCATCTGGAACCTAGACACAAACTCCCTCAGCATCTCGTCGTTCCTCTGTTTTATCTTGAAGACATCCAATTTTCTTGTTGCCACCTTTATAGCTCCGGCGTGTGCTTTCACGAAGGCATCGGCTATCATAGCAAATGAATCAATAGAATTAGGAGGCAAGTTGTGATACCAAATCATAGCTCCTTTTGACAATGTTTCTCCAGACTTTTTTAGCAATACTGATTCGATATCGTCGTCGTTCAAGTCATTTCCCTTGATCCCGCAAGTGTATGAAGTAATATGCTAGTTAGGGTCGATTGTCCCATTATACTTGGGTATATCGGGCATGCGAAACGTCTTAGGAATGGGAATCGAGGCCGCGCTCTGAGGGAACGGTTTTTGTATGAACGTTTTGGCATCTAAACCCTTCAAAATCGGAGGTGCCCCCGGTATCTAGTCAACACGGGAGTTATAAGTCTCCACCTTCTTATCATTGTCCTCAATCTTCTTTTCCCCGGACTCGATCCTCTTGGTGAGCTCTTCGAGCATCCTTATAATGATTGGGCCAATCCCCGAGTCATTTCCGTTCGACCTCTCTGGCGCTGGTTCAGCACGTCGAGTGTTTTCTGGTTCAGCTACACTCGAAGTTTTATTCTGACTCTGAAGTTGGGCGATGGCGATCTGCTGAGCTTGCAGCATCTCGAATATCACTTGGAGGCTGAATCCCCCATCTCCCATACCTGGTGTTCCTTGGCCCCCAGATCGGGCTTCTTTGCGTACACTCCCTCCGGGGTCTGCGCCTAAATCTGCATCCAAAGCTACGTGTGAACTGACATCAACCGGTTCCACATTTGGAACTTCCTCAGGGTTTATCGGTGGTACACCGACCCCTAAATTGATGTTTTCCCCGTGAAATCCAAGACCTTCGTTGTCAAGAACAGGTGCATTTTGCGAGTTCGACATGTTTAATCCTGAGAATCAAAAAATCTTGACAAGAAAAAGCGTAAAACTAACGTGTGTAATGAGAATTAGTAGAGAAATAATCACTATTATCTTTAGCCCCACGGTGGGCACCAAACTGTTTACCTCGAAAATACGAGTAACAATTAAATTTGATTTGTGGTTTTAAAGATATGTAATTAAGTTCAATACCAATTAATATTCAAGAAATATAGAGTGTAGATGAAAGAAATGGATGAAACAAACCAGTGTTACTTAAGCAGTTGACCTCGAGCTCAGTGACCTCGAGATGGACCAAGAATAATAAAGTAAGAATAATAAAGTAAAAAGACAACTCAGATGAACAATAAGCGAGAAAAGTAGGATAGTATATTCTTTGACAATGATCAGATTATCTTACAAATGTGATGAACCAAAAGGTCATCTCTTGTTTTAGAAGTCAAATCTGTGTTCCTAGGCCTTAAAAACCTCCCTTTGTCTCACCTCATTTGCGTGCGCAGTCCGGGCGTATATACGGAAAGCCTTTATGTGAAAATTTGAGAAAAATGCTAAATTTTACCTTTAAAATTAAATTAAGTTGACTTCGGTCAACATTTTGGGTAAACGTACCCGGACCCGTGATTTGACGGTTTTGAAGGGTCCGTAGGAAAATATGGGACTTGGGCATATGCCCGGAATTGAATTCCGAGGTCCCTAGCCCGAGAAATGAATTTTTGAAGAAATTGTTTAACTGAAAATATAATGGTTTTTGGAAATTTAATGATGCTTGATTTCGATGGTATCGGGCCCGTATTTTAGTTTCGGAGCCCGATACAGGTTTGATACGGTATTTAAGTTACTTATGTGAAATTTGGTAAGAAACGGAGTTTATATGACGTGAATCGGACCCTCGGTTGTGGAAACAGAAACTTTAGGAGTTCTTGAAATTTTCATTGATTTTGATGCTAAATTCGTAGTTCTAGGTGTTATTTTGGCAATTTGATCGCGCGAGCAAGTCCGTATGATATTTTTAGGCCTCATTTATTTTTTTTAAGATTAAGACGTCCGAATCTGAATACACATCTGAGTATCAAGATGTGTATTAAGATTAAGACATCTGAATCTGAATACACATCTGAATATATTAAGATCTGTATTAAGATCTAAATACTAAAAATTAAGACTGTTTGATTTTTAACATCTGAATGCATAAAATTTATCTTTATTTGAAAAAAAATCTAATATTCTATCGATAAAATATATAGTTTTTTAAAATATGATAGTTGTTGGTGGCGATGGCTAAAGGGTGAATGCCAACTAAAGGCGGTGGTTGGTGGTAGTTTTGGTTGATGATGGTGGTTCAGGCTAGTAGCTAGTAGTGATTGGTAGTGGTGGCAATTATGATTGATAATGGTGGTGGTGGGTGGTGATAGTTAATAATAACGGGCGGTGGTTTGTGATTGAGGAAGGTGGTGGTAGGTTATAATGATAGACGGTGCCAGCTATGGTTGTTAATGGTGATGGGGTAGTTGGTTGTGGTAGTTGACGTGGATAAGTGTTGACTGTGAGTGAGAATGATGGTGATCGGAGTGGTGGGATGGCGGATGGTGATGGTCGATAATGGTGGCGGCTATGATTGAGGACGATGGTGGCGGCGGTGGCGGTGGTGGTGGTGGTGGCGGCTGAGTATGGAGGTGGTGGTAGTTGATAATGGTAGGCGGTGGCAACAGTTAATAATGAATATGTGATAACATCTTAATGAAATTAAGTCTCTATTACAGATCTTAATCATACAGACCTATTAAGACTCATTAAGTGGTTGTTAAGTAAAAAAAGAACACACTTAATGATTAAGATCTGAATAATTAAGATTCAGACTTTAAAAACAAACACACTTAATGTCTGAGATCTGAATAATTAAGATTTAGACCTCCATTAAGTGCAAACAAATGAGGCCTTAGAATTGTGTGCAAGTTTGGTTTGGAGCCCCGGGGGCTCGGGTGAGTTTCGGATAGGTTCGGGATGTTTTGGACCTAGAGATTTCTGCTGTTGCAGGTGCAAAGAGTAATATTGTCTAAAGGAAAATTCCTTCTACGCAAACGCGGAGCGTTGGGGGCGTTACCCTTCGCGAACGCGACCTGGCTATCGCGAACGCGAAGGCCATTTTGGCAGGGACCTGGGGAGGGGTGTGATACTCTACGCGAACGCGGCCAGCGGCTCGCGAACGCGAAAGTCAGGGGGGTGAACCTTCGCGAACGCGTACGATACCTCGCGAACGCGTACGGTACCTCACGAACGCGAAGGCTCTTCTAGCCAATGCTTCGCGAATGCGGCAGGCTTCTCGCGAACGCGAAGAAGACCTGTCCAGCGATTTTAAAATAGAACCTAGGTCGGGATTAGACCAAAATTTCATATCTTCTTCCATAGAATCCGACCTTGGGCGATTTTTGAAGAGGGATTTCAACACAGAATCATAGGTTTGTGTTCTTAAACTCATTTCTTTCACTTTCCATCAGCACCCATTAGATTTCTAGGCCTAAATCTTGTTCTTTAAGGGTAGAAATTAAGGATTTTGGGGAAATTGGGGATTTTGCAAATTTGGGAATTTAGACCTCGATTTGGGGTCGGATTCCAAAACTAATTACATATCAGGGCTCGTGGATGAATGGGTGAATGGATTTTGGTCCGAACCTCGAGATTTGACCAACTGGGCCAGGGGTCGGGTTTTGACTTTTTGGGAAGAATGTTGGGAAATCCATAATTTTTCATTTGAATTGGTTTCTTTGGCTTCAATTGATGTTAATAAGTTAATTATGGCTAGATACAAGTGAATTGGAGGTGAAATCTAAGGGGAACGCGGTATATGAGTCTTGAGTTTGGCCGTGGAATCGAGGTAAGTGTTTGGTCTAACCTTATCTTGAGGGAATAGGTGTCTTTGTCTTATTTGCTACGTGTTAGTGTTGAGTACAATGTATAGGTGTGGTGATGAGTATCTATACGTTGGTGTCAAGCATGCCCGTGAGTCTTATACTGTGACTGTTGACTCTTATTATGTACTGTCCATGCTTAAACTGATGATTATCCATGTTGAACAAGACTTATGATAATTTCTTGGTAATTGACCATTGTTGAGTATTGGCTCAAGTTGAGATTTATTTTGTGAAGTTAACTATCGGAACGAGATTGGTTATAGCTGATTCCCTTGCCGGGATGTATTTATTTCTATTATTGATTCCCTTGCCGGGATGTTATTGTTTCTACTATTTGGGTGAGGAAAGAGTGATAAAGCACGAAGAGTGATGCCGTGCACATTTACATTTATATTGATGCATATGGTGAAGAAGAGAGATAAAGAACTAAGGGTGATGCCGTGCACATTTATATTATTCATATGGTGAGGAAGGGTGATGCCGTGCACATTTACATTTATATTGATGCATATGGTGAGAAAGAGAGATAAAGCATGAAGGGTGATGCCGTGCACATTTCTATTATTCATATGGTGAGGATTGAGAGTAAAAGCACGAAGGGTGATACCGTGCACATTTCTATTATCAAGTGTTTTAACTGCTTAAATTCCTTACTACTATAATTCCTTATGTTGAAACCCCCATAGCACGTTGCCCTTCCCGTACATTTCTACTTAATTTTATTACTTGCTACTCTGTTATTATGCTGATTAACTACAAAGGTTTATGATGTTGTCGTGTCCTAGCCTCGTCACTACTTTGCCGAGGTTAGGCTCGACACTTACCAGTACATGGGGTCGGTTGTACTGATACTACACTCTACACTTTCTGTGCGGATCTGGGTGCCGGACCGTGTGAGTAGAGTTGGGTGGCTGCCTTTATTCTAGTGGAGACCCGAGGTAGTCATGCAGGCGTCCGCAAGCCTTGGCGTCCCCTTCTATCCTGTTTCTTTTCTATTTTATCTATTTCCGAGACAGATGTGTATTTCTTTGTTCAGAACATTGTTTGTAGTATTCATAGACTGTACGTGAGTAGTGACACCAGTTCTGAGTGGATTTTTATTATGGTTTCATTATTTGTATTAAGATAGTCTGTTAAATTCTGTTCTTCCGCATTTATTCCGCTGATTTTTTTCTATTAACTTGTACGCTGTTAAAAGATAAAGGAAAAGGGGTAAATAATCAGTAATGATGGCTTGCCTAGCAGGTTCAATGTTAGGCGCCATCACGGTCCCGACGGTGGAAAATTCGGGTCATGACAAGTTGGTATCAGAGCTCTAGGTTGCCTAGGTCTTACAATTCACGGACAAGCTTAGTAGAGTCTGAGGGATCGGTACGGAGACGTCTGTGTTTATCCCTCAGAGGCTACAGAGTTAGGAACAGTTTCACTTCTATTCATCTCTGTCGTGCGGTTTGAATTCTCAATGCTAATTGAACTTCTACTCTGTTCTTTCGCAGATGGTGATAACACGTACCGCTTCATCAGCCGATCAGCAGCCCGAGCCCCCAGCGGCAGCTCCTACGAGGGGCAGAGGACGAGGTCGAGGCCGTGCTAGAGGCCGAGGCAGGGGAAGGACTCAGCCTAGAGCAGCAGCACCAGCGGCAGAGCCTCAGGTAGAGTTTGATAATGAAGTTCCGGCCCAAACCGTTCCAGTGGGCCCAGCTCAGGTCCCAGAGGAGTTCATCGTTACCCCGGTACTCCAGGATACTCTGGTCCGCCTGGTGGGCCTTATGGAGAGTGTCACTCAGGCAGACATACTTCCTGTAGCACCAGCCGTCTCTCAGGCCGGGGGAGGAGAACAGACTCCCGCTACTCGCACTCCGGAGCAGATGGCTTCCCAGTTTCAGACTCCAGCAGCTCATCCAGTTGGGGTAGTTCCACCGGGTGTTGTAGCAAAGACCGGTGATGGATCAGCTTTATCTTCAGATGCTTTGTGGAGATTGGACAGGTTCACCAAGCTCTTCACTACTACTTATGATGGTACATCTTCAGAGGATCCCCAGGACAATTTGGACAGGTGTCACGAGGTTCTATGGAACATGGGGATAGTAGAGACCAATGGGGTCGACTTTGCTGCTTTCCGTCTGTCAGGTTCTACCAAGAAATGGTGGAGAGAATATTGTTTGGCCAGACCAGCTGGGTCACCAGCTCTCACTTGGGACCAGTTCTCTCAGTTATTCCTCGAGAAGTTCCTTCGCGTCACTCAAAAAGAGGAGTACCGCAGGCGGTTCGAGCGTCTTCAGCAGGGTTCTATGACTGTCATACAGTACGAGACGAGGTTTATTAATTTGGCTCGCCATGCTCTTCTTATACTCCCCACCGAGAGAGAGGGTGAGGAGGTTTATTGAGGGACTCGCTCAGCCTATTAGATTGCTAAGGATACAGGGAGCGAGATTTCTTTTCAGGATGCGGCCAATGTGGCCAGGCGGGTTAAGATGGTTCTAGCTCAGGGGAGTGGTCAGGGGTTTGACAAGAGGCCTCGTCATTCTGGAAAATTCAGTGGTGCCTCGTTTGAGGCAGGGATTCTTTTGGTAGAGGCCATCCTCCCAGGTCGTTTCATTCAGCACTTCAGGCTTCTCACGGTGCTCCAGGTGGTCGTGGTTCTCATATGTGGTATTCTGATCAGCTACTCTATAGTGCACTGCCAGCTCCTATTAGTGCACCTCCGCTCCAGAGTTTTTAGGGTGGTTACTCAGGCCGTCAGGGTCAATTTTAGAGTCAGCAGCCTTAGCAGCCGAAGTCTTGTTATACTTGTGGCGATACGAGGCACATTGCTAGATTTTGCCCTCGAGCCTCGAGCAGTTCTCAACATCAGGGTTCTCGTGCCATGGTTCCGGCACCGGGTGTTCCACCGCCCGCTTAGCCATCTAGAGGTAGGGGTCGAGCTATTAGAGGTGGAGGTCAGGCCATTAGAGGTGGAGGCCAGGCCGCTAGAGGTGGAGGCCAGCCAGCAGGAGGCCGTCCTAGAGATATAGTTTAAGGTGGTAGGGCCCAGCCCCGATGTTATGCTTTTCCAGCCAAGACTGAGGTTGAGTCCTCCGATGTAGTTATCACAGGTATTGTTCTGGTTTGTAATAGAGATGCTTCAGTTCTGTTTGATCCAGGGTCTACATACTCCTATGTGTCTTTTTATTTTACTTCTCATTTGGTTGTGCCTCGTGATTCCTTGAGTGCTCCCGTATATGTGTCCACACCAGTGGGTGATTCTATTATGGTAGATCGTGTCTATCGTTCATGTGTAGTTGTTATTGGGGGTCTTGAGACTAGTGTAGATCTCCTACTTCTCGATATGGTAGACTTCGATGTCATTTTGGGGATGGATTTGTTGTCGCCTTATCATGCTATATTGGACTGTCATGCCAAGACCGTGACCTTAGCATTGTCGGGGTTGCCTCGTCTGGAGTGGAGAGGGACTCCTAGACATTCTACCAGCAGGGTTATCTCTTATATGAAGGCTCGGCGTATGGTCGAGAAAGGGTGTTTGGCTTATTTGTCTTATGTTCGTGATTCTAGTGCTGAGGTTCCTTCTATGGATTCTGTGCCAGTTGTTCGTGAGTTTCTAGAGGTATTTCCTGCAGACATGCCGAGGATGCCACCTGACAGGATATTGGCTTTTGCATTGATTTGGCTCCGGGCACTCAGCCCATTTCTACTCCGCCATATCGTATGTCCCCGCCAGAGTTGAAAGAATTGAAAGAATAGTTGCATGACCTGCTTGATAAGGGCTTTATTAGACCTAGTGTCTCGCCTTGGGGTGCGCCGGTGTTGTTTGTGAAGAAGAAGGATGATCGATGAGGATGTGCATAGATTATCGGCAGTTAAACAAAGTCGCCATCAAGAACAAGTATCCGTTGCCAAGGATTGATGATTTGTTTGATCAGCTTCAGGGTGCCAAGGTATTTTCGAAGATTGATTTGAGATTTGGCTACCTTCAGTTGAGGTTTAGGGCATCCGATGTCCCTAAGACAGCTTTTCGCACTCGGTACGGGCATTATGAGTTCTTAGTGATGTCATTTGGGTTGACAAATCCCCAGCAGCTTTTATGGATTTGATGAACCGGGTGTTCAAGCCTTATCTGGATTCCTTCGTGATTGTTTTCATTGATGATATTTTGATCTACTCCCGCAGCCGAGAGGAGCATGAGCAGCACCTTCGAGTCGTTCTTCAGACTCTGAGAGATAGTCAATTGTATGCTAAGTTTTCGAAATGTGAGTTGTGGTTGAGTTCCGTAGCATTCCTGGGTCATGTCGTATCATCAGAGGGTATTCAGGTGCATCCTAAGAAGATTGAGGCAGTCAAGGACTGGCCTAGACCCACATCAGCTACAGAGATCCGGAGTTTTGAGGATGCAGGGTCGAGTTTGTAAGCCTAATGTGGATGGACTTCGTGAGTTGATTCTAAAGGAGGCCCATAGTTCCCGGTATTCTATTCACCCAGGGGCTAAGATGTATCAGGACTTGCGGCAGCATTATTGGTAGAGGAGGATGAAGAAGGACATTGTTGCGTATGTAGCCCGGTGTTTGAATTGTCAACAGGTAAAGTACGAGCATCAGAGACTTGGTGGTTTGCTTCAGAAGATTGAGATTCCTGAGTGGAAGTGGGAGCGTATCACTATGGACTTCGTTGTTGGACTCCCACGGACTCAGAGGAAGTTCGACGCAGTATGGGTTATTGTGGATAGGCTGACTAAGTTAGCGCATTTCATTCCGGTGGAAGTTTCATATTCTTCTAAGTGGTTGGCAGAGATTTATATCTATGAGATCGTTCGTCTTCATGGTGTGCCCGTGTTTATCATTTCTGACCGAGGTACGCAGTTTACCTCGTATTTATGAAGGGCAGTACAACGTGAGTTGGGTACGCGGGTCGAGTTGAGCATAGCATTTTCATCCTCAAACGGACGGACAATCCGAGCGTACTATTTAGATTTTGGAGAATATGCTCCGCGCATGTGTTATTGACTTTGGAGGTTCTTAGGATCAGTTCTTGCCGTTATGTAACGACCCGGCCAGTCGTTTCATGAGTTACCACTCCGTTTCCCCCATTTCTGCTTCTTTATGTGTTGTTCATCTTCATTTCATCGTATCATGTCGGTAGGTTTGGGTTTGGAGTAGTTTTAAAATGTTATGAGATACTTAGTCTCTTAAGTTGGCGTTTTAGTTGGAAAAGTCAACCGAAAGTTGACTTATGTGAAAATGATCTCGGAATTTGGTTTTTATAATTCGGATAGCTTCGTGAGGTGATTTGGGACTTAGGAGCATGATCGGAATGTATTTTGGAGGTCCGTGGTAGATTTAGGCTTGAATTGGCGAAATTGGAATTTTGGCGTCTTCTAGTTGGTAGTGGAGATTTTGATATAGGAGTTGGAATGGAATTCCGGAATTCGGAGTAGGTCCGTTGTGTCATTTGTGACGTGTGTGCAAAATTTCAGGTCATTCGGGCAAGTTTTGATAGACTTTTTGATCGAAAGTGGAATTCGGAAGTTTTGGAAACCTTTGGCTTGAATCCGAGGGTGTTTTGATGATTCGATGTTGTTTTGAGTGTTCCGAAGGTTGGTATGAGTTTGAATAGTGTTATGTGACTTTTTCGTATTTTTGGTTGAGGTTCCAGGGGCCTCGGGATGGTTTCGGATGGTTAACGGAAAGTTTGGGAATTTGAGGATACAGGTAAAGCTGCTGGTTCTGTCATAACCGCACCTGCGGTTAGGGGATCGCAGGTGCGACGACCGCAAAAGAGAGAATCAGCCGCAAATGCGGCCACAAGTGAAGAAGGGAGAAGTCGCAGGTGCGGATGAAGGAACGCACCTGCATGATCGCAGATGCGGGTATTGCGTCGCAGGTGCGGCTTGGGAATTTGAATAAAAAACCGCAGAAGCGGTTGGATAGGCGCAGATGCGGGGAATGGTCCGCAGATGCGGTATCGCTGGGCAGAACATATAAATAGATGCCTTCGCGAATTTTGGCTAAGTTTTGCCATTTTTGAAGACGGGAAGAGAGCTAGGGCAGTGATTTTTCAAGAGAATCGAAGGGTTTCAGTTGGGTAAGCTTCTTAAGCTTCATTACTTGTGTTTATGATCAATTTTTCCATTGTTTAATCATGGTATTAGTGGAAATTAAGGAAGAAAATTGGGGGATTGGGGCTTGAAATTGGAGACTTTGATTTAAGGATTTGAAGGGTCGTTTGTGGTTGAATTTTGATGTATTTGGTATGTATGAACTCGTGGGAGGATAAGGATTCTATTGATGTGAATTTTATCGAATTTCGAGACGTGGGCCCGGAGGTCGGGTTGGACCAATTTTGAGATTTTTGAATTAATTTGATTATTTTCGCATGGGCTTCGTTCCCTTAGCATATATTGATGTTATAATTCTGATTTTGGATAGATTTGACACGAGTTGACGCCGAGTCGAGAGGCAAGGGCGTCGCGGAGTAGTATTTCACCCGGTTTTAGGTAAGTAACCATTGTAAATCTGGACCTGAGGGTATGAAACCTCGGTATTTCGTATTATTTTGATAAATGAGGTGACGCACATGCTAGGTGACGAGCGTGTGGGCGTGCACGATAGGGATTGTGACTTGGTCCGTCCCGTAGCGGCTATTAAGCCACGTATTTGATTTGAAATCTTATGATATTCCATATTTTAGAGATTTATACTATATTTTTGGTTGTACGCCGTGTTTGGGGCCTTGTGCCGACCTGTTTAGACCCTTAGGGGTATTTTTACTACTTTCCTCACTCTATTTGATTTGAAAGCATATCCTCAGTCATGTTTTACCTGTTTATTGTTTAAAACCGGTTTCATTACTATACTTATCAATATATGAAAACTATTTGGGCTGAGTTCCCTGATTTTCACCGATATGCCCGAGTGGCCGTGAGGTTAATGACTGAGAGAGGTTGAGCACCTAATGGCGAGGATTATATATATATATATATTATGGATCGGGCTGCACGCCGCAGCGATATATATTGGGTCGGGCTACGCGCCGCAACGAATATGACACTTGGGTTGTAGAAGCCCCTCCGGAGTCTGTACACCCCCAGTGAGCATAGTCGACTATATATTACGGATCGGGCTGCACGCCGCATCGATTATTATTATTATTATGAGATATCTATTGAGCTGGAGTGTTGAGTGTGAGTACTGATTGACGAGCGACTGAGAGGCTTGCCCGAGAGGCTATACTTCTGAGTGATACATTGCCCGAGGGGATTGTTTATGACATTTTGCTGTTTCCACTCTTCTTTATACTGAACCTCTATTGAAAAATATTGAATAAATGCCTTTAAAGGATTTTAATTGAAATTGGAGTTTTATGAGATAACTGACTATTGAACTGCAGATTTGACTTGATGTTTCTGTTGAGATTTCTTATATGATTTCAAATACTCGTCATTGCACTCAGACTTTATTTACTTTAGTTACTTATTGAGTTGGCGTACTCACGTTACTCCCTGCACCTTGTGTGCAGATCCAGGTGCCCGAGCATCAGAGTGAGAGCTTCCAGCACTCTCATAGTTTTTACCGGAGATTGCAAGGTAGCTGCATGGCGTTTGCAGCCCTGCTTTCCTCCTTCCTATCTTAGTATTGTGTCTTTCAGACTTATTATGTATTATTCAGACAGTGTTGGGTTGTACTTAGAGGCTCTTGACTAGTGACACCAGATTCGGGCTGTGTTAGAATATTTTGTACTGGTTTTTTTCTTATTTCTGTTAGTTTATATATTTCATATTGAAGAATTCGAGACTTAATCGGTTTTAGAAAATGATTTTTATAAAACTGGTTTGATGTGATAAATGTTGGTTTGGCTTGCCTAGTACTGTGATAGGCGCCATCACGACCGGGGTATTTGGGGTCGTGACAAGTTGGTATCAGAGCCTAGGTTACATAGGACTCATGGGTCATGAGCCGATTTAGTAGAGTCTTGCGGATCGGTACGGAGATGTCTGTACTTATCCTCGGGAGGCTGCTGTCGCGCCCCCTTTTTCCTCGCTGAGTCCGGGTTTCGACATTCATGGGGGAAACAACTCATTTCCTTTTGGGAATTGGGTATTTGAAGAGTCGCCACCTAACGGATTAAGGTGCGTTAGGGCACCTAGAGCAATTAACTCATATAACTAGTTTGTATTACCAGAGATTAGGGTAAGGGCTCGAAATAACCTTGAGGGGAAGGTGTTAGGAACCACTCGCGGTCCACAACTGAGGGTCCCGGCCGAACTCAATTATGTGAATTAGTCTTATAAACAGATAAAGCAAATTAGACAATTACATTTAAAATAAGGGGTAAAAGGGGGTCCTAGGTTTTTTAGCCTACAGGATCACATCTGTACAATACCCGGTAAGTCTTCCTCAACTAGAGGGGTTACACGTGGCATTGGCGCACAGGTCATCATATCCTTTACTACCCAATTCCCTCTTCTTGGTCATAGCTAAGCGTTCTAGCAACCTTAAGATATTCATATGCGTGCACTACCCGTCCCTTTACCTATATAGTCCCGGAGGTATTTTAGGACTTCTAGTTAGGGTGGATCTAGACTCTCCTACAGTAACTAAAGGAGAAAACTCTAGGCGACAAACAAAAAAATTAGGACCGTCAAGTAAAGAACAATTAAGGGGCTCACATATTACCTCCACAAATAGAACAAACAAATGCACATATCAGACAGCAATGTTTTAGACATTTGAAAAGAGTCCTAATGACAGGATATCTAGGTGAACGCAAATCAGAACATATGCAAAGCTTTATTAAAGCGGGAACCAATACCTAATCATCTTGCCTACTGATTTTAGAGGGGGTTGCTGAATCTGGATAGTTAATCAAAAGCAATTTTACAGGATTTTTTAATCGCCCTACAGGCTTGCCTAGGCGCGTATCGATGATATCCTATGAGCATGATATCAAGTCGTCCATCAAAAGTGTAATAACCAGTAAAACCATTTTAAACAAACAGTTTGGGTTCATTAGATCCTATAGGCATGCTATCTAGATGTGAGGACTGATTTTAGGCAATGCAGCAATTTTAAACCTGATTGGCATGTGAGGATTGATTTTAAACTCACAAACATAGTGTTCATAATGTAAGATTGGTTTTAGACCCTACAAGCATGGTTTCTAAGTGCTAAATACGCTGAACCTATTTAGCATGATTGCAGAAATTAACTTTAAACCTATAGGCATGATACTAAACGTGCAAGACTAATTTTTAGAATGCAAATAGTCAAACAACACAACGATATGATTTCTGATTGCAGAAGTGAATTTTAAACCCTATAGACATGCTATCTACCCATTCCCCAACAGAATGTGTATAATAATCCCTCCCCATTTTACTAATTTCCCCAATATCTGTTTACAAAGTAAATAATATTACAAACGAAGTGTAAAAAAAATGAATTATAAGAATGATAACAGTATACTATAGGGAGCCTGGATAGTCCCAAAGCAAAACCTGGGGAACCAGGCCTTCAAACAGTCTCAAGTGCCACATCTCATAGTACAAGAGAGGTACCCTGATGTGTCAAAGTTTCCAAGGACCTCATGGATCCCGGGCAATGCTCACACCAAGAACCTTTCTTAAATAGAGAAACTGGTTATGTTCAGTGTGGAGGGGCCAACCCCAATGTGCTAGAGTTCGGAGGAATCTCATGGATTCCTAGGCAGTACACACACCGGAGGGGCAGAACTTAAATAATCTAAGAGTAGAAGTGAGAGTGCTTGACATAGTTTGGAAGAACTTAGTAAAACAGTGTTGAAGTAAAACTTTCAGGAGTGAAAAAGGTTTTCAGGAATAGACACAGTTTTAGAAAAAATGCTAAGAGTGAAAATAGTTTTGGAAGCAATCTGAGAAAACACACAATCACAAAAAAAACTTAGAGTGCCCAGATTCAGAGCCATTTATTACCTGATTCTAAGTGAAGACAAACAGCTTTACAGACAAGGATCAGAGGGGTTGGGGACATAGAGAGCTCAAATCAAAAACATATAAACATGGATAAGAGGAGAAGCATAGAGACCAGCAAGTACAAAGAACAAGTAGGAAATGATTGACATCCAGAACACAAAACTACTACTTCAAAGTGTTAACAAGGGAATCATGCTCGAAAATTAGAATAGTAATAGGCAGTAAGACATAGAGACAGGTTATAGGAGTAGTCATGCTGAGGACAGGAGTCTATTACACAGAATTAGTCATGCCGCTTAGTGTTAATCAAGTACATTAGGAGTCTATGATACTAACATGAGCATACTAGCTGAGGGAAATAAACAGAGACTCAAGTAAACATGCTGGCCAAGTATAAAACAAGACAAGTGAGACCCAGACATGCTGATTACACACTTGAACAAGAGAGGGCAAAACTTAAGCATGTTGAACAAAGTAGTAAACAAGAAGGGCAATTAAATACATGAGCCATTAAATTAGTGCAGAAGGAGACATGGATTAATAGACATGGAGCACATAGAGTTGAGTTTCAGAATTGAACTGGGAACATACCAGTTAAGGAAGCAAAGTGCAAAAAGTAAAGCAAGTAGAGTTCCACAGTCTAGCCTTGGCTTTCAGCCGGCTAGACAAGCAGTTAGCATAAGTAGCAGAGAGAGAATAGAGAATTTTTTTTTTTGTGTGTGTGTGTGTGTTTTGAACTAATTGTTCATGTGTTGAAAGGTAAAACAAGAGTGTATATATAGCACTTTAGGAGTAGAACAAATAAGGTAAAAGAATCAAAAGCCAGTTAATTAGGGACAATCACAAAATTACAGAATCAAATCACATAAAGGGGTTCGGAATAGACCCCCTTAATTAGGGGTAATTGATTAACGGTAACAACAGGGGTTTAATTAAGGCAAGGATTCTAACTCATACCAAATAAGGAATCAGTAAGAATCCTAAAATTATACGGGCAATCAATTAAGGCAGAGATGACTAATTAAAGTCATAAACAAGGAAATAAATAAAATCTATGCACACGAATCTTAACATAGTAAAGTAATCAGCAAAACCTTCAAAAGAATATTGATTTTCGGAAAGAATTACTCAAATTCCATAAATAGAGATTAAACTAAGTAAGACCTCACAGAAAATATAGAACTTAGCCGGAAAAGCAGGTTCGAAACCTAACAAAGATTAATTAGGGCAAAACCACAAAAATACTGGATTTAACAAGAAAAAAATGTTTAAGTCCAAAAGATAGAGTAAACTAACACGACTGGTATCACAAAAAATACCCAAAATCGAAGCAAATATTGAAGGAACCACATAGAATCAACTAGGGTTTACATATTCTTGCACAAATCAATCACGGAGATGAAAGAATAACTAATCAAACACTTAGAAGTTAGAAAAGCCTTTGAAAAACAACTTGGGATGAACCCTAGTTTAGGAAGAGTGATTAAAAATCGTAATAATCAATTAAAACAAAGATTTTTTGAGGGAAATCACTTAATAACATTCGAATCATCTCAGATCTGTAAAGATCTGAGAAGAATTGACAGTATCGAGCTAGGGTTTTCAGAAAAGTAGTAGAGATGAGAGAATAGGTCAAGAACCCATAGATCCGTAATAAAACAAGAAGAAGTTCTCACTCACAAACGGAAAATGGCCTGAGACAGGATGATAAACAAAGTTTCAAACCGGAACCAGTTGGGGTTCCCTTGAGATCTTCTCAAGGACCCAATAAATCGAAGAGCCATGGCGTGTAGAAGACTAGGTCTGGTCGGAGAAGACATAGAAGCACCATAGGAGGGGTTCATGTCGGTGATGGCGTTTTAGGATTAGGGTTAGTTGAGAGGGAGTTTGAGACGAGGGAGATGACGACGGCGGGTGAGGGAAAGAATGAGAAGGGTTTGGGTAGTTTAGGGGGGTTAATTAAGGTAAGGATAATCGTGGACCGTTGATCAAAATGATCAACGACCACGATTGAACGGGCTAGTGGGTCGGGGGTAGGCAGATTGGGCCAAAAGGGGTTTGGGCTAATTTTAAAAAGGGTTTTGGGCAGGTTTTAAAGAGGTCAGGTCTGAAATAAAAAAGGCTATTTGTTAAATGCCCAAACAATTTATAAAAAATATTTTATAAAATAATTAACTGATTATAAAAATAATTTTCATGCTGTCACACCTCCTTTTTTTCACTACACCCGGAAGAGTATAATACAAGGAGTTTTTCCAATGAAAGGACAATCGAAACGGGATTCGTTTTTTAGAAGTTCAGAGTCGCCACTTGGGAGATTTATGGTGTCCCAAGTCACCGGTTCAAATCCCGAATCGAGGAAAAGGATTGACTCTGTATTACAGTCCGCGAACCAGAAATTCGGGTAAGGAATTCTGTTAACTTGGGAGAAGGTGTTAGGCATTCCCGAGTTCCGTGGTTCTAGCACGATCGCTCAACTGTTATAATTGGCATAATTATCTAATTTTAAAATACTTTTAAACCTATGTGCATCTTTACTTTAAATCGCTTTTAGTTGATTTAGAGGATTATTCCAAGGTTATTTAAAACGTATCGCAAATCATGCTACATGAAATGCACCCGTGATTCATGACACCTTCTATTTAACCCTGTTGCAATTAGAACCGGGTCACATGAAATGCACCCCTGGATTTATTGCTAGTTTTAATCACATTCAAAATTAACAAAAAAAAAATCAGCTCTGTTGCATAAAGGCAGGAATCAAAAACTGAACAGTTCGTATGAACGAAATCAAACGTCAACAGAGCTGAATATTCTAATGAAGGCATGGTACATAGGCCTCTGAAATGGAATCTTTGAATTCCAAACAACTGAAGAATTCCATACAACCTTTGAATGGCTAAAAGTACAGCAGCAAAGTAAATAGGCATGGGCATTGATATTCTAAACATGAAAATTAGTTGATTCACTCACAAATTGATATACTTATTTCAATTGAAAACTAAACGTGAGGTTTGTCACCTACTTTACTTAGCATTCAACTATCAGATTTAACACACAAGATATAAAACTACAAGATCAAACATGTATTCTTACTTTAAATGCTAAACAATGAACCAAAAGAGATTAAGGAAGAAATAAGCAACCCCAATCACGTAAAGCTAGCACATCAGCAAATAATTAAATACAGTTAATAACCATTAAGATGAAATGACATAATGAACTAGTTGAAGCAGAAACTTTGATAAAATCAAAATCGACAGTGAATACACTTTGAGCGACCAACTCGACACCGTAGAAATCAACCGAAACCACGAACCACGAACGGCAAACGACGAATCTCCAAACGCTTTGAACAAATTGAAACTCAACCTCAAATCGGAAACCAAAGAGCAACGATTTCAAATCGAACCTCGACGGCACCGAAAAACTCTAGGAATTTTATGCTCTACGTTTCTGCTAGATTTTCGCCCACTTCGGATTAGCAGCGGGTACGAGCGAACGAAATGGTTACAGTGAGTGTGTGTGTGTTTTTGTGTTGCGACTGAAGTAAGCTCGCTGGTTTGATGAGAGGAGGAGTCGAAGTGTGGTCTGGTTCGTCGGTCGTTGAAGAGAGCAGGCGTCAATGGAGGTTTCGAAGCCGAAGGAGAAGGGCAGGGGCTGCTGGAATTTTTGGAGTTGTTGCTGCTTTTTAATCTTGAACAAAAGATGGCAGA
>NC_031998.1:5903897-5914931 GCF_001879085.1 Nicotiana attenuata
TTTTTTCCTAGGCGACGTTTTTTTTGTGTCTCGTATTAGGGGTCTAGGTTTAGGTAGTTAAAAAACAAGATTTGGGTGTTGGGTCGGGTCGGGTCGATCCGGTTTGGGATGGGTAGGTGTAAGGTTTGTCCTTTGGGGTGGCCCAATACACAAAGACTAAGTCAATTTCTTTTTCCATTTTTTTTTCTTTATTTAATTAATTAAAAACATAAATTAAATTCCTAAATTAATTCAAATTGTAAAATTAAACTGATTATTTAACTATAAAGTTTATAAAAATTAATTGATCCTAAATTTAAAGAGAAAAATTAATAATCCAAAATTTTAAGCTAAGAATGTAAAAATAGGTCATTTTTGTGATTTTTATTTTTTAATAAAGCAACTAACTAATTAATTAATCCTAAAATGTGAACAAAATCTAAATGCAATGCATGGTATTTTTTGATTTTTTAATGGAAATTAAATATGCACAATAATGCAAATAATTAACAAAATTCTACGAAAATTCCTATAAATTGCAAAAAATTGGGAAAATTATTTTCTGATATTTTATGGGAGTAATTCATATCGGGTAAAAATCACGTGCTCACAGCTGCCCCTCTTTGCTCGGAAACACGAAGAGTTTCGGGCAAAGATAAAGTGAGCAGATACGAGCGATTTTTGCCGGTTTGAATACTCCGCGGGAAGCATTTTTGAAAGATTTGATCGCACCCTGCTTCCGAGGTTGCCTACATATCCTTGGCTATAAAAGAATCAGGTCAGTGTAGTTCTGGAAGGTCTGGTAGCTGGGACTACCATAAAGCTGTGATTTCACTGTTGCCGCTGCTGCTGCTACTGCTTACTGAACCCCCTTATTACACCATGTCAAAAATAAAAAGAAACTAGACTAAGCTATGAGCTATGAATTACAAAAGATCCTATCTATATCTTCAAACTTGATCTTGTATTTCTTGTTGCCTTGTTATATTGTATTCCCCCCGGCGACATCCTTTTGTTGCTGCCTTGAATTGTGATCTGAGATGTTTTGCCCTTTCTCCAGGTGGCTGCCTGACTGCTGACTACACTTTGAGATGTTTTCCTTTCTCCGAGTGATGCTTGACCGCTGAACTCGAATGTATTCCCTGCTCTCCAGGCGGGTTCCTGATTGCTATATTGAACGGTATTCCTCTGTTCTTCAGGCGGGGTCCTGATTGCTGAAACTTGAAATGTATGCCTCTGTTCTCCAGGCAAGCTCCTGACTTCAATAAAACAAAGAAAATCTCTTGCCCCAGTTTGGTGACTGGGCATCATATTACCAGACATTAATAAGAATTTGAAAGCTAAAACTTGAATTGTAATACCTTTGTTCTCCAGGCTGGCTCCTGACTGCTGAAACTTGAAATGTATACCTCTGTTCTCCAGGCGGGCTCCTGACTGCTGAAACTTGAAATGTGTGCCTCTGTTCTCCAGGCGGGCTCCTGACTGCTTAAACTTGAAACGTATGCCTCTGTTCTCCAGGCGGGCTCCTGACTTCAACAAAATAAACAACAAAGAAAATTTTTTGCCCCAGTTTAGTAACTGGGTACAGCATGTTATCAAATATTAAAAGATTAAAAGCTAAAATTTGAATTGCACTTCCCTTGTTCTCCAGGTGGGGTCCTGACTGCTGAACTTGAAAAGTATTCCCTTGTTCTCCAGGTGGGCTCCTGACTGCTGACGCTTGAAAAGTATTCCCTTGTTCTCCAGGTGGGTCCTGACTGCAACAAAATAAACAAACAAAGAAAATTTTCTGCCCCAGTTTACACTAGGAAGATTTGGGAGTTGTTAGCAAAATATAGATCACCTAAGCTATTGATGCAATGATAAGAGTAAAACTAAAGACTTGATTGGAATGTACGTCTCCTATGAGTAAAACTAAGGACATTTGACTAGCAAATTCATCAGACTAGGACTTCTATCTTAGGAGAAAAATTCATCAGACTAAGATGTTGGTCCTAGGAGAAGATTCATCAGACTAGGTCGATGTTATCTTAGGAGAAAGATTCATCAGACTAAGATTGTGATCCTAGGAGAAGATCCATCAGACTAGGTTTTCTATCTTAGGAGAACGATTCATCAGACTAAGATTTTAGATCCTAGGAGAAAGTTCATCAGACTAGGTCTTCTATCTTAGGAGAAACATTCATCAGACTAAGATTTTGATCCTAGGAGAAAATTCATCAGACTAGGTCCATTTTTGTTATCTTAGGAGAAAGATTCATCAGACTAAGATTTCTATCCTAGGAGAAAGTTCATCAGACTAGGTTTTCTATCTTAGCAGAAAAATTCATCAGACTAAGATTTCTATCCTAGGAGAACATTCATCAGACTAGGTTACTATTTTTGTTATCTTAGGAGAAAGATTCATCAGACTAAGATTTTGATCCTAGGAGAAAGTTCATCAGACTAGGTTTTCTATCTTAGGAGAACAATTCATCAGACTAAGATTTTGATTCCTAGGAGAAAATTCATCAGACTAGGTTGTCTATCTTAGGAGAACAATTCATCAAACTAAGATTTAGATCCTAGGAGAAAATTCATCAGACTAGGTCCCTATGTTATCTTATGAGAAAAGTTCATCAGGCTAAGATTTCTATTTGGAGAAAAATCCATCAGACTAGGACTTTTCATCCTAGGAGGAGAAAATGTGAAAAGCAATGGCAGCATTTTATGCACGCTAACAAGATAGGCAAGGGCGAAGATTTGAGAAACATCCCTTTTGTCGGCTCTCCTCTTCTTCCTTTTCTTTTCTTTCTTTTCTTCTTTTTTCTTATTGTTGAACCAACTTTCTTGCACTGCTTTGTTCCTGTTTCAAACAAAGAAAACTTGTGAGTTTAAAATGTGGTGGTTAGTTTGTGGCCTTGAACTTTGAGGCCGGCTGCTTTTGCATCTGCCAAGATGACTGATTTCCACTCGAAGACCTTGCTTGTTCCCGATATCCTCTACTTGTTGCATTGCATGAACTGGCATCCCCCAACCCTTATGTCTCATATGAATCCCAAAGCACGTCGATTGCTCCCACTTCGCGTACATGATGTTCTTTCTTGACTTAATCATTGGCCTCGGCCTTGAAGTTGTATTGTTCCTTCACTTACCTTGACAATCGATTCTCACTTGGAGACCTTGCTAACCACTTTCCTTAATGCAAAAAATACCTCTGATCCGTTCACCGAGCACCCTCCATCTGATATGTACCAAACTTTTCATGTTTCAATGAAAACACCTTTGATCCATTCACCCCACACCCTTCATTTGTTGCGTTGTTCATGAATTGACAAATACCAAACCCTTGCATTTCACAATGATCCTAAGGCATGTAGATTGTTGCCAACTCAGTGTGCCTGCTGTTTTTCCTGACTTATGACGATTTGATATGCTGGCCAGATCCTGTTTTGTTCAATTGGAAAGCTGGTGGCAGATTTTGAAGTCATTTCTCACTTGTTATGACCGAATTGACTCACGATGAGGAAGTAAGCAAGACAAAAGGAACATAGTAGAGGGACAGTGGAAAGAGATGATTCCTAACAAGAAAACTACAACGTAGAAACCTATCGGATATGGACACCGACTCTGATGACCTTGACATGCATCTGCAGCCTATCCTGTTAAGCAAATCTGATGTTCAGCTCTTGTTGTACCTTTTCGCCGTGAAACTAGGCTTCAATGCTCCGCTTATCCAATTTGAATCACAATCCTTTTTCGACTTATAGTGCCCGAAGGGTTTTCACCATCAAGCCTCTCTAATTTTGGGTCTTTTTTTTTTCAACCCACCATCGCCTTATGGTGCCCATGAAGGTTTTCACCAATAAGACTCTCTCATTTTTGATTGCTCTCAGCCTTCGTCGCCTTGTGGTACCCGTGAGGGCTTTCATTGATAGGGCTCTCTCATTTTTCAATTTCCTTCGTTTGGACCGGAGTGTTGCCCCTGATATGATTCACCTCTGCTCGCTTGACTTGGCATCTCTCGAAGATTGATCAGAAGGTCTTCCTTTGTACCGTAATATGGGCTTTTGGATAGGGTTAGAAAGAAAGGGTATTAAAGACTCAAAACAATTTCATCATGGGTTCAAAATTATAACTTTCGGAATCAGATTTCCCACAACAATCACAACTTCTGTCCCAGTTTCCTTTTTGGGGACTTTTGGGACTTTTATTTCGGTGTGACTGAACCTCAGAGAGAGGCTGCCTACGTACCCTTTCGGGATCAAGTCAAACGTAGTTCAGGAAATAAAACTACGTTCGTTGTTGCGATCTTTCCTTTTCTTCCACTTTTCTTTTCTTTCTTTTCATTTCTTTTCTTTTCCTTTTCTTTTCTTTTGCTTTTCTCTTCTTTTTTCTGTTTTTATTTTCTATGCTTTTTTCTTTGTTTTTCCTTCTTTTCCCCTTCTTTTTCCTTTTCTCTTCCTTTCTCTTTCTTTTCTTTTCTTTTGTTTTCTTTTCTTTTTTCTTTTTCACTATTTTTCTCTTGTTTCTCCACTTTCTTTCCCCGCTCGGGCTTACGAGTTTTATTATTGATTCCGAAAGAGGGGTATATAAGAAAATAACCGAAGCTCAAAGGGGTAACAAAGGATAAAGTGTTTGGATAGCAGAACAAAATGCCTTCGTCATTCCAATCTTCAAAACATGCCAAGTACAAACTACACAATTAAACAAGCTGAGGAAAACATACGTAACATTTTTTGATTGCACCAGAATTACTAACCATATCCACACATTTGCCTTCTGCATTTGTCAATTACCCAGCACCATTTGGACAACAATCTCGGTACCACGAGCGGCCCCTGACAATCGGGCAAACTTGCCTTTGGCTTCAACCTGATGCGGCATGATGCATTTCAATAGTGTTTCTTTATATTTTACCTTCCCCGGTTTCACATGGTTCGGGCTTCAAATGATCTCAAAATGTCCAAATTTATTCTTATTTCCCTCAAGTGTCCCTATCATCTTCAAAATTATTTCATCGCTTCATTGCTAAACTGTCTTTTAAAACCAGGCTGAGAATTATGCGTGCATGTCATGTCACCAGAACCAGCATGAAAAGAATTGTAAAAGGAGAAGAAAACTAAACAAAATGACTAGAAATGGCAGGAAACAGAGAATTGCATTAGACTGACGGTTAAAGAGTTTAAACAACAGAACAAACAAGCAAACCTAGACAGCACTAAACAAGCTACCACGTCTAAACAAACACGGCAAAGTGAAAAGATAGAAGGGTTTGGGTCACAAGACAATATCCGGATTACAACCCTGAAAATAACCCGGACAACAGAAATGACAACAAAATAAACCACCATAACTCCACTCTAGCTAACCAGGAGTTGGAGCGTCTTTCCAATTACCAAGCATGACATCTTAACCACTGAGTTTCGTATCAATATTGCTGGAACCTTCACCAATTTCAACACTATTGACTTCATTCAACAAGTTTCCGAGAGGGTTCTTCAATATTGCTGGAACCTTTTTTTCACTACACCCGGAAGAGTATAATACAAGGAGTTTTTCCAATTAAAGGAGAATCGAAATGGGATTTGTTTTTTAGAAGTTCAGAGTCGCCACTTGGGAGATTTATGGTGTCCCAAGTCACCGGTTCAAATCCCGAATCGAGGAAAAGGATTGACTCTGTATTACAGTCCGCGAACCAGAAATCCGGGTAAGGAATTCTGTTAACCTGGGAGAAGGTGTTAGGCATTCCCGAGTTCCGTGGTTCTAGCACGGTCGCTCAACTGTTATAATTGGCATAATTATCTAATTTTAAAACACTTTTAAACCTATGTGCATCTTTACTTTAAATCGCTTTTAGTTGATTTAGAGGATTATTCCAAGGTTATTTAAAACGTATCGCAAATCACGCTACATGAAATGCACCCGTGATTCACGACACCTTCTATTTAACCCTGTTGCAATTAGAACCGGGTCACATGAAATGCACCCATGGATTTATTGCTAGTTTTAATCACATTCAAAATTAACAAAAAAGAAATTAGCTCTATTGCATACATGCAGGAATCAAAAACTGAACAGTTCGTATGAACGAAATCAAACGTCAACCGAGCTGAATATTCTAATGAAGGCGTGGTACATAGGCCTCTGCAATGGAATCTTTGAATTCCAAACAATTGAAGAATTCCACATAACCTTTGAATGGCTAAAAGTACAGCAGCAAAGTAAATAGGCATGGGCACTGATATTCTAAAGATGAAAATTAGTTGATTCACTCACAAATTGATATACTTATTTGAGTTGAAAACTAAACGTGAGGTTTGTCACCTACTTTACTTAGCATTCAACTANCTGCTCTTCTTTCCTATGATGTCATGCTGCCCCAGTACACAACCAAAAGAATTATCCAGCACGGTCAGATAAAGGATCAAGGGTCTTCCCGGCTCCGACGGGACCAACACAGGTGGACTAGCCAAATACTCCTTAATCTTGTCAAATGCTGCTTGACATTCATCCGTCCATCTGACCGCAGCATCTTTCTTTAGCATCTTGAAGATGGGCTCGCAAGTTGTTGTAAGCTGGGCAATGAACCTGCTGATGTAATTCAACCTGCCAAGCAAACTCATCACCTCTTTTTTGTTCTTCGGCGGCGGTAGCTCCTGAATGGCTTTGATCTTGGACGGGTCTAATTCAATACCGCGCTGACTCACCACGAATCCCAACAACTTCCCAGATGGAACTCCAAACGCACACTTTGCTGGATTAAGTTTGAGGTTGTACCTGCGGAGTCTCTGGAAGAATTTCCTCAAGTCCTGGACATGGTCACATTGTTTCCTCGACTTTATGATTATGTCGTCTACATAGACCTCAATTTCCCGATGTATCATGTCATGGAACATGGTGGTCATCGCCCTCATATAAGTTGCTCCTGCGTTCTTCAACCCAAATGGCATGACTCTATAACAATACGTTCCCCAGGACGTGATGAATGCCGTCTTTTCCGCATCCTCCTCATCCATCAAAATCTAGTGATAGCCCGCATAGCAATCCACGAAGGAACCAATCTCATGTTTGGCACAATTGTCAATCAATATGTGGATGTTTGGTAATGGGAAGTTGTCTTTCGGACTTGCCTTATTGAGGTCACGGTAATCTACGCACACTCTGGTCTTTCCATCCTTCTTTGGCACAGGCACAACATTGGCTAACCAGGTGGGATACCGCGAGACCCTGATGACCTTTGCCTCAAACTGTTTGGTGACCTCTTCTTTGATTTTCACACTAATGTCTGTTTTGAATTTCCTTAGCTTCTGCTTGACAGGAGGGCATGCTGGGTCAGTGGGCAATTTGTGGACCACCAAATCAGTGCTTAGACCTGGCATGTCGTCATACGACCATGCAAAAACATCTTTATACTCAAAAAGTGCTTCAATTATCTCTTCCCTGAGCTGAGGTTCCAAATGGACACTTATTTTCGTTTCTCGCACATTTTCCTGATCCCCTAAATTGATTGCCTCTGTGTCATTCAGATTAGGTTTGGGTTTTTCTTCAAAGTGGCTTAATTCTTTACTGATTTCCTCAAAAGCTTCCTTATCATCATATTCTATTTCGTCATCACACTCGATTTCTTGTATTATTATGTCTGAGTTAGATTGGCTTTTAAGACTGGGCTGAAGACTCCTCATGCATGACACATCACTGAAACCAGCATAAAAGGGACTGTACAAGAAATTTAAGAAAGACAAAAAATGAAAACTATTAGGAATGAAAAAGAGGGAAATTGCATTTCATTAATATTTAAGATAACAAGGTTTAACTCATCCAAACGGACGGAACATAGCATCCGAATTACAACCTTGGAAATAATTCAGATTAAACTGAAAGGAAATCAAAACTAACTACCAAGACTCCCTCCGAGTAGGAAGGGGAGTTGCTTCCTAATTGTTAAGCTTTGCCTGGGGCCCCACGAACTGAACATCTGCCTTACTTGGACCTTCTCCGGCGTCCAACACATTCACCTCATAAAACAGCTTTTCAAACCTCTCAATCAGCTCATTGTCGGGATCAACCACACCATTGGGCATTGCTGTTGCTAGGCGCTTCTTAGTACCAGGCCTGACGAAGGAACGGGAAAGGCGGGGAATGGGTTTTGGAAGGGTCCATGCTTTCTTTTTCATCTTTCTAGCTCGCCTTATGTCAGCAGCAGTGGGCTTGAAACCCAAACCAAAAGTATCCAGGTTTGCAGGAAGGGATACGGGCTGTACGATGCCTTGTAAAGAAGCACCTAAGCCTTTTCCAGGTACAAATCCGTTCTTCAGCATTTCCGACGCAACCATGACGGATGCAGCAGCTACCTTTGGCACAGGAATACACTTCCCTTCCGGGATCTTTTCAACTGTTACCGTATCAAAGACTTGATAAACCCATGGGCTTTGTCATCCTCAGCTTCTATGAAAGGCACAATGGCATCACCCAGAGTACACGAACTATCTTCCCCATGCACCACAATCTCTTGCCTGTCCCACTCGAATTTAACCATCTGGTGCAAGGTAGATGGCACTGCCTTTGCTGCATGGATCCAGGGTCGGCCTAACAAGAGATTGTAAGAGACAGCCACATCAAGCACCTGGAACTCCATAGTGAATTCAACCGGACCTATTGTCAGTTCCAACACTATATCCCCTACTGTGTCCTTGCCTCCTCCATCAAATCCTCGCACGCAAATACTATTCTTGTGAATTCTCTCACTGTCCACCTTTAATTTTTCCAGGGTGGAGAGAGGGCAAATGTTTGCACTGCATCCGTTATCAACTAGCACCCGGGTGACCATAGAGTCTTCACATTCCACCGTGAGGTAGAGTGCTCTATTATGCTCAGTGCCTTCCAAAGGCAGCTCATAATCAGAAAATGTAACCCTGTTGACCTCGAAAACTTTGTTTGCTATTTTCTCTAAGTGGTTCACAGAAATCTTATCGGGAACATGGGCCTCATTCAAAATTTTCATCAATGCCTGGTGGTGCTCATCTGAGTGGATCAGTAATGATAGCAAAGAGATTTGTGCCGGGGTCTTTCTCAATTGTTCTACAATGGAATAATCTTGTGCCTTTATCTTCTTCAAGAATTCTTCTGCCTCTTCTTCAGTTACAGCTTTCTTTACTGATACTGGATTGTCTTTGGTGAGTTTGGCCTTTCTCAGCTCGTCAGGAGCAAAGCATCTCCTCGAGCGAGTCAGTCCATGGGTTTCACAAACTTCTTCCTTAACTTCCTTTCCTTGATACATCACTGTCACTCGGCTGTAATTCCATGGGACGGCCTTTTCACTGATTACTGGTAGCTGAGTCACTGGCTTGATGACAACCGGCTCTGTGCGAGCCCCTTTTACAATCACAGTGGGCTTGACAGCTGCCCCCGACACTACCACTTTAACTGGTTCTTGTTTTTCTGCAACACTGCTCAAAAGCTCTTTCTTCATCACTACAACTGGTTTGCTAACTGTTTCTCCTGCCTTGATCAATGCCCCCTCCTTTGCTAGTTTCTCCTTTGATCTATCTTCACTAGCCCTGATCATCATTATGGTTTGTGACGGCTTCTTATGCTCTCCCTTTTGGACTAGCTCGATCATGTGGGTCTCGTGATGAGTTGGTAATGGATTTTGGGTGATGCTAGGCGCTTCTGGGGCTTGCACTTCAATTCGGCGGGTATCAATGAGCTCTTGGATGGCCGTTTTCAAGTGCCAACATTTTTCTGTGTCGTGTCCCGGCGCACCTGAGCAATATTCACAACTCACAGAGTGGTCCAGATTCCTTGGGAGAGGATTTGGCAATTTGGGTTCAATCGGATTCAGCATGCCCAACTGTCTCAATCTGTTGTACAAGCTAGTGTAAGATTCACCCAAGGGAGTGAAAGTCTTCTTCTTTTGCAACCTATCATTCTTAAATGCAGGATTGGGTCGAAAACTGGTTCCGGCGGGATTTCTGTTGGTTCTTGGGGTGGGTAGGTGTTTTGAGATGAGTAAGTATTTTGTGGGGTAGGTGTGCGCCATTGTGCGTGGGTAGGAGGTTGGGGGTATGTTTGGGCATGGTGGACAGAGAAATTGGGGACAGGAGGTGGGTAATAGTGTTGTGGTGGGCCATATGGGGTGTGGGGGTAGGCTTGGGGGTGAGGGCGAGGTTGGTGATAATATGGTGATGGACCTCTGGACCAAGCTCTCGATTCCACTACTGCAACCTCTTCTTTCTTCTTCTTTCCCAATACTACTCCGGTGCCGCTCTGAATAGCCTGAGTAGTTTCTTTGATTGCTGAATAGCTCATAATCTTGTTAGACTTGAGACCCTCTTCCACCATACTTCCCATTTTCACGACCTCGTTGAAAGTTTTTCCCACTGCTGACACCAGATGACCGTAATAGGTAGGCTCCAAAGCCTGAAGGAAATAATCAACCATCTCGTTCTCTTTCATTGGAGGATTGACTCTTGCCGCCTGCTCTCTCCACCGAAAACCGTACTCTCTGAAGCTTTCTCCGGGCTTCTTCTCAATTTTAGTTAGTGACAGACGGTCCGGGACAATTTCGAGATTGTACTGACAATGACACGCAAATGCTTGAGCCAGGTCGTCCCAAGTGTACCATCGGGCATGGTCCTGTCGTGTGTACCACTCCAACGCTGCTCTACTTAGACTTTGACTAAAGTAAGCCATCAATAACTCGTCCCTTCCTCCCGCTCCTCTCATCTTGCTACAGAATCCCCTTAAGTGGGCCACCGGATCACCATGTCCATCATATAAGTCAAACTTGGGTAACTTAAATCCTGCTGGCAACTGGACATCAGGAAACAGGCACAGGTCCTTGTAGGCTACACTCACTTGTCCTCCAAGCCCCTGCATATTTCGGAATGACTGTTCTAAGCTCTTAACCTTCCGTATCATTTCCTCTTGCTCAGGGTTTTTGGGAGGCTTTTCTTCTTCAGCTGAGAGATCAAGGCGGGGAGTGTAAGGGCATGGCTCTGGTGGTTTGAAAGTGGCTTCGGGTGGGTAATACTGGTTATCATGGGTTTGGAACAAAGGTTCGCTAGAAGACCT
>NC_031998.1:5914949-5943435 GCF_001879085.1 Nicotiana attenuata
AAGACTCCCTTCATGGCTGCTTCTTGGAGAAGAAGATGAGTCGGTGGGGGGTGGGGGTCTTGTGAAAAAGCTGCGTTACTGTTCCCCTTTCAAAGCTCTTCCCTATTCTATTAGAGTCTAGGGTTTAATTTGTATAGTCTAGGTCTTTAAGAAGAATAAGGATCCGGGTCTTGGGTGTTGGGTCGATCCGCTTTGGGCTAGGTTGAGGGAAAATTTTGGGCTTTTAAAATGGTTTGGCCCAATTCAAATTAAAACCAACTCTTTTTTTTTCAATTCTTTTCTTTCTTTAATTAATTAAAAACCTAAATTAAACTCCTAAATTTATTCAAATTGTAAAATTAAGCTAATTATCTAACTATAATGTTTATAAAAATTAGTTGATCCTAAATTTAAAGAGAGAACTTAATAATCCAAAATTAAAAGCTAAGAATGTAAAAATGAGCCATTTTTGTAATTTTCATTTTAAATAAAGCAACTAATTAATTAATTAATCCTAAAATGTAAAACACAAAATCTAAATGCAATGCATGGTATTTTTTTTAATTTTTTTTTGATTTTTTAATGGAAATTAAATATGCACAATAATGCAAACAATTAACAAAATTCTACGAAAATTCCTATAAATTGCAAAAAATTGGGAAAATTATTTTCTGATATTTTATGGGAGTAATTCATATAGGGCAAAAATCACGTGCTCACACATGCGTAGAAATGTTTTAAAATGATTACTGAATATTTTAAAAATACAATGAACCATTTTCTAGTAAAATAATGCAATAATGTACACATGGGCTATAATTGCAAAGTTATTGCAATTGTAACCAAAAAGTGTAAATCTGGCCATTTGTGAAATAATTTGAACTTATATGACTATAAATAGCAAAAATTGGATCATGAAATGTTGTAAGAACGTTTGTGATGCAATTTTGTAATTATTTATATAAATAAAATACTGGAAAATTAATTTAAAAATGTAGAAATTATGGAAAAATATCAATTGATGTTGATGCATAATTTTGAAGGTATATATGCACTTAAAAAGTATTATAAGGGAAAATTGGGTATCAACGGCTGCAGAACATTAGGAAAAACTTCACATTCTTGAAATTCCTGTCGTGCGATATGTTGATTCTAGTACTAAACTTCTGTTATTATATTCTCTCATAGATGGTAAGGACACGTGCTACCAGTCAGGACGGACGACCACCAGTTGGGGCCACTAGAGGCCTAGGTCGCGGTCGAGGCCGTGGTAGGGGCAGGGGTTCAGCCCGTACATCAGATGGGGCAGCACCTACAGATCCACCAGCCGCCCCAGTTCATGATCAGATTCCAGTGGGGGATGCTCCAGCCAGCGGGACCAGCTCAGGCACCCGCTGTTCCTATTGTCATTCCGGGTCTTCAGGAGACCTTGGCTCAGATCTTGATCGTGTTCACTAGTCTTGCTCAGGCGGTCGCAGATTCTACTATCGCAGCCACTTCTCAGGCCGAGGGAGGCAGTCAGACTCCTGCCGCCCGCACACTCGAGTAGGTTGTTCAGGGATTGCAGACACCGGAGGCACCACCAGTCCAGCCGGTTGCACCCGCTCAGGGTTTTGTAGTACCAGTTATGCCTGAGGACGAGCATCGTCGATTGGAGAGGATTGGTAGACTTTAGCCTCCGACTTTTAGTGGTATAGAGGGCGAGGATGCCCAGGGTTTCTTGGACAAGTGTTAGAGGATTCTTCGTACAACGAGTATTCCGGAGACCGGCGGGGTAGCATTTACTACTTTTCAGTTTTCTGGAGCTGCTTTTACTTGGTAGGAGGCTTATGAGAGGCGTAGGCCGGTTGATGCAGCGCCCCTTACCTGGCAGCAGTTCTCCGTTCTCTTCTTGGAGAAGTATGTGCCACAGTCCAGCAGAGAGGAGCTGCGCAGGCAGTTCGAGCAGTTGCGTTAGGGAGATATGACTGTGACGCAGTATGCGATGAGATTTTTAGAGTTAGCTTGTCATGTTGTTTGGTTGGTTCCTACAAACAAAGAGAGGATCAGGAGGTTCGTGGATGGCCTCACATATCAGCTTCAGATTCTCATGACTAGAGAGAGGATGTCCGATGCTACCTTTGAGCAGGTTGTTGATAATGCTCGAGAGATTGAGTCAGTTCGTCGCCAGGAGCGAGATGAGAGGGAGGCTAAGAGGCCTCGAGGATCTGGTTGTTTTAGTGACGCTCCTTCGAGAGGTCAGTTTCAGCACGGCAGAGGCCGTCTATTCAGACATACTCAGTCAACTCGCCCATTTCATCATGGGGCATCATCGGGCCATGGTTCTCACAGCTCACATCAGGGCTATTCATCACTCAATGCCCTAACGGCCCAGAGTTCGTCCCGTGCTCCATCTGTTTAGGGTTCTTCCATGCCAGCTCCTTCTACTGGTCATTCCGGTGCCAAGGGTTCCCTTCAGTCCCCGTTCCCCGCACCAGGGAGTTGTTACGAGTGTGGAGAGTTTGGACACATGAGGAGGCAGTGTCCTCGTCTTCTTGAGGGTCCATCTCAGTAGAGGAGTTAGCCCTCGACTTCAGCTCCAGTTACATCACCACCCGCTCAAGCAGCTAGGGGTGGGGGTCAGTCAGCTAGGGGTCACCCCAGATGGGGAGGTCGATCAGGTGGTGGTCAGGCCCGTTTCTATGCACTCCCAGCCAGACCAGATGCTATTGCTTCAGATGTTGTGATTACTGGTATTGTCTCAGTCTGCCACAGAGATGCCTCTGTATTATTTGATCATGGTTCCACTTTTTCATATGTGTCATCATATTTTGCTCGTTATTTGGATATGCCCCGTAAGTCTCTTGTTTCATCTGTTCGTGTATCTACTCCGATGGGCGATACTATAGTTGTGGACCGTGTATACCGGTCGTGTGTGGTGACTATTGGGGGTCTGGAGACCCGAGTGGACCTTTTGTTGCTTTGTATGGTGGACTTTGATGTGATATTAGGCATGGATTGACTATCTCCTTGTCGTGCTATATTGGACTGTCATGCTAAGACAGTGACGTTGGCTATGCCGGTATGCCACGGATTGAGTGGTGAGGTTCGACTGATTTTGTCCCAAGTAGGGTGATTTCACTTCTGAAGGCCCAGCGGATGGTTGGGAAGGGTTGTCTTTCATACTTAGCCTTTGTGAGGGATGTCAGTGCAGAGACTCCTAGTATTGATTCTGTTCCTATAGTGAGGGGTTTTCCCGATGTGTTTCCTGCAGACTTATAGGGCATGCCCCCGGACATGGATATTGATTTTAGTATTGATTTGGTGCCGGGCACTAAGCCCATTTCTATTCCTCTATATCGTATTGCACCGGCGGAGTTGAAAGAGCTGAAGGAGCAGCTTCAGGAACTCCATGATAAGGGGTTTATTCGGCCTAGTGTGTCGTGGGGTGCGCCTGTTCTATTTGTGAAGAAGAAGGATGGCACGATGATGATGTGCATTGATTACAGGCAGTTGAACAAAGTTACAATCAAGAACAAGTATCCTTTGCCTCGCATTGATGATTTATTTGACCAGCTTCAGAGAGCGAGGGTGTTCTCCAAGATTGATCTCCATTCAGGGTATCACCAGTTGAAGATCAAGGACTCGGATATTCTTTAGACGGCTTTCAGGACCCGATATGGTCATTATGAGTTCCTTGTGATGTCTTTTGGGCTAATCAATGCCCCGACATCGTTCATGCATCTGATGAATAGCGTGTTTTGGCCTTATCTCGACTCGTTCGTGATTGTATTCATTGATGATATTCTGGTGTACTCGTGTAGTCAGGAGGAGCATGCGGAGCATTTGAGAGTTGTGTTGCAGAGATTGAGGGAGAAGAAGCTTTGTGCAAGTTCTCCAAATGTGAGTTTTGGCTCAGTTCAGTGGCTTTCTTGGGGCACGTGGTGTCCAGTGAGGGTATTCAAGTTGATCCGAAGAAGATAAAGGCAGTTCAGAGTTGGCCCAGACCGTCCTCAGCCATAGAGATTCGTAGTTTTCTTGGTTTGGCGGGCTATTACCGTCGGTTCGTTTAGGGATTTTCATCCATTGCATCACCCTTGACCAAATTGACTTAGAAGGGTGCTCCATTCAGGTGGTCGGATGAATGTTATGCGAGCTTTCAGAAGCTCAAGACTGCCTTGACCATAGCTTCAGTGCTAGTTTTGCCATCAGCTTCAGGATCATATACCGTGTATTGTGATGCTTCGAGAGTTGGTATTGGGTGTGTGTTGATGTAGGAGGGTAGAGTTATTGCTTATGTTTCTCGTCAATTGAAGCACCATGAGAAGAACTACCCTGTTCATGATCTAGAGTTGGTTGCCATTGTTCACGCGTTGAAGATTTGGAGGCATTATCTGTATGGTGTGTCGTGTGAGGTGTTTACGGATCATTGTAGCCTCCAGCACTTGTCCAAGCAGAAGGATCTCAATTTGAGGCAACGGAGATGGTTGGAGCTGCTAAAGGATTATGATATAACTATCTTATACCACCCGGGGAAGGCCAATGTAATGGCCGATGCTTTGAGTAGGAAGGCGGTGAGTATGGGGAGTTTGGCGTATATTCCTGTTGGGGAGAGACCTCTTGCAGTTGATGTTCAGGCCTTGGCCAATCGGTTCGTGAGGTTGGATATTTCAAAGCCAGTCGGGTCTTAGCTTGTGTGATTTCTCGGTCTTCCTTATTTGATCGCATCAGAGAGCGCCAGTATGATGATCCTCATTTGCTTGTCCTTAAGGATAGAGTTTAGCACGATGATGCCACAGATGTGACTATTGGTGATGATAGGGTATTGAGGATGCAGGGCCGGATATGTGTGCCCAATGTGGATGGGCTTCGGGAGTTGATCTTAGAGGAGACCCATAGCTCGCGGTATTCCATTCATCCGGGTGCCGCGAAGATGTATCAGGATTTTAAGCAGCATTATTGGTGGAGAAGAATGAAGAAGGATATTGTGGGATTTGCAGCGATATATATATATATATATATATATATATATATATATATATATATATATATATATATATATATATATATATATTATGGATCGGGCTGCACGCCGCAACGATATGTATTGTGTAGGGCTGCGCGCCGCAGGAATATGATTCTTGGGCTGTAGGAGCCCCTTCGGAGTCTGTACACTCCCAATGAGCGTAGTCGACTATATATTACGGATCGGGCTGCACGCCGCAACGGTTATTATTATTATTATTATGAGATATTTATTGAGCTGGAGTGCTGAGTGTGAGTACTGATTGACGAGCGACTGAGAGGCTTGCCCGAGAGGCTATACTTATGAGTGATGCATTGCCCGAGGGGCTTGTTTATGACATTTTGCTGTTTCCACTCTTCTTTATACTGAACCTCTGTTGAAAAATGTTGAATAAATGCCTTTAAAGGATTTTAATTGAAACTGGAGTTTTATGAGATAACTGATTATTGAACTGCAAATTTGACTTGATGTTTCTGTTGAGATTTCTTATATGATTTCAAATGCTCGTCACTGCACTCAGACTTTATTTACTTTAGTTACTTACTGAGTTGGCGTACTCACATTACTCCCTGCACCTTGTGTGCAGATCCAGGTGCCCGAGCATCAGAGTGAGAGCTTCCAACACTCTCAGAATTTAAACCGGAGATCGCAAGGTAGATGCACGGCGTTCGCAACCTTGCTTTCCTCTTTCCTATATTAGTATTGTGTCTTTCAGACTTATTATGTATTATTCAGACAGTGTTGGGTTGTACTTAGAGGCTCTTGACTAGTCACACAAGATTCGATCTGTGTTAGAATATTTTGTACTGGTTTTCCGCTTATTTCTGTTAGTTTATATATTTCATATAAAGAATTCGATACTTAATCGATTTTAGAAAATGATTTTTATAAAAAGAATTCGATGTGGTAAATGTTGTTTTGGCTTGCCTAGTACTGTGATAGGCGCCATCACGATCGGGGTATTTGGGGTCGTGACACGTTAGCGGAGTTTGCCTACAACAACAGTTATTAGTCGGTTGCCGGTTGGGTGGTTGAGCCGGGAGAGGCTCGGTTGTTGGGTAAATATTTAGTTCAGGATGCCTTAGAAAAGGTTAAGATCATTCAAGATAGGCTTCGTACAGCTCAGTCCAGGCAGAAGAGTTATGCCGACCATAAGGTTCGTGATGTGGCATTCATGGTCGGAGAGCGAGTGTTGCTTCGGGTGTCGCCCATGAAGGGGGTGATGAGATTTGGGAAGAAGGGCAAGCTAAGCCCTAGGTTCATCGGTCCTTTTGAGATCCTTGATTGAGTGGGAGATGTGGCTTACAGACTTGCGTTGCCGCCGGGTTTATCAGTTGTGCATCCAGTGTTTCATGTGTCCATGCTTCGGAAGTATCACGGCGATCCATCCCACGTGTTAGACTTCAGCACCATCCAGTTGGACAAGTACTTGACCTATGAGGAGGAGCCGGTAGCTATTCTAGACCGGCAGGTTCGTCAGTTGAGATCGAAGAGTTACCCTTCGGTTCGTGTTCAGTGGAGAGGTCAGCCTGTCGAGGCAGCTACCTGGGAGTACGAGTCTTATATACGGAGCCGATATCCCCATCTTTTCACCGACTCAGGTACTTTTCTATGTCCGTTCGAGGACGAACGATTGTTTTAGAGGTGGAGAATGTGATGACCCAAAAGGTCATCCCTTGTTTTAGAAGTCAAATCTGTGTTCCGAGGCCTACAAAACCTCCTTTTGTCTCACCTCGATTTGCGTGCACAGTCCGGCGTATATTCGGAAAGCCTTTATGTGAAAATTTGAGAAAATGCTAAGTTTTGCCTTTAAAATTGAATTAAGTTGACTTCAGTCAACATTTTGGGTAAATGGACCTGGACCCGTGATTTGATGATCCCAGAGGGTCCGTAGAAAAATATGGGACTTGGGCATATGCCCGGAATTGAATTCCGAGGTCCCTAGCCCAAGAAATGAATTTTTGAAGAAAATTGTTTAACTGAAAATATAATGGTTTTTGGAAATTTAATGATGCTTGATTGCGATGGTATCGGGCCCGTATTTTGGTTCAGGAGACCGGTACAGGTTTCATACGGTATTTAAGTTACTTCTGTGAAATTTTGTAAGAAACGGAGTTTATATGACGTGAATCGGACCCTCGGCTGTGGAAATAGAAACTTTAAAAGTTCTTGAAATTTTCATTGATTTTGATGCTAAATTCGTAGTTCTAGGTGTTATTTTGGCAATTTGATCGCGCGAGCAAGTCCGTATGATGTTTTTAGACTTGTGTGCATGTTTGGTTTGGATCCCCGAGGGCTCGGGTGAGTTTCGGATAGGTTCCGGGATGTTTTGGACTTAAAGATTTCTGTTGTTTTGCTGTTGCAGGTGCACAGATGTTTCCTTCTTCGCATTCGCGAAGGAACTCTCGTGAACACGAAGAGTAAAATTGTTTGAAGGAAAATTCCTTCTACGCGAACGCGAAGGCCATTTTGGCAGGGACCTGGGGAGGGGTGTGATACCGAATGTGGCCAGCTACTCGCGAACGCGAAGGTAGGGGGTGTGAACCTTCGCGAATGCGTACGTTACCTCGTGAGCGCTAAGGCTCTTCTAGCCAATGCTTCACGAACGCGGCAGGCTTCTCGCGAATGCGAAGAAGACCTGTCCAGCAATTTTAAAACAGAACTTAGGTCGGGATTAGACCAAAATTTCATATCTTCTTCCATAGAATCCGACCTTGGGCGATTTTTGAAGAGGGATTTCAACACAGAATCATAGGTTTGTGTTCTTAAACTCATTTCTTTCACTTTCCATCAACACCCATTAGATTTCTAGGCCTAAATCTTGTTCTTTAAGGATAGAAATTAGGGATTTTGGGGAAATTGGGGATTTTGCAAATTTGGGAATTTAGACGTCGATTTGTGGTCAGATTCCGAACTAATTACATATCCGGGCTCGTGGATGAATGGGTGAATGGATTTTGGTCCGAACCTCGAGTTTTGACCAAGCGGTCCCGGGGTCGGGTTTTGAATTTTTGGGAAGAATGTTGGGAAATCCATAATTTTTCATTTGAATTGGTTTCTTTGGCTTCAATTGATGTTAATAAGTTAATTATGACTAGATACAAGTGAATAGGAGGTGAAATCTAAGGGGAACGCGGTATTTGAGGCTTGAGTTTGGCCGTGGAATCGAGGTATGTGTTTGGTCTAACCTTAGCTTGAGGGAATAGGTGTCTTTGTCTTATTTTCTACGTGTTAGTGTTGAGTACGACTTATAGGTGTGGTGACGAGTATCTATACGTTGGTGTCGAGCATGCCCGTGAGTCTTATACTGTGACTGTTGACTCTTATTATGTACTGCCCATGCTTATATTGATGATTATCCATGTTGAACAAGACTTATGATAATTTCTTGGTAATTGACCATTGTTGAGTATTGGCTCAAGTTGAGATTTATTTTGTGAAGCTAACTGTCGGAACGAGATTGGTTATAGCGGATTCCCTTGCCGGGATGTATTTGTTTCTATTGTTGATTCCCTTGCCGGGATGTTATTGTTTCTACTGTTTGAGTGAGGAAAGAGTGATAAAGCACGAAGAGTAATGCCGTGCACATTTATATTTATATTGATGCATATGGTGAGGAAGAGAGATAAAGAACTAAGCGTGATGTCGTGCACATTTATATTATTCATATGGTGAGGAAGGGTGATGCCGTGCACATTTACATTTATATTGATGCATATGGTGAGAAAGAGAGATAAAGCACGAATGGTAATGCCGTGCACATTTCTATTATTCATATGGTGAGGATTGAGAGTAAAAGCACGAAGGGTGATACCGTGCACATTTCTATTATTGATTGCATGGTGAGATTGAGAGTAAAAGCACGAAGGGTGATGCCGTGCATTTTCTGTTTGTTGTGTTCATTTGATGTTATCGGTTCAAGTGTTTCAACTGTTTAAACTCCTTACTACAGTAATTCCTTATGTTGAAACCACCATAGCACGTTGCCCCTTCCCGTACATTTCTGCTTAGTTTTTATTACTTGCTACTCTGTTATTATGCTGATTAACTATACAGGTTTATGATGTTGTCGTGTCCTAGCCTCGTCACTACTTCGCCGAGGTTAGGCTCGACACTTACCAGTACATGGGGTCGGTTGTACTGATACTGCACTCTGCACTTTCTGTGCAGATCTCGGTGCCGGACCGTGTGAGTAGAGTTGGGTGGCTGCCTTCATTCCAGTGGAGACCCGAAGTAGTCGTGCAGGCGTCCGCAGGCCTTGGCGTCCCCTTCTATCCTGTTTCTTTTCTTTTTTATCTATTTCTGAGACAGATGTGTATTTTTTTGTTTAGACCATTATTTGTAGTATTCGTATACTGTCTGTGAGTAGTGACACCACTTCTGGGTGGAGTTTTATTACGATTTCGTTATTTGTATTAAGATGATCTGTTAAATTCTGTTCTTCCGCATTTATTCCGTTGATTTATTTTTGTTAACTTGTACGATGTTAAAAAATAAAGGAAAAAGGGTAAAATAATCAGTAACGTTGGCTTGCCTAGCGGGTTCAATGTTAGGCGCCATCACGGTCCCGACGGTGGAAAATTCGGATCGTGACAACACATGATTGGGGGTGCCCTTTATAATAGGGAAACCCTAAATAAGGTACATTTCTATTTACAGTAAGGAATATTATTGGTACATCTGTCTAACCGCCTAGTACGGAATCGTACAATCTTATTCCAGGATTTGCGCCATGATCTTGAGGACGTGGCAGGAATCTTGCTCATTCCGTTACAAATTCGTAATGGCATTATTCGGGGTCAAACATACTCGGCTTCGATATTCTTCGTACTCTTATCTTCGGGCATTGCATTCTGTCTTCGAGCTCGAGTCTGATCCATTGAGCTTGAACTCGACCTTGTCTGAACTCGGGCTTGAGGCGACCCCTCGAACCTATAGATCGGCGGCATACGATCTTGACCGTATACAGAACGCTTATATCATTCTTAAGTTTCGAATACTTAATAGAGTAAAATGATATTACTAGTCACTAGATCTAAAACATTAGTGAGTCAACGGTGAAAATCGAGCTCTATATGACATCATACAGTATATACATGTAAAAAACTCTCTCAAACTTATTAATTCATCGAGTTAAATTTTTGTAGTATTCTTTGTATATTGACCGATAATATGACTACTTATATTTCTATTTCATTTTAGAAATTGTAACTCAGTTCACCACCTAATGTCTTAAATTTTCACACCTTTGAAACATTATTCTTTGATTAAAATAAAGTCGAGTGTTTTCATTATTCTGGCACAGAATAAAATCACCAGCATAATTATATTTCGCTTGGCCTAAAAAATAATCTCCCTTACCCTATATTCAATCGTGACATGTTGTCTCAAACCATTGTCATGATCCCTCATATGATGATATATTCTTATACAATTTATAAAAATTCGAGTCATTTAAATTCTCATTCATTCACATTACCTTATTGGTTTTGTTTGTTGGACGGTAATAATGAGTATTTGAACTAATTAAATTTAGAAGGATAAAACAATATGAAATTTTGGTGTTAGTGCATTTTAATATTAAAATTATAATATTAAAGTATATTATTTCTTGTGAGATGGTGGTTATAGATTGGCAATAAAGTAGTTATTACTTTGGTGTAACTCCTGAAACCACTAATGCCATGATCTACCACTTATTACCCACTAAAAGTTATATTTTGTAACCACCAACCCATGTTCTACGATTTTATCCCACTATCTTATTATTTATTTCAAGGAAGAGATTTTACACCTATAAATTGTGGTATTTCTTTTTTGTGTTGAGTATGAGAAAAGTATTATGGTGTACATGAAAAATGTATGGCTGATATTGTGGAAAATAGAGTTAAGAGAAAGAGAAAATCTAACTCTCGAACTTTTTCTCTACAAAAGATAATATTATCTTTGTTGAAGGAAGGTGTTCATTTTGGTGGAGGTTTGGACTCAAAAACTTGTCCAGAGTTTGTTCGAGTCATACAATATTGTCGGGCTGTTGTATCCTGGAGGGGACTAGTCAAGAGTATTATTGTTGGACCGGTGAAGATACTACTGCAGTGGGCTTGAATCTCCTTAAAGAGAGCGAGATTTCCGCGCCTCAGCCTGAAGAATATTTATTTATTTTTCCTCATCTTATTCTTCAACTGTAATTACTTGTAATTTCACCAACAATTTTAAGGAGATTCAAATTTTTTTTATGCAGTTGAAAAAATAGCGGATATCAAGATAGAAGTTCACTCTCTTTATGAGATTGAATGGTAAAAAAAAATTATATGGTTAACTCAAGTGGAGCAAAGGTAAAAAAAATTTACCTTATATTTTTATGAATATGTGATTATATTATTTATAATACATTTTTATAATTCTAGAAATAGTGGGGGTAAATAATGATAAAAAATTTTGCATGAAAAATTTGAATATTCATGCATGAGTGAAAGTTGATTAAATCAAAGAATGTGATAAGTGCATCTATCATGAGTCTTGAAATAATTCACATGTGATATTTGCCTCTATGTTGATGATTTGCTAATATTTGGCTCTAACATGAATGTGATTGGAGAAACTAAGAGCATGTTGAGTAGCCATTTTGACATGAAAGAATTGGGTGAGGCAAATTTCATTTTTAGAATGAAGATTACTAGAACATGTGATGTAATTTTCTTTGACCATTCACATTATGCTGAGAAAATTTTAAAAAAATATAATTTTATTGATTGCAAGCATGTGGTAACCCCTTTTGATCAAGTGTTCACTTATTTCCTATATAAAGTGAAAATGATGTGATAAATCAAAAGGAATATGCTAGCTTAATTGAAAGCTTGAGAATATGTGATTGATTACACTTGATTTGAAATTGCATACGTTGTATGAGTACTTAGCATGTTTACAAGCAAGCCAGGTAATGAACATTGGCATGCCATAATAAGAGTTACGAGGTATTTGCTTGGTACAAAAACCTATTGCTTATCTTATAAAAAATATCCTGTTGTACTTGAAGGCTTTTCTGATACAGATTGGAATATTTTATCTTTGAGAGGTGGTGCTATTTATTGGAAGTTAAAAAGAAATATTGCTAACTCTACCATGTAGGCTGAACTAATTGCTTCAGCTTCAGCTAGTAAGGAAGCGAATTGGTTGAGAAATTTATTATTTCAAATTCCTTATTTTGAAAAACCAATTCTTCCTATTTTAATTCATTATGATAGCACCGCTGCTATTGTAGAGTACAAAACCGTTATTACAACGATAAAACTAGACCTATGAGGAGAAAATACAATGCTGTGTGATATTTGAAAAGTGGTAAATTGATGTTGATTATGTAATAATTTTGCAGATCCACTAACCAAGGCCTTGGCAACAGAAAAGATCTGGAGTACATCGAGGGGGATGGGATTGAAGCCCATAAACTCATAAGTCATATATGGGAAACCCAACCTCGAGACTAGAGATTCTATAACCAGGTTCAATGGGAAGAACGAATCATATGATGGCTTGATTTGAAATGCACTATTTTTATTATTGTTCCATCCCTATGATGTAAGTGCATTTATCATGTAATGATTTGCGAGGTTGAGTTTTATTAACTCTTAGTGAATATCAGTAGCTCGTATGAGTGGGATGTTAGAGTTACAGGAGCACCCTTGACAGATTTCACCTATGTGAGTGTAGAAGTAGGGCGCTTCCTAGGAGAATTGGGCTTGTTCTCAAAACACTAATGAAAATCGGGATAGCACAAGGCCATAATGTGCTGGCTAATAAAGCTCATGTCAATATCTTGATTATTATGTATGAGCAGTGATACTTTATTTTCCTAAAGCAGTCATAATTCAAGTCTGAGACTACTACTGACTCTGGAGTAGAGATTGTTGTTTTACTAAGTGGAGGTTTAATGCAGAGCACACATTCATTATGCATAATAATCTCCCTTCAACTGATAAACTCTCTTATTTTAATATTAAAATGAGTGGGGGAATGTTGGTGTTAGTGCATTTAAATATTAAAATTATAATATTAAAGCGCATTATTTCTTGTGAGATAGTGGTTATGAATTGGCAAGAAAGTGGTCATTACTTTGGTGTAACTCATGAAACCACTAATGCCATGATCTACCATTTATTACTCACTAAAGTTTATATTTTGTAACCACCAACCCATGTTTTACTATTTAATTATCTCACTATCTTATTATTTATTTCAAGGAAGAGATTCTACACCTATAAATTGTCGTATTTCTTCTTTGCGTTGAGTATGAGAAAAGTGTTATGGTGTACATGAAAAATATGTGGCTGGTATTGTGAAAAAGAGAGTTAAGAGAAAGAGAAAATCTAAGTCTCGAACCTTTTCTCTACAAAAGATAATATTATCTTTGTTGAAGGAAGATGTTCATTTTGGTAGAGCTTTGGACTCAACAACTTGTCTAGAGTTTGTTCGAGTCATACGACATTGTCGGGCTGTTGTATCCTAGAGGGGACAAGTCAAGAGTATTACTACTGGACCGGTGAAGATACTACCGCAATGGACTTGAATCTCCTTAAAGAGAGCAAGATATCCGCGCATCAGCCTGAAGAATATTTATTTATTTTTCTTCATCTTATTTTTCAACTGTAATTACTTGTAATTTTACCAACATAAATTATCTCATATTACACGAGGATGGGCTTATATGTCACATATGTGCATATATTGCTCCAAATTAAAATGAATTATTTGATTTGGTCAAACATCATATACAAATAAGTATTTTGCTTATTAGAAAGGAAAAAAAAATTGACTTCAGTCCATTCAAAATTCCATTGAAATGGATGCATTTCTTAAGGCAAAATAATTCAACAAAAGTTAGGAAAAAAATAATACTAGTCATTCAAAATCTCATACTCTATCAATGTATCCTCAAAAACGAATATTTGGTTGTTTAATACTACACCACATATGCAAGTGGCTTCTAATCAAGTATATGCATGTCTTCTCTACTACATTAAGATTTACAATACCTATTCAGGGATGAGGAATAAACTGGTAAGAAAATTTTGACTGAATATTTTTATCTTTCTATTTTTCTTTATCTTCTTCTATAAAATAATATACGCGTCAAACGTTGATCTCACTAGTTTAGTTATGATGAGATAATCATAAAAATTTGGGAATCTCAACCGGATATCTTATTGCGACGGTACAAATTATGAATCACATTTGGTGGATATTCTTTTTTTTTTTTTTTGGTTTACTAACCAGTATCTGTTACTCGCTTTGGAGACCAACTAATTGTATTAAGAACTTTTTCTATAGATATGAATATAGGACACCAACTAATTGTATTAAGAACTTTTTCTATAGATATGAATATAGGACATCTGTTACTAACTCTATGTTCATTGATACATTGAATATACAAATAGTATATACCTAACATACAACTTATTTATACATTGGGCTTTAATCTGACACAATCTCTAGCAAAGTTATCATGCATAAGTCAAAGTCTTGCTAATTGTTGTAAAAATACATCTATTTATTATATTTTTTGGAGATCTTGACGCTTTTTATGATGACTTTGTTGTTTACTTTGAACTGTTGGAGATTAGTTGATCCAAGAAAATAAATGAATTTATCAATTTGCCTATGTAAGTGGCTTATGACAAATAATTGAGTTTGTCATGCTAAAGGTTTACGTTGGGACTAATGATATAACATAATTAACAGCAGTATCATTTTTGCAAATAACCCATAAATCGTTCAAATAGTAGTTGCAACAATATCTTTTGGCTTTATGAGATACTGATTTGGCTATGTATAGAGGCACGAGAGAGAGTGAAGGAAAATAAGGCAGATTGGAGTCTAGCATGAAGAAGATTGGAGCTATTTTCTTACTTTGTATACATTGACAATTATTGCTATGTTACGTAGCTAAATAAGAATCTCCTGGTATTGTACCGATTTATGCATCTACTAGTACTAGTTGTGGTAAATAGAGAGGGAAAGTGGAAGGTACAAGCGGAATTCATATAGAGTGAGAAACTCTCACTTCTCACTACACACAAAAATGGAGAATACACTCAAGACACCTAACATACCACCGGAACCATCGGATAATAACTCCATGGAGGAGGATACTAACCCAGCGCATTCTTACGAGGAAATGCTCCTAGACAAGAAGGATACTTCCGAAACGGAATAGTACACATTAGATCTTGATAAATCAGGATGCGAGTTAAATGGCAAGAAAAACCTAGGCCCAATCATTATCTCTCAAGAGGATAAAAACCGGCTATATGAGCCATGGTGCTTCTCAGTTATTATAAAAAAATTTGGTAGACGAATGCCACATCATCTTCTCCGATCCAAACTAATTGATCTACGAAACCCCTCCGAATAGTTAATCTTGATTGACCTAGGATGGAACTTCTTTATAGTCAAATTTGGAAAGGAAGAAAACCCGATCAAGGCAATACACCAAGGCCCATGGTTCATATCCAAAAACTTTCTCTCAGTTAGAAGGTGGGAACCAAAATTTGCCCCACAAGAAGCCACCCTATCTCTCACTTATATGGGTGCGACTACCTCAATTGCCAACCGAGTTTTATGACAAGGAGGTATTGGAAAAAGTGGGTAGGAAACTTGGGATACTTCTTAAAGTTGATACGTGCACATTAGCTACGCTAAGGAACAGATATGCGCGAATTTGTATTCAAATTCCACTGAAAACACCATTTGCGACATCCGTCACCATTGGGGACCACAAACAAGCGCTGGTATATGAAGGGGAAAATATTCTCTATACAAGATGCGGGAGGTTAGGACACACCCTAAGAGTGTGCACACACAGGCAGAAGCCCCATACCCGATCACAGGACCAGCCAGAATGCTCCAACGCTAAAGCCAATGACGACGAGGAAGAGGAGTGAAAAACGGTAGTCTTCTCCAAAAGAAGAAAATAGGGACCCCCCCCCCCCACACACACACAACAACAACGCCAAACAACAACAACCCAGGGGAAGAAAGGAAAAGGCACCAGTTCAACAGACGACATCCAAGTCCGAATGTTTGATGCAAATTCCAGTAAGTTCCTTGAAACAAAAACCTTCCGCTATAATTCGAAACCTAACTCTGTACAGGACACCAACCCAAATCATGAGACAAAGAAAAACACTTTCCTCCCCAGGAACCAGCCCACAAGAGAGCGACCCAATACGAGCATGAAAGGAAAGCGGGACCAGAGAGGAGAGACCCAATTTCTAGCAAAGACAAGGGGCCTACACCTCAAAAAGAGAGTGTTCAGGCGCCCCCAAGGGTAACAAGTCAACGAGCCCAATGGGCCCAAGCGAAAGCTTGTCAGCGTATCAGGAAGAGGCCCACCAAAATCCCATACCCACATGTACCAACGAGGGCCACACCCACTCCACGGCCAGCAATACCAATGGTGGCCCCTACAAAGCTACATCACCCTTACCAAAGCACTCTGCAAAAGCCCCCTCCATGGACTCAAGTGCCATCCCCGATAAACCCCCAAAACTCAAGTTATTTGACAATCCCCGTCAACTTAACTGGATCCTCATTTAATTCTAAATCCAGTGTATTAGACACATGTTACGAAATACACAGCACGAGTGTCGATTTAACCCCGTCATCAGTCATGAACCTTGATTACCCCAAAAATTTCCTTATTAATACCATCCCAAAAAAAGGAAAACAAAAAAAAAAACCAAAATTGGATCAACCCACCAAACCCCCAATCGCTCTGACTTCCATCCCTCCGCCACGAGACCACACACCGGAGTCTTGGTTAGAGATTGCTCTCCATGGCCAGGGACTATGATACAATTTTCCAATTGGGAAACCAGCAGATGACCCTCATTATCCAAAACCAGGCCCACATAGCAAGGGTCACAACAGAAGCCCTAAACAGGGGTTTGGCGACGTTTCCAGCCAACCAATGACACACCATCAGTACACAACCTCATGCAACACATATTTAACACCATTCCCTTATTCTCAGACCCAGCAACGGCGGACCCAGCTGCGACACCCCAGTTCTCAGTGCTGGATCAATGGTCTCAATAGGACCCTTCATCTTCAACACCAGAGAAACAACATTTACCTCCACTAAGGAATATCTCGAAAGACAACGAAAGCTCTAGACATACTCAAAAGTCAGGAAACAACCAAGGAGAAAGAGCCCCAGAACTCTTATTGCCCAACGAGAACGGATTCCCTATGGATAGCATCAATAAGGGCAGTGGAATTCAGTGTGGATTACAGCGAGATGCTGATTCTTCTCTGTCCCAAAACCCTTGCCAGATGTGGATTAAACCTGTCCTCTCATCAGAGCCTGGGTGTGTTGAAACTACTCTTGACCCTAACTCCAGTCATGACATCCTAGACACCGTTAGCAAGAAGGAAGGAAATGATGCCTACCCGTGAAAAGGACAAGGCACCGACAGGAACTCCCCCAACAAACCCAAACCCCTAATGAACTTCATAATATGGAATCTTAGGGGGGGGGGGGGAACAATGCGGAGTTCAGAAGACACTGTTCAGAGATGATCAAGATGCATAAACCAGCAATGTTAGTGTTGTTGTAGACCAAGATGGAAAATCACAAGAAGCTTACGGAAGACATACAATACGACCTGCATATTCAGTTCCAAGCAGTGGACCACTCTGGACCCATCTTCATCATGTGGAAAGATATCATCCTCCAGGTAGATGAAGTAGCAATTACATCACAAGGTATCCATGCAATGGTTAAGGTACTGCCCTCCAACCCCCCTTGGTTTTTTCGGCTATTTATGCAAGCAACTATTTAGAGGATCGAAAAAACCTTTGGGAAAATCTGATTGATACCTCTAAGTACTTAAATGGTAGTTGGTTTGTGGGTGGGGACTTTAATGAAGTATTAAAAGCAAGAGACAAATTTGGGGGTAACCGTATTAACTAGCAGAAGTAACTTGTTCTGGAATTGTATTAACCTGTGCAGACTAGTTGATCTAGGTTATAAAAGAAGTAAATACACTTGGTCCAACAAGAGATGCAAAAACAGGAAAAACTGTCACGACCCGGATTTCCACCCTCGGGAGTCGTGATGGCGCCTACTAATGTGAGCTAGGCAAGCCAATTACTGAACAGATTACCTTTACCCATTTTTAAATTCGTTAACAGTTATAATCCAACAGTTATAATCAACAAAATTTAAAAAGCGGAAGACTTAAATTTCAAGTTTAATAATACTGCTAATACCATTCCATGACAAAACTACCCAAGATTGGTGTCACAACTTTACAGACTGTCTAAGATTACTACAAATAAAGGTCTGAAAGAAATAATACAACATTGTCAAGAAAGAAACAGGAATAATAGCTAGAAGGAGACGCCAAGGCCTGCGGACGCCTGCAGGACTACCTCGGGTTGCCTGATGGACCAGAAGCAGCACCCTCACTGCTGTCCGAAATCCACAACACTGGGATCTGCACAAAAGAGTGCAGAGTGTAGTATCAGCACAACCGACCCCATGTGCTGGTAAGTGCCTAGCCTAACCTCGGTGATGTAGTAACGAGGCTAGGACCAGACTATCAAATAAACCTGTGCAGTTATATAATATACAGCGGAAAGTAAAGCAGAAATAAACAAGTAAAGATGGGAGGGGGAAAGCATGCTTCGGGGAATAACAGGTAAAACAGAATATCAAGAGAATTATAAAGGAACCAAAATCCAACTACTAATAAGGATAAGGAAAACAAAGGCAGAATTCACTTTCATTTCACATCTCGTTGCAGGCGTGCAACCCGCTCCCATTTCATGTATCTCGTTGCAGGCGTGCAACCCGCTCCCATTTCACATATCTCGTGGCAGGCGTGTCACCCGCTCCCATTTCATATATCTCGTGGCAAGCGTGCCACCCGCTCCCATTTCATTTATCTCGTGGCAGGCGTGCCACCCGATCCCAGTTACAAATCAACAACAACCACAAAGAATCCCGACAAGGGAACAAGAGCAATATAACAACATCCCGGCAAGGGAACAAGAGCAATATAACAACATCCCGGCAAGGGAACAAGAGCAATATAACAACATCCCGGCAAGGGAACAAGAGCAATATAACAACATCCCGGCAAGGGAACAATAATGATAGTAACATGTGGGGCACAATAAACCACAACGGAGTCATTATAACACAAAACTCACGGGCATGCTTGACACCGACGTATAGATACTCGTCACCATGCCTATACATCGTACTCCACAATTAACATGTAGCAAATAAGACATGACTCCTAATCCCTCAAGCTAAGGTTAGACCAAACACTTACCTCGAACTTCCACGGCCAACTCAAGCCTCAAACACCGCTTTCCCTTTCGAATTTGACTCCAAATCAATTGTATCTAGACATAATCGACTTAATAACATCAATAAACGCCAAACAATCCAATTCCAATGCTTAATTATAACTTCCCAATCATTCTTTCCAAAAACCCAAAAATTGACCCCGAGCCCGCTTGGTCAAAACACAAGGTTCGGACCAAAACCCGATCATCCATTCACCCACGAGCCCGAATATATAATTTGTTTTGAAATTCGACCCCAATACGAGGTCAAAGTCCCAAATAATCAAAAAGACCTAACTCTACCCAAATCCCTAATTTTCTACCTTTAATCACATGTTTTACGCCTAGAAAGCTAGTGGGTGTTGATAAAAATGGAAGAAAACAAGTCAAAGATTACTTACCCAAGAGGTTATGGTGATGAAGTTCTTCAAAAATCGCCCAAGAGGTGTGGAGAAGAAGAAGTTTGTGAAAAATGGGTTAAATCCCGTATTCTGTTTCTGGACTTTTAAAATAGTTGGGCGGATTTGGTCATTGCGTTCGCGATAAGCTCATCGCGTTCGCGATGAGTTAGGTCTGACAGACCTTCGCGTTCGCGGAAGATGGCTCGAGTTCGCGGAGAAGTAACTCCTCGAGCCGTCGCGTTCGCGTCCAAGTGGTCGCGTTCGCGGAGGTATAATTTTCCCTTCCCCCTGACCAGGCCACAAGCCTTCGCGTTCGCGATACCAGGCCCGCATTCGTGAAGGGTAGACACCCCAAAGCTTCGCGTTCGCGACCTGGGTCTCGCGTTCGCGTAGAAGGAATTTTCCTTCAGCACAATTAACTCATCGCGTTCGCGAGGGTCCTCCCGCGAACGCGAAGAAGAAAATACCAGAATACCAGCAACTGAAAACCTGCAACTTTTTAAGAGTTTAAAACCTTCCGAAATACATCAAACACACCCGAGCCCTCGGGGCTCCAAACCAAACATACGTACTAACTCAAAAACATCATATGAACTTATCCGTGCGATCAAATCGCCAAATTAACCCCTTAAACAACGAATTAAACCTCAAAATCAATGAAATATTTCAAAACTTCTTAAAACATCAACTTTTGCATTTAAGGTGCGAATCCCGTCAAACGGATTCCATTTCTTACCAAACTTCACAGAATTATCTTAAATCACATATAGGACCTGTACCGGGCGCCGGAACCAAAATACGGGCCCGATACCAATATGTTCTAATCCAAATTCATTTCCAAATCCTTTAAACAATTTCAGAAAACAATTTTCTTTAAAAATTCATTTCTCGGGCTTGGGACCTCGGAATTCGATTCCGGGCATATGCCCAAGTCCCATATTTTCCTACGGACCTTCCGAGACCGTCAAATCACAGGTCTAGGTCCGTTTACCCAAAACGTTGACCGAAGTCAAATTAATTCATTTTATAGTCAAAAATTTATCATTTTTCACAGATTTTCACATATAGGCTTTCCGGCTACGCGCCCGGACTACGCACGCAAGTCGAGGTGATGCTAAAAGAGGTTTTTAAGGCCTCGAAATGCAGAATTTAATTTAAAAACAAGTGATGACCTTTTGGGTCATCACATCCTCCACCTCTAAAACTACTGTTCGTCCTCGAACGGACAGAAGAAGGAAGTGCCTGAGTCGGGGAAAAGATGGGGATAACGGCTCCGCATATCGGACTCGGACTCCCAGGTCGATGCCTCAGCAGGCTGACCTCTCCACTGAACATGAACAGAAGGAAAACTCTTCGATCTCAACTGACGAACCTGCCGGTCTAGAATAGCTACCGGCTTCTCCTCATAAGACAAGTCCTTGTCCAACTGGACAGTGCTGAAATCTAACACGTGGGATGGATCGCCGTGATACTTCCGAAGCATGGACACATGAAACACTGGATGCACGACTGCTAAGCTCGGCGGCAATGCAAGTCTATAAGCCACCTCTCCCACTCGATCAAGAATCTCAAACGGGCCAATGAACCTAGGGCTAAGCTTGCCCTTCTTCCCAAATCTCATCACGCCCTTCATAGGCGACATTCGAAGCAATACTCGCTCACCGACCATGAATGCCAAATCACCAACCTTGCGGCCGGCATAGCTCTTTTTCCTGGACTGAGCTGTACGAGGCCTATCCTGAATAATCCTCACCTTGTCCAAGGCATCCTGAACCAGATCCGTACCCAACAACCGAGCCTCTCCCGGCTCAAACCATCCAACCGCCGATCGACACCGCCTACCATACAAAGCCTCATAAGGAGCCATCTGGATACTCGACTGGTAGCCGTTGTTGTAGGCAAACTCTGCTAAAGGCAAAAACTGATCCCACGAACCTCCAAAGTCAATGACACAAGCTCGGAGCATATCCTCCAAAATTTGAATAGTCCGCTCGGACTGCCCGTCCGTCTGAGGATGAAATGCTGTGCTCAACTCAACCCGTGTGCCCAACTCCCGCTGAACTGCTCTCCAGAAATGCGAGGTAAACTGTGTACCTCGGTCCGAAATGATAGACACGGGCACACCATGAAGACGAACAATCTCCCGGATATAGATCTCGGCTAACCTCTCGGAAGAATAGGAGACTGCCACAGGAATGAAATGTGCTGACTTGGTCAGCCTATCAACAATGACCCACACTGCATCGAACTTCTTCTGAGTCCGTGGGAGTCTAGTAACGAAGTCTATAGTGATCCGCTCCCACTTCCATTTAGGAATCTCAATCTTCTGGAACAAACCACCAGGCTCTGATGCTCATACTTAACCTACTGGCAATTCAAACACCGAGCCACATATGCAACGATATCCTTCTTCATTCCTCTCCACCAATAATGCTGCCGCAAATCCTGATATATCTTAGCGGCTCCAGGATGAATAGAGTATCGAGAGCTATGGGCCTCCTCTAAAATCAACTCCCGCAGACCATCCACATTAGGCACACAAACTCGACCCTGCAATCTCAAAACTCCATCATCACCTAAGGTAACCTGCTTGGCACCTCTGTGCTGCACCGCATCTCTAAGGACACACAACTGGGGATCATCATACTGTCGATCTCGGATACGCTCCAATAATGAAGAACGAGCGACTGTGCAAGCTAACACACGTTTGGGCTCAGAAACATCTAACCTCACGAACTGATTGGCCAAAGCCCGAACATCCAAGGCAAGCGGTCTCTAACCGACCGGAATATAAGCTAGACTACCCATACTGGCTGACTTCCTACTCAAAGCATCGGCCACCACGTTGGCCTTTCCCGGATGATATAAGATGGTGATATCATAGTCTTTCAACAGCTCTAACCACCTTCTCTGCCTCAAATTCAACTCCTTTTGCTTGAACAAATACTGCAGACTCTTGTGATCCGTGAACACCTCACATGCCACGCCATACAGATAATGCCTCCAAATCTTCAACGCGTGGACAATGGCTGCTAACTCCAAATCATGAACCGGATAGTTCTTCTCATGAATCTTCAACTGCCGCGAAGCATAGGCAGTGAACTTGCCATCCTGCATCAACACCGCACCAAGCCCAATACGAGATGCATCACAATAAACTGTATAAGGCCCTGAACTTGTGGGCAAAACCAACACCGGTGCCGTAGTCAAAGCTGTCTTGAGCTTCTGAAAGCTCGCCTCACACTCATCCGACCATCTGAACTGGGCACCCTTCTGGGTCAACCTGGTCACCGAGGCTGCAATAGATGAAAACCCCTTTACAAACCGACGATAGTAGCCTGCCAAACCCAAGAAACTCCGGATCTCTGTAGCTGATGCTGGTCTAGGCCAGTTCTTGACTGCCTCAATCTTCTTCGGATCAACCTGAATACCCTCTGCTGACACAACATGACCCAGGAATGCAACTGAACTCAACCAGAACTCACACTTCGAAAACTTGGCATACAACTGACTGTCCCTCAAAGTCTGAAGAACCACTCTAAGGTGCTGCTCGTGCTCCTCCCGGCTGCGGGAATATATCGAAATATCATCAATGAAGACTATCACGAACGAATCCAAGTAAGGCCTGAACACTCGGTTCATCAAATCCATAAAAGCTGCTGGGGCATTTGTCAACCCGAATGACATCACCAAGAACTCATAATGCCCGTACCGAGTGCGGAAAGCTGTCTTAGGGACATCGATGCCCTAATCCTCAACTGATGGTAGCCAGATCTCAAGTCAATCTTCGAAAATACCTTGGCACCCTGGAGCTGATCAAACAAATCATCAATCCTTGACAATGGATACTTATTCTTGATTGTAACCTTGTTCAATTGTCGGTAATCTATACACATTCGCATGGATCCGTCCTTCTTCTTTACGAACAACACCGGGCACACCAAGGCGACACACTGGGTCTAATGAAACCCTTTTCAAGCAAGTCTTGCAACTGCTCCTTCAACTCTTTCAACTCAGGTGGGGCCATACGATACAGCGGGATAGAAATGGGTTGAGTGCCCGGAGCCAAATCAATGCAAAAGTCAATATCCCTGTCGGGTGGCATACCCGGCAGGTCTGAAGGGAATACCTCAGGAAACTCACGAACAACAGGCACAGACTCAATAGAAGGAACCTCAGCACTAGAATCATGAACATAGGCCAAATAGGCCAAACACCCTTTCTCGACTATACGCCGAGCCTTCACATAGGAGATAACACTACGGGTAGAATGACCATGAGTTCCTCTCCACTCCAAACGAGGTAAACCCGGTAAGGTTAAGGTCACAGTCTTGGCATGACAGTCCAAGATAGCATGGTAAGGTGATAACCAGTCCATCCCTAATATGACATCGAAATCAACCATGTCCAGAAGAAGCAAATCTACACGAGTCTCAAGACCTCCAATCACAACTATACATGAACGATGGACTCGATCTACCACAATAGAATTACCCACCGGGGTAGACACATAAACAGGAGCACTCAAAGAATCACTAGGCATAACCAGATACGGTGCAAAATAAGATGACACATAGGAGTATGTAGACCCTGGATCAAATAAAACTGAAGCCTCTCTGCTACAAATCAGAACAGTACCTGTAATAACTGCATCGGAAGCCTCAGCCTCGGGCCTGGCTGGAAGAGCATAACATCGGGGCTGGGCCCCACCACCCTGAACTACATTTCTCAGGCTTGGGACCTCGGAATTCGATTCCAGGCATACGCCCAAGTCCCATATTTTCCTACGGACCTTCCAAGACCGTCAAATCACGGGTTCGGGTCACATTTACCCAAAATATTGACCGAAGTCAAATTAATTCATTTTACAGTCAAAATTTATCATTTTTCATAGATTTTCACATATAGGCTTTCCGGCTACGTGCCCGGACTGCGCACGCAAGTCGAGGTGATGCTAAAAGAGGTTTTTAAGGCCTCGAAACGCAGAATTTAATTTAAAAACAAGGTCATCACAAAAGCCTGATCCTTGAGAGAATTGATATGTGTTTTACTAATAACTACTGGGTAAATGAATTCCCGAATGCTTATGTAACCCATTTAGCTAGGACCCACTCTGATCACTGCCCTCTTCTTGTCAAGCTTAATAATTAGGGGTGGGCATATATCGGGTAAAACCGATAACCCGAACCGTTAATTCCTTATTGGGATATCGGTATTGGGTTAACGGTTCGGTAACGGGTTAAATTTTTTTTTTATTGGGTTATCGGTTCGGGCTCGGTTTGCATTTTTGTTATTGGGTAAAAACCGATAACCCAATAAGAATGAAGTAATTTACTAATTTACCCTTAATTATATACTAGGATTTTATTTTCCTAAATCCCTCTTCAGTGTGCAGTCTTCCGTCGTCTCTCTCTCTCTCGTCTCAAGATTACCAGTCTTGTTTCCGCCGCAGCCCCCAAGGCCAAGAGTCTCTTCAGTCGTCTCTCTCTCAACTCTCAAGACTACCAGTCTTGTTTCCGCCTCAGTCCCCAAGCCAAGAGTCAAGACGCAAGAGTCAAGACTACCAATCTACCACCAGTTCTCCGCCAGACGCCAGTGCCTCACCACTCACCAGTTCTTCTGCTGAAATTTCTGGTTAGCTAAATTTTGTTGTTGCTTTACAGAATTTTGATTCTGGTTGCTTTACACGTTAAGTGGGAGCGTGCTTTTGCTAAGAAACAATAAAAGTTGGCAGTTTACAGTTTACACGTTCTGGTAGTTTGATTTCTTTGTTTTATATATTGCAAAGTTTTTTTTAGTTGTTTTATCTTATCGGGTAAACCGATAACCGAACCGATAATGATATATAACCGATAACCGATAGCCAATATCTTATCGGTTTGGTTATCGAGTTATGATATTTGTAAACCGATAACCGATAGGCAAAATCGATAATGTTCAAAACCGAACCGAACTGACCGATGCCCACCCCTATCAATAATAGCACCCAAGTTGTTAATGCCAAGCCCTTTAGATTTGAGTCCATGTGGTGCAGTCACCCAACCTTCCCAACCTTAATCCGAGATTCCTTCCCAACTCACTCCTCCTTAATCCCTTCATCTCTTAGATTCAAAATAATGCCATGAATTGGAATAAGCTTACCTTTGGCAACATATTACACAAAAAGAAGAGACTGTTGGCCAGGATAGCTAGGATCCAGAAATCTCCTAACTACCAATTTCGTCATTTCCTCCTAAACTTGGAAAACACTCTCATCGAGGAACTAGACTCAATCCTTAAAAATAAAGAAGATATCTGGAAATTGAAAGTTGGGATAAGTTGTCACTCCGATGGGATGCCGACACCAGATTCTTCCACACCTCTACTCTTAATAGAAGAAGGAGAATAGAATCTTCTCCCTTAAGGATGAGGAAAGAAATTGGCAGCACGAGCCTCATGAAATCAAAGACTCCATTGTCAGTTTTTTCAAGGACCTATACACTTCTTCTCACTCCCAATCCCCCATCTCCACTACCATTACTGGCCCCCAGAATCCATCATTATCCACTATGCAAAAAGACAACATGGACCTCTTCCTCAGTGATAGTGAAATCAAAAGAGCTATCTTCTCTTTCAAACCCTTCAAAGCCTCGGGACCTGATGGATTACATCCATTATTTTATCAGAAGTACTGGGACATTGTGGGAAATGATGTAATCTAATTCTGCAAAGGTTGCTTCCCAACTGCAACAATGCACCCCTTTATGAATGAGACCCTTATGTGCTTAATTCCAAAATGCCCCAGGCCTCCGTGCTAAAAAACTTCAGGCTTATAGGTCCATGCAACACTGTCAACAAAACTGTGACCAAAATCTTAGTCAACAGAATTAAACCATACCTGGCCCACATTATTGGTCCCAGTCAGGCAAGCTTCCTCTCAAACAGAAGAGCCTCTAACAGTGCTATCATTGTCCAGGAATACATCACCCGCTTTGGGAAAATGAGAGGCAAAATACCTCACATGATCCTAAAGATTGACTTGGAGAAGGCCTTTAACAGAATTGAATGGTCCTTCATTAGGGACACCCTCCAAGCTTTCAACTTTACCACTGGCACCATTAACCTCATCATGTCATGTGTGAGCTCATCCTCTATATCTATTCTAGTTAATGGGGATCAAACCAACCCATTCAAACCTACTAGAGGCATCAGGCAGGGTGACCCCCTCTCCCCTTACCTGTTTATTATGTGCATGGAGAGACTCTCTAGGTCTATTGAGAATGAGGTACAGAATAAGGAGTGGTGTCTAATTAGCATAAGAAGATCGAGTCCCAAGATCTCCCATTTGTTCTTTGCGGATAACCTGACTCTATATGCGAGAGCTGACCAGAAAAATTGCTCTACAATCATCAACACTTTAAACTCTTTCAATAAAGGCCTCAGGCCAAAAAAATCAATCTTGCAAAATAAAGAGTTTTCTTCTCTGCCAATTGCCAACCCACCAAATGGAGACCAACTCCAATAGTTTGTCCATTCAGGCCACAACTACCTTTGACAAATATCTGGGGTTCCCCATCTTCCACAAAGGCCAGTCAATAGTGATTTCCAATTCATCATTGATAACATGCACTCCAAAATAGTTGGTTGGAAAACTAACCTCCTAAACATGAATGGGAGAATTACCCTAGCAAAAGCCTCCTTGAACAGTATCCCTAGCCATGTCATGAAATTCATCAAACTCCCCTAAAAAACTACTAAGGAGATTGATAGAATTCAAAGGAATTTCATCTGGGGAACCACACAAAGTAGGAAGAAGATGCACCTAGTGGGCTGGGACACTGTCACAAAGCCTAAGTCTTGGGGGAGGGGGGGGTCTGGGATTTCAAAGGGCAGAGTTGAAAAACAAAGCTATCCACTCAGGACTGGCCTGGAGGCTCTTTCACAACACATCCTCCTCTGGTCAAAAACTCTTATTACAAAGCACTGTAACTGGCGACACCCCCCAAGAAAAGCTAAATCAACCACTTGGCAATGCATTCTCAAAGAGGTGGGAAACATGTTCACAAGCCAGGAGATGGGTGGTTCACAAAAGGAACAGAGTCAGTGTCACACCTCCTTTTTCGCTTACTACACCCCCGAAAGGAGTGTAATAAAGGGAGTTTTTCCAGTTAAAGGACAATCGAAACGGGATTCGTTTATTAAGAAGTTCAGAGTCGCCACTTGGGAGATTTATGGTGTCCCAAGTCACAGGTTTTAATCCCGAATCGAGGAAAGGGTTTGACTCTGTTTAACAGTCCACGAACCAGAAATTCGAGTAAGGAATACTGTTAACCCGGGAGAAGGTGTTAGGCATTCCCGGGTTCCGTGGTTCTAGCACGGTCGCTCAACTGCTATATTTGGCTAAAGTCTGATTTTAATACAATTATGAACCTATGTGCAATTTTTAGAATTATTTAACCGCTTTTAATTAATTAATTTTAAGAAAGTGAAAGTCGTTTAAAAAATGTGTTTTTGGATCAAGTCACATGAAATGCACCCGGATCCTCAACACATTTTTTATTCAACGTTTTGGGATTTGGATTTGGGTCACATGAAATGCACACCCGAGTTTAGGAAGGTAATATTATTAAACACGCGCCTAAAGCAACTACGCGTTTGCACTTTGCGAGGGCCATGGAATTTGCTAAATAGCGCGCCTCGGAATCTAAGGATCAATACAAGATTAATCAAATGATGGCCATGCAATTGTCATTTTGTTTGGCAC
>NC_031998.1:5945853-5958565 GCF_001879085.1 Nicotiana attenuata
TGCTGAAACTTGAAATGTATGCCTCTGTTCTCTAGGCGGGCTCCTGACTTCAACAAAATAGACAAAAACAAAGAAAATCTCTCGCCCCAGTTTGGTGACTGGCATCATATTACCAGACATTAATAAGAATTTGAAAACTAAAACTTGAATTGTAATACCTCTGTTCTCCAGGCGGGCTCCTGACTGCTGAAACTTGAAATGTATGCCTCTGTTCTCCAAGCGGACTCCTGACTGCTGAAACTTGAAATGTGTGCCTCTGTTCTCCAGGCGGGCTCCTGACTTCAACAAAATAGACAAAAACAAAGAAAATCTCTTGCCCCAGTTTGGTGACTGGGCATCATATTACCAGATATTAATAAGAATTTGAAAACTAAAACTTGAATTGTAATACCTCTGTTCTCCAGGTGGGCTCCTGACTGCAACAAAATAAACAAACAAAGAAAATTTTCTGCCCCAGTTTGCACTAGGAAGATTTGGGAGTTGTTAGCAAAATATAGATCACCTAAGCTATTGATGCAATGATAAGAGTAAAACTAAAGACTTGATTGGAATGTACGTCTCCCGTGAGCAAAACTGAGGACATTTGACTAGCAAATTCATCAGACTAGGACTTCTATCTTAGGAGAAAAATTCATCAGACTAAGATGTTGGTCCTAGGAGAAGATTCATCAGACTAGGTCGATGTTATCTTAGGAGAAAGATTCATCAGACTAAGATTTTGATCCTAGGAGAAAGATTCATCAGACTAGGTTTTCTATCTTAGGAGAAAAATTCATCAGACTAAGATTTAGATCCTAGGAGAAAATTCATCAGACTAGGTCCTTATGTTATCTTAGGAGAAAAGTTCATCAGACTAAGATTTTGATCCTAGGAGAAAAATTCATCAGACTGGGTTTTCTATCTTAGGAGAAAGATTCATCAGACTAAGATTTAGATCCTAGGAGAAAATTCATCAGACTAGGTTTTCTATCTTAGGAGAAAAATTCATCAGACTAAGATTTAGATCCTAGGAGAAAATTCATCAGACTAAGATTTCTATCCTAGGAGAAAGTTCATCAGACTAGGTCCCTTTTTGTTATCTTAGGAGAAAGGTTCATCAGACTAAGACATTTATCCTAGGAGAAGATTCATCAGACTAAGACTGTCTATCTTAGGAGAACAATTCATCGGACTAAGATTGTGATCCTAGGAGAAAATTCATCAGACTAGGTTGTCTATCTCAGGAGGAAAAAATGTGAAAAGCAATGGCAGCATTTTATGCACGCTAGCAGGACAGGCAAGGGCGAAGATTTCAGAAACTTCCCTTTTGTCGGCTCTCCTCTTCTTCCCTTTTCTTTCTTTCTTTTCTTCTTTTTTCTTCTTATGTTGAACCAACTTTCTTGCACTGCTTTGTTCCTGTTTCAAACAAAGAAAACTTGTGAGTTTAAAATGTGGTGGTTAGTTTGTGGCCTTGAACTTTGAGGGTGGCTGCTTCTGCATTTGCCAAGATGACTGATTTCCACCCGAAGACCTTGCTTGTTCCCGATATCCTCTACTTGTTGAATTGCATGAACTGGCATTCCCCCAACCCTTATGTCTCATATGAATCCCAAAGCACGTCTATTGCTCCCACTTCGCGTACATGATGTTCTTTCTTGACTTAATCACTGGCCTCGGCCTTGAAGTTGTATTGTTCCTTCACTTGCCTTGATAACCGATTCTCACTTGGAGACCCTGCTAACCACTTTCCTTAACGCAGAAAATACCTCTGATCCGTTCACCAAGCACCCTCCATCTGATATGTACCAAACCTTTCATGTTTCAATGAAAATACCTTTGATCCATTCACACCAAACCCTTCATTTGTTGCATTGTTCATGAATTGACAAATACCAAGCCCTTGCATTTCACAAGGATCCCAAGGCATGTAGATTGTTGCCAACTCAGTGTGCCTGCTGTTTTTCCTGACTTATGACGATTTGATATGCTGGCCAGATCCTGTTTTGCTCAATTGGAAAGCTGGTGGCAAATTTTGAAGTCATTTCTCACTTGTTATGACCGAATTGACTCAGGATGAGGAAGTAAACAAGACGAAAGGAACAGAGTAGAGGACAATGGAAAGAGATGATTCCTAAAAAGAAAACCCAAACGTAGAAACCTATCGGATATGGACACCGACTCTGATGACCTTGACATGCATCTGTAGCCTATTCTGTTAAGCAAATCTGATGTTCAGCTCTTGTTGTACCTTTTCGCCGTGAAACTGGGCTTCAATGCTCCGCTTGCCCGATCTGAATCACAATCCTTTTTCGACTTGTGGTGCCCGTGGGTTTTCACCATCAAGCCTCTCTCATTTTCGGTCTTTTTCTCAACTCACCATCGCCTTATGGTGACCATGAAGGTTTTCACCAATAAGACTCTCTCATTTTTTTATTTCTCTCAGCTTTCGTCGCCTTGCGGTACCCGTGAGGGTTTTTCATTGATAGGGCTCTCTCATTTTTCAATTTCCTTTGTTTGGACCGGAGTGTTGCCCCTGATATGATTCACCTCTGCTCGCTTGACTTGTCATCTCTCGAAGATTGATCAGAAGGTCTTCCTTTGGACCGTAATGTGGGCTTTTGGATAGGGTTAGAAAGAAAGGGTATTAAAGGCTCAAAACAATATAACATGGGTTCAAATTACAGCTTCCGGAATCAAATCTCTTGCAACAACCACAACTTCTGCCCCAGTTTCTTCCTTGGGGACTTTGGACTTTTATTTCAGTGTGACTGAACCTCAGAGAGAGGCTGCCTACGTACCCTTTCGGGATCAAGTCAAACGTAGTTCAGGCATAAAACTACATTCGTTGTTGCGATCTTTCCTTTTCTTCCACTTTTTCTTTTCTTTCTTTTCATTTCTTTTCTTTTCCTTCTCTTTTCTTTTATTTTCTTTTTCTTTTCTCTTCTTTTTTTTCCTTTCTTTTCTCTTCTTTTTCTCTTTTTTACTGTTTTTCTCTTGTTTCTCCACTTACTTTCCCCGCTCGGGCTTACGAGTTTTATTATTGATTCCGAAAGAGGGGTATGAAAGAAAACCAATAAGGCTCAAAGGGGTAACGAGGGATAAAGTGTTTAGATAGCAGAACAAAATGCCTTCGTCATTCCAATCTTCAAAGCATGCCAAATACAAACAACACAATTAAACAAACCAAAGAAATCATACATAATATCTTCTGACTACATCAGGATTGATAACCATATCCACACATTTGCATTCTACATCTGTTAAATACAAAGCACCACTGGACAACACTCGTTACCACAAACGTCCCTGCCAATTTGGGACAAACCTGCCTTTAGCTTCAACCTGATGCGGCAGGATGCATTTCAATAGTGTTTCTTTATATTCTACCCTCCCCAATTTCACATGGTTCGGGCTTCAAATGATCTCAAAATGTCCAAATTTATTCTTATTTCCCTCAAGTGTCCCTATCATCTTCAAAATTGTTTCATCGCTTCATTACTAAACTGTCTTTTAAAAACCAGGCTGAGAATTATGCGTGCATGTCATGTCACCAGAACTAGCATGAAGAGAATTGTAAAAGGAGAAGAAAACTAAACAAAATGACTAGAAATGGCAGGAAACAGAGAATTGTATTAGACTGACGGTGAAAAGGGTTTAAACAACAGAACAAACAAGCAAACCTAGACAACACTAAACAAGCTACTACGTCTAAACAAACACGGCAAAGTGAAAAGATAGAAGGGTTTGAGTCACAAGACAATATCTGAATTACAACCTTGAAATAACCCGGACAACAGAAATGACAACAAAATAAACCACCAAAACTCCAAGGGATGGAGCGTCTTCCCAATTACCAAGTACGGCGTCTTAGCCACTGAATTTCACACCAAGATTGCTGGAATTTTCACAAGACTTTATCACGTTGTTCTGAGCAAACTGCTTCTGGGCTTCTTCTGCCGGCTCATTCTCACAATCAATCATACCCACCATATGCGTCTCATTGTGCACAGGAGATGGATCTTGGCTAGTGTTTGTTGCATCTGGATTTTGTACGGCGATGTCGCCTGCATCAATAAGCTTTTGAATTGCATTCTTCAGATTCCAACATTTCTCTATGTCGTGCCCCAGGGCACCTGAGCAGTATGTGCACTGTTGAGAAGGATCGAACTTCTTTGGAGGAGGATTCGGCACTTTTATCTGAATCGGCCTCAACATGTCCAGTGTCCTTAACCGCTGAAACAGACTGCGTATGATTCTCCCAACGGAGTGAAGGCTTTCTTCTTTCGTAACCTCTCATTCTTAAATGCCGGATTGGGCCGAAAACCTGATCCGGGGTGTTTTTGGGAAGCTCGCGGGGGTAGATGGGCATTATTTTGAGCTGGGTACTGTGATGTGCGACTTTGGGATTTCTGCGGAGAGAAGTAGCATCAGGGTGGGTCCTCTAGTGCATAAGGACGATGTCGAGGCTGGAAGTGTTGATCAGGAAAACCTATCGGATCGTCTTTTCCATTCCTCTTTCTCCCAACCAAGATTACTGGTACGTTCTGAATGGCTGTCGAACAACTCACGATTTTGCCTGACTTGATTCCTTCTTCCACTAGCTCCCCCATTTTTAACACATCATTGAAAGGCTTTCCCAGGGCCGGGATCAAATGACTGTAGTAAGTGGGTCCTTGGGCCTGTAGAAAAAGCTTAACCATTTCTTCTTCGCTAATCGGGGGACAGACTCGAGCAGCTTGCTCCCTCCATCTAAGCCCAAACTCATTAAATCTTTCCTCCGGCCTCTTTTCCATCTTAGATAGCGAGGAGCGGTCTGAGGTAACCTTTGATTTGCATTGAAAGTATCGGACAAAGTCTTGAGCCATGTCACCCAATGTAAGCCACTCATCGACATTTTGACGACCATGCCAGTCCAAAGATGCCCCAGTTAGGCTTTTACTGAAATATGCCATCATCACGTCATCTTTCTCTCCAACAATCCTCATTTCGTTGCAATAGACCCTCAGGTGGGCTACCGGGTCTCCACGCCCATCATACAAGTTACAGTTTGGTACTTTGAATCCTGCGGCCAGGCGGCATGTGGCACCATCAGTTCTTTGCAAGTCATGCTACCCTGGCCTCCCACTCTTCGCTTGTCCCTTAAGGACTGTTCTGTGCTTTTCAACTTCCTGGGTACCTCATCTCGCCCTTCTCTTTCCGTAACCCTTGTATTTCTAGCATGAAACTGCTCATCCCGGGAGTTTTTCTTGTATGAATCGAGGACCTTGCGGACAACCTCTGGGGGGGTGATATTGGGCATTACGAGCTTTGAATGGGTGTTCATTATTTGGGGTAATGGATATGACAGGAGAGCAATTTTTGGGGGAAGTAACTAAAGGATGAGCGGTGGAGCTACTAGGGTAGTTGGGACGAGTGTGATAAGCGGGTGTATCTGGAGAATATGGAGGATCATCTGGTATTGTGTTGGGAGTTTGGGTAAGGGTAGCGTCCGGGAAAATTGGTGGTGGCGGGGGTGGCGCCTTCCCAGTCATCCAAGCTTGATACATGTCTGTCATGTGTTGTCTCAGCATCCGCACCTCTTCAACCAACCCATTATCCCGTTCAACCAACTGTTGTCGAGCACCAGTATCAACCAACTCAGTTCTCTTGTTGATTGCCATTGCCTTTTGTCCTTGTGTTGTAAAGAAGAGTTACCACTTTCAAACCACAAACCAACCACTTTTCTGGAATGACATGACAAAATGAAACCATCACGTTAGCGTTAGGGCATTTAACATATTGGTACCCGCACATTTGGGAAGTGGATGCACCTAGGCAGTTAACAGTTCCTATTATGCTTTTGATCGGTCGCATGCGTCATCCCGGCGTTTTCATTTTCCTTTATTTGCCATGCCTTTCCTCTCATTCTTTTGCTTTTCTCTCTCATTTTTCCCTCTTTCCTTCTTTTCCTTTTGCCTTGGTTTTTCCTTGTTCCTATTCGCTTCTTTCCTCAAAATTGTTTTTCCGCTCTTTTCTTTCCTTTGCTCCCTTTTATTTTCTCTTGTTCGGTTTCTTATTTTCTTTTTGTTTTTCTTTTCCCTCTTTTGTTTTTCTTTCCTTTCTTGTTTTGCTCCTTCTTTCCTTTCATTCTTTTCTTGTATTTCCTTTTTTTCATTTAGTTATGGTCGAATCCTATGGAGATTGCCTACGTATCACGACCCCGCGTGAATCAGACCGAGCGTAGTTCTTGCAGAATAAATGTAAAGTGAAGCAAAATATTTTTGGNTGTTCTGTGCTTGTCAACTTCCTGGGTACCTCATCTCGCCCTGCTCTTCCCGTAACCCTTTCATTTCTACCATGAATCTGCTCATCCCGGGAGCTCTTCTTGTATGGATCAAGGACCCTGTGGGCAACCTCTGGAGGGTGAAATTGGGCATTACGCGCTTTGAGTGGGTATTCATTGTCTGGGGTAACGGATATGACAGGAGGGCAATATTGGGGAGAAGTGACCGAAGGATGAGCGATGGAGCTGCTAGGGTAGTTGGGGCGAGTGTGATAAGCGGGTGTATCTGGAGAATACAGAGGATCACTTGGTATTATATTGGGAGTTTGGGTAAAGGTAGTGTCCGGGAAAATTGGTGGTGGCGGGGGTAGCGCCTTTCCGGTCATCCAGGCTTGATACATGTCTGTCATATGTTGTCTCAGCATCCGCACCTCTTCAACCAACCCATTATCCCATTCCACCCACTGTTGTCGAACACCGTTATCAACCAACTCAGTTCTCTTGTTGTTTGCCATTGCCTCTTGTCCTTGTGTTGTGATGCAGAGTTACCACTTTAAAATCACAAACCATCCACCTTGCTGGAATTACATGACAAAATGAAACCGTCACGTTAGCGTTAGGGCTTTTAACATATTGGTACCCGCACATTTGGGGAGTGAATGCACCTAGGTAGTTAACAGTTCCTATTATGCTTTTGATCAGTTGCATGCGTCATCCCGGCCTTTTCATTTTTCTTTATTTGCCATGCCTTTCCTCTCAGTCTTCCCTCGTGTTTTGTTTCTTGCCTTTCCCTCTTTTCTTTTGCTTTTCTCTCTTAGTTTTCCCTCTTTTCTTTTCCTTGGTTTGTCCTTGTTCCTATTTGCTCCTTTCCTCAAAATTGTTTTTCCGCTCTTTTCTTTCCTTTGCTCCCTTTTTATTTTCTCTTGTTTGCTTTTATTTGGTTTCCTATTTTCTTTTGTTTTTCCTTCCCTCTTTTGTTTCCTTTCTTGTTTTTTCACTTTTTCATTTAGTTACGGTCGAATCCTGTGGAGATTGCCTACGTATCACGACCCCGCGTGAATCAGACCGAGCGTAGTTCTGCAAATAAATGCAAAAATAAGGAAATAATTTTTGGGGAATATTTCTCAATTTTTCATTAATAACAACTGCGATTACAAAAGCTACCAGACTATTTGTTTTTCTTTTCTCGGAAAAGGAAAGTACAAAAACCAAACTCAAAAACAGAAATACAGACTCGACTATCTAAGAATACATCAAAGCTTCAAATCCTGGGGCCCGTGGGGCGTCTCTCGGCATCGCCGCGGGCCTGCACGCAAGACTGAGAAGGTTTCAATGTCAACTGTAGTCATCCTGGACGTTTATTTAAAGGAATTTAAGGAAAAGTTGTGACCATTTAAAGAAAGCTGACTATTTAATGACTCACTTTGACTTAAAAGGAAAAGTGGCTATTTTTCAAAATTGTTATTTAAGAAAACAAAGACTCGATTTTGCAAATACGGCCTCTCAGCACTTCCGGGAGGAAGATTTTAAGGCTGCGCCCACAAACCATTTAAAAATGACTCAGGGTGGCTGTCTTGCAAAAATAGCCTTCCGGCGCCCTTTTGGGGACATTCGGCTTATTTTAAACAAGAATGGCGGCACCCGACTTATTTTGACAAAAAGTTAAAGTCTTGGTATTTTTGGCTATTTTTGAAAAAAAAAGGGTGGTTGGACCCGATGAGGGTTGCCTACGTATCTGACATCCGGTGAGAATCAAACCAGCGTAGTTCGGGCAAATAAACCTAACTATTTTTGAAAATAGGACTCGTTTGTTTTTGTTGGCAAATACACTATTTCTGAAAGCAAAATTTATTTTTTATGTTTTCTTGTTCAGTGGCAAATAAACAAACTAATTTGAAAATAAAATCTTTTTTTTCTTTTCCATTGGTAAACAAACTAAAGAAAAACTACTTTTCTTCTTTTTCTTTCATTTTCAAAAATCCGGCAGCATTTCGGCACTTCTTGGACACTGGTTTTTCAAAACTAGCGGTTACCCTCACTTAGCCTTAACACTTCCTATTTTCATAATTCACTCATTTAGACAAGCCGGTCAACATGCAAAGCCGAGCAAATAAATGCGCAAGTAGCACGTAAGATGCATCAGGATGGTCCATTATTTCAGGTCACCTGTCCGAGACGGACCCAACCCCTGTGTTGAGTCCCCTAAGTCAAATGCACATGATGCAAACAAGCGTCCTACTAGGGATCCGGCATGAGGTTTTGTTCTTCTAGGTTTAAACCCTAGGTTTATTGGTCTAGACCTGGCTTACCCGAGCGGAAAACTCGGGCCGAAGGGGAGGCAGCGTACCGGGGATACAGAAGCTCTGCCGGCTTTGCAACTTATCCAAACCTCGTTCTAAATGGGAAAAGACTCTAAACAGAAGAGAAGCTACACGAAGTGCACCCTTCTCCATGATGTAGAAGACTCAGAAAGAGGAAGGGATTTCCGACAGTTTATATACAATTCAACAAATATCAAAGCGGTAAAACATTTAGCACATATAGCATGAAACATGTAGGAAAATCAGATAAGGCCAAATATAACAATTTAACTGAGCTCGAATTCTGAAACCTGAACCAAAAGTTCTGGGTTCTTGTCCCCAGCAGAGTCGCCAGAGCTGTCACACCTCCTTTTTCGCTTACTACACCCCCGAAAGGAGTGTAATAAAGGGAGTTTTTCCAGTTAAAGGACAATCGAAACGGGATTCGTTTATTAAGAAGTTCAGAGTCGCCACTTGGGAGATTTATGGTGTCCCAAGTCACCGGTTTTAATCCCGAATCGAGGAAAGGGTTTGACTCTGTTTAACAGTCCGCGAACCAGAAATCCGAGTAAGGAATTCTGTTAACCCGGGAGAAGGTGTTAGGCATTCCCGGGTTCCGTGGTTCTAGCACAGTCGCTCAACTGCTATATTTGGCTAAAGTCTTATTTTAATACAATTATGAACCTATGTGCAATTTTTAGAATTATTTAACCGCTTTTAATTAATTAATTTTAAGAAAGTGAACGTCGTTTAAAAAAACGTATTTTGGATCACGTCACATGAAATGCACCCGGATCCTCAACACATTTTTTATTCAACGTTTTGGGATTTGGATTTGGGTCACATGAAATGCACACCCGAGTTTAGGAAGGTAATATTATTAAACACGCGCCTAAAGCAACTACGCGTTTGCACTTTGCGAGGGCCATGGAATTTGCTAAATGGCGCGCCTCGGAATCTAAGGATCAATACAAGGTTAATCAAATGATGGCCATGCAATTGTCATTTTTGTTTGGCACGGCACACATCAAATTATTTTAAAAGATTTTACTCAACTAAGCAAACTACGGATGTCCATGTTTAAAACTAATTTGAAATTCAATAAAAAGATTCAAGAACCACACAGGTCTTCAAGAACACATCCAGTCCAAACTTTCTGCTATTGTTCTGTAACAAAATATACATCAGGTGCATACAATCCATGCATGTAAAGAGGAAATTATATCAAGGAAAGAAGCAAAGAGCTGATGTAAAATTCCGAGAGAACAATGGTACTTTTCCTTTAATTTCTGAGATATCCAAAACTCACAACCCCAACTGTTGTCATATAGAATATGGAATACTATGATAAGAAAATGAATTCTACATTTAATCAATTGCAAAAAATTAGCTTATAAAACAGAATTATGTAAAAACCCCATAAGATAGCAATTCCATTTTCTAAATTAACGTGACACTTAACAACACAAGAAAGCATATGTCATCAACAGGTAATATCCCAAATGGAATCGAAAAATTCCTCTTGTCCTCATAGGACAGTCCTCTTGTTTAACGTTTCCCCGCGACATTAATCACTATAAAAGCAACTTTAATTGTGCCAAGAGCTGAATGAGATTTTACTGTTTCCGCACTAGGATATACAATTGGAGACTATCTTGTGATTCTAAAAGTTCCTCTTTGCACAATTACAATGGCAACTTAGGGTCAACGACGATTTAAACATTTTTCGGCAAACATGGAACCAGAAACATCAAAATCCAATAACAAACTTGTTGATGTAAGACTTTTTCCAAAATAGAAGTGAACAGATTTGTTATCTTTAACATCACCTCAAGTATAAATTATTATCCAAACAGAGTGGGAATCTAACAACAATTTGAAACATAATTCAACAAATAAAATCAACATGGGTATGAAAATACTGTCCATTACTCATGAAATCAAATGAAAGAGCTTAAATATTTCACTGTTAACATGCTTAATTTTGGTAAGTCACATGTCAATAGCAATTGAAAATATCCGTTGGCAAGCAAATCAGATTTACACCTTCAAATCAAAACAAAGAATCACCAATGAATACTTAAAAGTGAAAATGAAACCGAACAGATCTGAAGGTCGAGCATGAAGGATACAAAGAATTGAACATATTCTAGAGTCAACAATCCGACTATTCATTCATATTCAAAGGAAATTTTCGGGCAAATGTGTACATACCGAGGCAACAACAACTACAGCTCAAAATTATCCGAGTGAAGCTGAAATGGAAAGCTAAAGCCCGAAATGTTCAACGGGATACTCAACAGCAGCGCGGACAGCAGCGAAACAGACAAAACAGCCATAGTAATATGATGATTCCAGCCCAATTAAACCTTAAAACTTTCAGGAAATGTAGTGTAAAAACCAGCAGTTATGTTTATTCCTTTATTCCTCCTGTTTGAAGCCTTTTGTTTAGATCTCCATTGAACTTTTACTTTCAAAACTCTTTAAAATGCTCCTATATGATCGTGCTCCCTTCAGATGTAATTTTGAGGAACGGATGCTTATTTTATTTTTAGATTGGCGGAAAAATGAAGAAGAAAAAGAATCCAGCTGAGGGTGCGCGGCTGCTAGGTGAGGGAACTAGGATCCGTTTTGGTCTTCCATGGAAAATTGGAGGAGAAGCTTTTTTTTTTTGAAGATGGTGAAAGAATGCTCTCCCCTCAGAAAAGCTGCGCCCGAAAAAATCTCCCCCTATCTCTTAGGTCTAGGTATTTTTATAGGTCTAAGTCTAGGTTTTAATTGAAAGGGTATGGATTTTGGGCTAATGGGTTCAAGTGTATTTGGGTAGGGAGATTGAGCTTTGAGTAGGTTATTGGGTTTGGGCAGATTTGGGTATAGGATTTGGCCCAAATTCAAATTAAACTCTTTTTTCCAAATTCCTTTCTTTTATTTTTCTAAATTTCCCTTTTCTTTTAATAAAAAAAATCCTACAAATTAAAAATTCTAAATTATCCAAAAGTGTGAAATTAAACTAATTAGCTAATTATTAAAATTATATACCTCACTTAAATCTATATATTAAAAGTGGAAAATCAATAAACCAAAATTAAAAGACGAAAAATGTAAAAATGAGCTATTTTTATGATTTTCAAATTTTTATAAAAGCAAATGATTATGATTAATTCTAAAAATGTAAAAATAAATCCTAAATGCTATGAGTGATATTTTTTTGGTATTTTTTCATGATTTAAATAAAACATAAACATGCAAGAAATGCAAATAATTAATAAAAATCTATAAAAATTCCTAAAATGGCGAATAATTAACAAAAATCTATTTTTTTGGGGATTTTATAGGAGTATTTCGCATAGGGCGAAAATCACGTGCTTACAGCTGCCCCTCTTTGCTCGGAAACATGAAGAGTTTTCGGGCAAAGATAAAGTGAGCAATATGAGGGATTTTTGCCCGTTTGAAATTCCATGAGAAGCATTTTTGAAAAGAGCCTGACCGAACCTTGCTTTAGAGGTTGCCTACATATCCTTGGCTATAAAGGAATCAGGTTAGTGTAGTTCTGGAAGGTCTGGTAGCTGGGACTACCATAAAGCTGTGATTTCACTGTTGTCGCTGCTGCTGCTACTGCTTACTGAACCCCCTTATTACACTATGTCAAAAATAAAAAGAAACTAGACTAAGCTATGAGCTATGAATTACAAAAGATCCTATCTATATCTTCAAACTTGATCTTGTATTTCTTATTGCCTTGTTGTATTGTATTCTCCCCGGCGACATCCTTTTGTTGCTGCCTTGAATTGTGATCTGAGATCTGGCTGCCTGACTGCTGACTACACTTTGAGATGTTTTCCTTTCTCCGGGTGATGATTGACCGCTGAACTCGAATGTATTCCCTGCTCTCTAGGCGGGTTCCTGATTGTTGTATTGAACGGTATTTCTCTGTTCTTCAGGCGGGCTCCTGATGCTGAAACTTGAAATGTATGCCTCTGTTCTCTAGGCGGGCTCCTGACTTCAACAAAATAGACAAAAACAAAGAAAATCTCTCGCCCCAGTTTGGTGACTGGCATCATATTACCAGACATTAATAAGAATTTGAAAACTAAAACTTGAATTGTAATACCTCTGTTCTCCAGGCGGGCTCCTGACTGCTGAAACTTGAAATGTATGCCTCTGTTCTCCA
>NC_031998.1:5958577-5961701 GCF_001879085.1 Nicotiana attenuata
AAAAATTACCTAAATAGGCGAATAATTAAACAAAATACTTAGTTTTTTGGGGGGTATTTTATAGGAGTATTTCGTATAGGGCAAAAATCATGTGCTTACAGTCAGCTTCATAAATCGACCCTAAATCCCAAACCACCCATCCATTAGGATCATGGTTGAAGGTCCCCAACCCAAGCTGACCTGTCAACCATAGTTGTTACAATCTACAACAATGGGGTTTGGGATACCTCTTCCATCTCCCTAAACATTCCTACAAACATCATAAACATGCTTTTAACCACTTTTATTCCTCCTAATCCTATAAAGGAGGATAGGATGATCTGGGGAAACACTAGCAATGACCTCTTCAGCACCAAATCAGCCTACACACTACTTACCAACAGTGCCTCCCGTAAGGGCACAAATATTAGCAACAACTACTTGTGGATCTGGAAACTGAGAGCCCCCAATAAGGTCAAATCTTTCATATAGCTTCTCTACCATGAAAGGCTCCCAACAGGGGCTTTTCTCCGCCATATTAGGGTCCAATGTAACCCAATGTGCTGTTTTTGGAATGATGCTCTTGAGACATCTGCCCACATCTTCTTTGTGTGTCCAAATGCGAATTCTTTATGGCAAAACTTAACCTCAAAGAGCACAATGCAGCACAAACCCAAACCCCACTTTCAATAGCAGGGACTGGCCTGCCACACGAGCTTCTCTCAAAAGAAAGCCACTCAACAACACCTTACTTGGGAAGATTTATTCCCCTTTAGCTTCTGGCAGATCTGGATTACTAGGAATAATAACCTCTTCAACAAGAAGAAAGATATGGTCCCTGCTACCATTATTTTGGCAAAGGCTACTAAGTATATCACTATCTCGGTAAACAAACCACCCACAAAGAGAAAATCATCTGGGTCAAATGGACACCCTCATCAAGAGACCAATATAAGCTCAACACTGATGGGGCTGCTATTGGGAATCCTGATAAAGGAGGTGTGAGAGGAGTTTTCAGAAACTCCAGCGGAAACTGGGTCCTGGGTTTCATGGGAAGCCTGCAACACACCACAAATACACAAGCAGAACTCCTTGCTATTCTAAAAGGATTGCAGATTGCAGAACAAAGAGGGCTCACACCATTGAAATCAACACAGACTCTACTGAGGTAATAAGAGGGTGTTTGGCTAAGCTTATAAGCTGGTCAAACTAGCTTATAAGCACTTTTCGGCTTATCTACGCGTTTGGTAAAGTTAAAAGTGCTTACAAGCCATGTGCTTATAAGTCAAAAATAAGCTAAAAGCCATAAGCTGGTCACCTCCAACTTATGAATTTTTAGCTTATAAGCACATTAAGTTTGACCAAGATTTTTACTATTTTATCCTTAAAATATTCTTTTTTAGAACTAAACTCTTACATCGATGCTCACTGCCTCAAGTATTGTTTCAACCCCCTCCCCCCTCCCCCCCTTCAAGTCTGCAATTCTTATTGACTATTTAAGATAAGCAAATTATTCCTTTGCATATTTGTATCTATGTAATTATGTATTAATCTTTGAACTGTATATGAGGACATATCAAACTTTTGGTGTATTGCTTTCTAAGTGTTGTGGTGAGAAGATAGTGTTTGTGTCACTTCAAATATTTTGTCCTATTTATGTTTATTTTTTACTGAGAAACTTTTGTCAATTTATTAATTATTATAACTTATGATTATATGCTTACCATAAAATAAATTATATTTATCACAAAAGTTATCTTATCTAAGCACAGTTGTATTTAAAATAAAATGACAAATAAAATATTTTGTATTTGAATCGACCTGGATCTAAAATTTTGAAGAAATTACGCCCTTATAAGTGTAAACAGTTCTAAGGTTATTTAAGTCATTTTAACAGAAAAAGAGCTTATCAACACTTTTTTTATCAAATACTGCAGCAACTTATTATCAATTTCAGCACTTGTATCCGAACACGTAACTGCTTATTTATTAAATCAGTTTCAGCACTTAAAAATACTTTTCAGCACTTAATGCTTATCAGCTACTTCAAATCAGCTAATCCAAACGGGCTCTAAGAATGCTTAACTCGGGTAACTATGTATTTGACTCAATTATTTTTGAATGCAGGTCAATCATCCTAAGACTAGGAGACGTGATGGTGAAGCACAGCTACAGGGAGACGAAAAAAGTAGCTGACCTGATGGCAAATGAGGGTGCAAGCAAGGAGCTTTTTGATAGCCTTAGTTTCACGATGGTTCCTCCGGTGTTTGCAAATTAAGCTTTTTGGGCAGACATCGTAGGAACTGTTTTCTCTAGACAAATTTTGGACTGTAATATTAACATGTTTGATCATAGCGCAGGGGAATCCTCATACCCCCTGAAAACATTGCTACTGCCTTACCTTAACGGGTAATTTTAATATTATATAATAACCCAGTTAATGCAAAAAAAAAAAAAAAAGAATCTCCAAATAGTGGTAATTAGGTCTATTATTTTGCATATATAGGTAAAAAATAAATAAATATTTGGATTCGCATCGCGAACTCCCAGTTCGGGGGGGGGGGGGGGAGAAGTATATCGTTCCCTATCAAAGGCGATTCCATTTTTATATCCGAACTCGAAACCTCTGGTCTCTTTTCGTCTTCTTGAACCGCAAGTCTATCATAAAAAAGAAATTTTTGAATCACTATATCATATATGGAATGAGCTAATAGTGTATATGCGTGCTATCACCTATCCAACTCATCCAAAATCCCATTAAAATGGGCGTGTTTACATATACAAAGTACTAGTATACGATTATAAGAAGAATTGAGTCACTCGCATCTCATTCCTTACAACAATAGTATAATGAAAATACTATTGGCTTTGTCAGTTAAACTGAGAATGACATGAGCCAGTTGTAAGTGAAAATTTTTATTTCGTTTGAAATATCATGCAAATCAGTTTTTTTTCCAACTTCAAATTGTCTACCAAAAATGAACAATTTTATTTCATGATCATGACAAAGAACGATGGCTTCTTGTAAAATGTAATCTTGGGCGTTCAACATTGCTTTGCCCGGACTTTAGGTGAAAAAAAGGGGAAAATAATATTATACAGTCGCCTCTCAAAATAATAGCCGATATATATATATATATATATA
>NC_031998.1:5961723-5974486 GCF_001879085.1 Nicotiana attenuata
TATATATATATATATATATATATACAAAACATGTTTAAAAAATTATACTTTTGCGACTACTCAATATAAATAGTTTCGGCTACGAGCTAAAAGTGATCTTTGCCCAAAAAGGGATCTTTTACACAAATAGCCAGCCGAATTCATTATTTTCCTTTTCTAGCCGTTATATATAAATTATACATTGATTATATATGGTTATACACGTATTTTATATTGATTATACATATTTTGTACATCCATCTATTATTTTTAGTTTAAGTGGTTGGGTAAGCTTTACAGAGCGGTGGTTAGACCGGCTATGTTGTATGGGGTTGAGTGTTGGCTAGTGAAGAGTTCACATATCCAGAAGATGAAAGTAGCCGAAATGAGGATGTTGAGATGGATGTGCGGGCATACTAAACTGGATAAGATAAGGAATGAAGATATTCTGGAGAAGGTGGGTGTTGCTCCCGTGGACGACAAGATGCGGGGAGCAAGGCTTAGGTGGTTCGGGCACATGCGAAGGAGAACCATAGATGCCCCAGTTAGGAGGTGTGAGCGGTTGGCTTTATCAAGTACGAGAAGAGGCAGAGGGCGGCCTACGAAGTATTGGGGCGAGGTGATCAGGCAGGACATGGTGTGGCTTCAGAATTCCGAGGACATGACTCTTGATAGGAAGAGGTGGAGGTCGAGCATTAGGGTGGCAGGCTAGGGGGTAGTCGAGAGTTCTTCCCTCTTTGTACCGGGTAGTCTGATAGAGTTATGTTTAGGTTTGTTAACGGTCTATGTTGTGTTCATATTGTTGTTTTGCATTGTGTTATTATCCTTTCACTTATTCGTTGTTGTTATTTTCTTTCTGGCATCTTTTTTGTTACATGCCTTTTCTTTTGTTTCTTTTCTGATATTATTGTCCCTTCTATTGAGCCGAGAGTCTCCCGAAAACAGCCTCTCTACCCTTTTCGGGGTAGGGGTAAGGTCTGCGTACACTCTACTCTCCCCAAACCCCACAAGTGGGATTATATTGGGTAGTTGTTGTTGTTGTTGGTTGGGTAAGCTGCTATTTGGGTCAATTCTTCCAAAAAAGACTTGAAAAAAATGACATTGTGTAACCGCTTTCAAAATAATAGCAAAAAAACAAATATATTTTTGCAGCTCTGGCTGAATATTTTACGTATCATGAACGACACACTTTAATCATTTATGATGATCCCTCCAAAAAAGCATATGTAAGTATATATATATATATATATATATATATATACATATATATATATATATATATATACATACATATATATATATATATAATTTGTATGTTTTATATAAAAGATTATATAAATTTTATATACTTTTTTAGCTACCGAACATAAATAGTTTTGGCGCGGGCTAAAAGTGATAATAGAAGCTTGTTAGGCCTTTTTCAGAATTCAGACATATTGGGCTTCGTTCAGCTACTTCTGTGGGCTTTCAAAATTTTCCAATGAGTTAACGGAAATTAACGGCAGGTTGAGTTTTACGAGTAAATTCAACGGTCCCCACGGGACAAGTCTTTCAAGACTCCTTAAAATTACCTAACTAGCCCCTCTCACCAAATATCCGAACAAACGTTCATAAAATCATTACGTTCAAAATTCAAAACCAACGGCTCAGATCCTTCGTTTCTTTACAAAACTCTGCTCCCACAACTTGGTCCTTTTAGTAAATTACCTACTTCAAAATTAACGCATCTATTTTACTCAACAAATAAATTGCCTTAAAAAATCCATATTCTCTCTCGCACGCATCGAGGTCCTGATCTTCGTTTTTTCAAATCATACCAAACCCAAAACGAAGCTAACAAGAACACTTTCTATAAACCCTAATTCTCCTTCCAAAGTACCCCAAATTTTCGATTTTAATTACAAAAATACCTCAATTCTTTTGTTCTTCAGTTGATCCAGTTATATGAATTTTGAATTGAATTCTCTGTTCGGAAAATGATCGTTAGAACGTACGGCCGGCGTAGTAGAAGCATGTCCCGAAGCTACTCTGATTCAGGCCTAAACGGCGATGTTTCAGAAGAAGGTTCTCAAGATATTTACAATTTTGGGCTTTCATCTCAAGACTCTGTTCACTGGAATAATTCAGATCCATACGCATATGATGCTGCCGGCTCATCTCAGGAATTGACGATTTTGCCCTCAAGAAAGGAAGATAGGGATGAGGATTTTTGGAATCCCAAGAAGGTAAAAAAGGTGTTTGATTGGGAGCCTTATAGTTTGAATTCATCCCAAGAATCGGACGAATTGGGGCAGAATGGCAGTTTTGGGAAATTTGATGGGGGTTTACTAGAACCGAAGAAGTTGAAGGGCAAGGAAAATGGGTTTTTACAGAAGAAGAAGAAGAAGGTGAAATCTAAGGAGCTGGGATTGCCATCGCTGGGGCCCACGGCGACATTAATGGAGACACAAGAGTGTGGTGAGATGATGGAACATATGGATGAGGTGAATTTTGCTTTGGATGGTTTAAGGAAAGGGCAACCTGTGAGGATCAGAAGGGCCAGTTTATTGTCATTGCTTTCTATATGTGGAACAGCTCAGCAGCGTCGCCTGTTACGCGCTCACGGGTATAAGAAATTTGGCTTTTAAACATAGTTCAGAATTTAGATCAGTATGAATCTTGATTGGTTTCTTTGATAGATATAAATCTTGATTTTCTTGAATAAGTCCGTTATCACAGTCTTTCTTAATAGTAATTTGTGTATACAATTATAGGAGATAAATATATAAATATTTCGAGATAGAGGAATTTTGATAGCTGACATACAAAAAAATTGTACAGATTATCTTCAAGTTTTGTACAAATTGTTTGAGCTCAGAAATAAATAGGTAGAGGAATATTTCAATATTTCCAAATGTAATGAGCAAGGCTCAATTATCTTCCAGTTTAATGTTTTGACCTCTGCTATCACATCATTCCTTTTTTTTAATGACTGAGAACTCCAAAACTCATAATGAGCTTGGGTTCACTGATGAAGGTTTTCCATTTATAATTGGCTGAATGATCCTAGTGTGATAGTGTTACACATGAATTTTTTCCTCAGTAATTGCTAGGACTACATGTTGATGGAGCCTTCAAGGAGGCTTCTTTTTCTTATTCTTGGGAGATATGATTCACCTTTAGAATGTGTCTTCCATTTAATTCGATATTCTAGTATGTAAATTTTCAAGTCTGGAAGTACGTGAAGAATAATAGCTGAGATAAACAATACTTTACACCTAATGGTTGTCATTGGTAACTCATATGGGGATGGCTTCTTTTATGAAATATTAGACATTCCCGAGGTCTAAATTTCTGATAATCACAATTACTATTACTTTTATTGAAGATGCGTATGATCTATCATCTTAGATCCTACACATGTAGTATTTCCTTGGATTCAGTGGTCTGATTATTGATATTTATCCCTTTTTGCCCATTGGTATAACTGCCAAGTTTTTTGATGTCAGGATGGCAAAAACAATTATTGATGCTGTTTTGGGACTCAGCTTTGATGACTCCCCTAGCAACCTTGCTGCAGCAGCTCTATTCTACATTTTGACCAGTGATGTAAGTTTCTTCGTCTCTCTAGCGGTATAGCCCTTTCATTTGGACAGAAGAACTAGGTTATTGCATATTCTGCATGATTTGTCAGATAGGAAAAGGCTTTTCTCCACTCTAGTATTGGTACTTTTGAAGTCTTTATTCTGTCTGTTAGCTGCCTAGTTGATGAGTAACCTTGGCATATGTATGATTGGAAATAATCTCTTCTCAATTGATTTCAAGGCATCAGTATTTCTTTCCTTTCTCTCTTTTGGTGGATAACAATTTACAAATAAGCATACCGTGGATGCCCCTTCATCAATATATTACGTTCTAACTGTTTTAAAGTTTCTTCCTCCAAGTTAACCTTCCTTATAAGTTGTATCTGTATGCTAAAATTACTCTTCGGTAAATTATTCAGTTACAGATATTGTTTATATTTGCAATTTTTGATTAATAGTTTAATACATGCTCATTTTACTGTATTATCATCCATATAAGTTATCTGAGAACTTCTCCCTTCCTTCTGTTTTTCATCTTCCAAATTTTTTCCAGGGAGGTGACGACCGGCTTCTTGATTCACCCAGCTGCATTCGCTTTCTTATAAAATTGTTAAGACCGGTTGCCGCTCCTGCTCCGATACCAAAGGCTCCAACTATTGGGAGCAAGCTTTTAGCAATGCGCTTAGATGCTGATGTTTCTCTAGATAGTGTAAAAGGGCTAGATTCTACTTCCTCTTCAATAATAGGCAAGGTGCAGGAAGTTCTTGTTTCTTGCAAGGAAATAAAGCCAAATGATGGAAATGATGGACATGGCAGACCAGAGTTAAACCCAAAATGGATTAGTCTACTGACAATGGCAAAAGCTTGCTTGTCTACTATCTCCATTGAAGGTTTGGTTGGCACTTAATTGGTCCTTTAAGGGATATTATCACTTTGTTCGATCTGCTTTTTCTTCTTTCTGCGCACTAAATGTCAAGGCTATTTAATACTATATATTTATCCTCTAGGATGGGTAGGTTGGTTGCTATTTTTCTATAAGCATCGAAAGTTAATCAGGGTATTTTGTGTTTCCTTAACTTCGTGAGATTGCATTTTGGTTGCTACCAGTGGCGGAGCCAGAAGTTTAACTAAGGGGAGTCAAAATATAAATAAGTAAGCACACAAAGAAATCAAGGTGAGTCAACATATAGTATATATACATAAAATTAAGAATTTAACGTATTTACACAGTGTAATTTCCGACGAAAGGATGTCAATTGACTCCCCTTGCCAATGAGTGGCTCCGCCACTGGTTGCTACCTGTGTCTCCTACTAAGTGGTAAAAAGACAGAAAGTAAAAGAGCTAAGTAGTTCTGTGCTTTGCTTTTATATATTTTTACGGCTTATAATATGCTTTCCTGGTAGCGTTTTTTAATCTACATTTGTCTTAATTAGTTGACGTTGCTTTTAGATGTTTGTGCTTTCAAAACTTGAGATCTGACTCAACCCTCAGGGGTTGGCCTGGTGGCAATTGACTTGAGCCTTGAGGTATGCTCCCTTTCAAGGTCTCAAGTTCGAAACCCACTGGGTGCAAACAATTTCTGAGGGCCATCGGACTGGGTAAAACCTGAATTAACCGTGGTGCACTTGCGGGAAACTCCTTGCCGAGGGCCTGTGCACCCCCGGGATTAGTCGGATCTCATAGAGACTCGGACACCCGGTGCAAATCAAAAAAAAAAAAAACTTGAGATCTGACTCTTTTTCTATTTTTGGAAATTCTATCATATGTTCTAGAAATTTTTAGTGATCAGACCCATGTTTTTTGCCAGTCTTACCTTTAGTGTGGCTTACAATTGCATCATTTTGAGAAATCATATGGATACTCGGGCTAACTTGACAGTGATTTATCTGTATTTCATCCATTTTTCGCATTGTATAACATAATTTTCATTTTCCTATTTCTGTCAAAATTCATTCAGATACTTCTGGCACTGTGCGGAGAAGTGGGGGCAACTTCAAAGAAAAGCTGAGAGAGCTTGGAGGACTTGATGCGGTCTTTGAGGTGGCAAGGAGTTGTCATTCTGTATTGGAGGTATGAGCCTGTGTGTTATTTTCTGTGTTGTTACCAGAGATGTGTCTCATAAATTTGTGACATATGAGAGCCAACAACGTGCTCTATATTCCTCTTGTAGTTAAGCTCTGAGTTGGAGCGCTGACATGACCATTTTGGATTGGAAGAACATGATGACTTCTATTTCCCTATCACCCCGTTCCCACCCTTTGCTGTTATCCAGTTATAGCATGAACATGCACATAGGATATAATTTTTTTTAAGGATTTTGGTATTTATCTAGATCTTTGATTTACGCGTGCAATCTGTGTAGGACTTTGATTTGTTATTTGAGTTATTCTTTCTACTCATTGTTGTTAATTTGTTATCAATAAGTGGATGTATAGAAAGATGTTTTGATGCTAGCTGTTAGCTTTAGGTGACAATGGACGGTAAGTTTTATGCTTAACAGGATTGTTTTTGTTTTTTTAAATGTCAACTATGTGAAGCAGCTGCCATGACATTACTTTCTCTGCAGGGATGGTCACAGCTAAGCTTGCAGTCTTTGTCAGTTTCTAAAGATTATGCAGCCCTAGAAAGTCTGGTGCTACTTTTAAAATGTTTGAAAATCATGGAAAACGCGACCTTTCTTAGTATGGACAATCAGGTAATATCAATTCCAACTTTACTTTTTAGTAGACTGCCTTTCAGAATCCTTGAAGTCTTGGATGTTCAGTTCAGTATCGGTTCTGTTTCAGAATCACTTGCTTCAAATGAAAGGAAAATTAGATGGTCTGAACTCACCAAGGTCTTTCACAAAGCTAATCTTAAGCGTGATCAAGATTCTCTCAGGTACTATTGCCTCTTATTTTTTCATATGAAAAAATTATTGCCTCTTATGTTTTTTGTTTGCCTTTAGTCCATTCGCTATTTTTTTCTTTTGTTCCTTGGCTTTATCATGATTCCTGACTGTTAACTTGTTTGAAATTAGGTGCTTTCCTGCATAGAACTTCTTTGGACAGTTCCAACAATGGAAAAGTCTGCAACCTTTCAGCTGGAACTGCTCATGCTTCAGAATTACGTTCACTATCAGACAAGAAAGGTAAGCTGTTATTCTTTTCTTTCTGGCAAAAGGGAATTGGAGTGTGCCTAGACGGCACATTGATGGTATCATCTTCTTCCTCTGTTTAAAGACGGGGTAAGAAGTTGAAACTACTTGACAATAACAAGGCAGTTTCTTTTTCTTTTTTTTTATCCGTAAAAGAATTGGAGGAGGTAAAATTCTTTGGTGGGTGGGGGTGGGGGCGATATGGTTTAATGGAATTCTGCTTTTCCCTGGATAAAGTTCTTCTAATATCGATATAGCATTGCATGTGGATCACTTGTGCTGATTGTAGCACACATGGTCAAGAAGAAGGTCATAGGTGCTGCTCTCAGAAGCCCAAAGTTCTAGTAACACAAAAATATCCTCTCCTCTTTCTCTGGATTCTCACCCATGAATGCGGTGTGTTAAATTATAATGCAAGAGATTACTAAAATAGGGAGATTGCTAGAGTTTTGTGGTTTGATGGCTCACTTTGTGGTACTTGTTTTGTTATTCTTAATTGGATTTTTGATAGTTTAAAGATGTCCCTTTATTAGAAATGACTCCACAGTGAAAGTCAATTGAAGTTTATCTGGAGGATACTGGAAAAAGATATTGATGTAGGCCAGCTTTGGTATTTCTTGTTTGTCCCCAATATTTGTTAATGCCAAACATGAAATATGACCTCCCATTCTGTTCTCAGAAAGCACTGAAATGCTAACAGTAAGCATATCAGTTCAACAGTACAACTTTTTAACTTTTGAATTTGTCAACTTTCATATAGCAACTTAGTGCCATAGGTTCGCATTTTTGGCAAGGAATAGCTTGATTAAATAGTGAATGGCCCTGTGCTGCATGGCAGGAAAGTTTTCTCTTCAGAATGAAGGGGTCCCATTAAAGTCTTTCGTTGGGTAAAATATAAGCGAAGTCCAATTTGAAGTCTAGACTTGCTGAAAGAGCTATCAATCAAACAGACAATTCCTCTCTGATTTCTTTGTTAGTCAGTGAAACTATAATTAGCTTCAGATGTTGAAAATTTTCGCTTTTGAACTTGTAGATGGAAGTTGTCAGATTATGTGCATTGATTCTTCTACGACGTGCTATACAAGTGAAGGTTCCTATTCTCAGAAGAACTTAAGTAGTGAAACTCACACTGATCAGATTGGTTCATCTGCATCCAATTTAGAGTCTGCTAGTACTTCCACCAGTGATTCTTGGCAGCTTAAATTGAGGATTGAATCTTCCAAGACTGGGTCATGTAGTGGAACCTCTGGGGCCTTCAGTTTTCGGGTCAAGAAGAATTCATCAAGAGTGAGTTTTTCGATTGGTGATAGTCAAAGAAGTAATGGAGAGAAGAGACTTGAGCTTATGGAAGAGAGTCAAGATCCTTTTGCATTTGATGATGAGTTTGAACCTTCACGATGGGATTTACTGTCTAAGCCAAAGGCGCCTCAAGCTCGAAGTAGGCAGACATTGTTTCTTGGACGCGATGATGAATACCAATCTCTCTCTGTGCTAAGCCAGCCAGAGTCAAGTAGCCAGGAGAACAAACAAGAGTCAAATAGCAAGGGGAACAATCAATCTGATCAGGCCTCTTGTTCTTCTGCAGATGAGGAAATGTCGACCCTTCTGGCAGATTGCCTTCTCACATCTGTTAAAGTAATTTGCTTCACTTCAATGTTAGAAATTTATGCATGCTATTTTGAAGCAAGGAAGGTCTTTCCTGTGTTTCCTCCGTTCAGTATGGTTCTTTCATATGTTGAATATGAAAACACGTTGCTTTATGTTGGAATGATTCATCATTCTACAGGTCAAATGTTTGTTGGAGAACCTTGGAGTCTTTAATTGTTGTTCTTCATTTTGTTTCCAGGATTGCTCTAATATACTCAAACTTGCAGAATTTCTTGACATCCAAGTCTTTCAATGACAGGTTCTGATGAACTTGACGAATGACAACCCTATGGGCTGTCAGCAAATTGCTGCCAGTGGTGGGCTGGAAGCTTTGTCTGCTTTGATTGCCCGCCATTTCCCGTCCTTCAGCTTGCATATGGAGTCTAATGGGTCACCAAAATCAGGTGTAATATCTGATAGTGAAGGTCATCTCAACGATCAAGAGCTAGATTTTCTTGTTGCTATTTTGGGCTTGCTTGTTAATTTGGTGGAGAAGAATGGCTGCAACAGGTAAATATTTTCTTTTGATTTGTGCTTTAAGTTGTTAACCCTGTAGGCTTTACATAATCAGCTTTTGCAGCTATTTGTTTACTCGTCACTGTATTTTGGGCGGCTCTCCATGCATTTATTGAACATTGAGAAATTGACCGCTATTTTTGTAGTTTGTTCTTGAATATTGATGCTTGCACATCTTTCCTTATTTGGTACATCCCTGATAGACTTCTTCTCGTGATGTGGATCATTAAATTCTGGGCGACTGTCTTTTTTTCTTGTTATGTGGATTATCAAATTTTAGGTGTAATGTTTCACAAATTCCTTTAAATTAGAAAGCGCACACATTCTATTAGTCAGAAAAGATGCTAACAGGGTATTCCTCTTTCCTAGTATGCCGAAAATCTCGTTGATCTCAATTTCCCAGCTAAATGTATATAACAATAGTTTTAGAAGGTCTGAAGATACTGTCCCTTATGAAGGAAAAATGGTTTCCATCTCTTAGAAAATTACTAGGAATATTCCATATAACAGGTAATCTGTGCGTCCCAGTTTTAACTGTTTCCTATTGAGTGGAGATCTTGTGGTAAATCTTGCTGCATATAAATATTAGTGGACCCTATACTAGAGTCTAAATCAGGTCATTGGGTTTTAAACTTCTTTTCATATAAAAGTGGTTCCTACTCCCACTTTATATTGTTGATGACATTATAAAAAATATTTAATGGTGTGAGGAGACAGCGTAATAGGAACATGGATTTGTATGGTTGATTTAAAGTGTGTCCACTTTTTATCAGTGTGTAGAGGCTGTGTAGAAACAATTATTATGGGATCAACACTCTAAAACAAACAATTTTCCTTTTTTTTTTTTGTGTGGAAAAGCTGCTGTTTTTCTTTTCGGGTAATCAACGTTTTCTCCATATAAAGTTTTTCCAACACAAAAACGAAACACTAAATGCATACAAACATTGTTTTTCAAAAAAATAAATAATGAAAATTAACCGTTTTCTAATCCAAACGGTACTTAGTGATAGGTGTTTGGGGTTGTTGAGCCTACTACATAGTGGGTAGACATTATGTCTTGGTAAGTGGGATTAATAATGGGTTTGGCCTTAATATCCTTCTCTTCTTAACGTTGAGTAGCTCAGTATTAAGTAAATGAAAGAATATCTCAATGCTAAACTTTACAACTGTGTACCTAGTCTAACTTTATTCCCTATATACGCCTTTCGGCCTTTCGGCATAACTTAACTGTACGCTTGATCTAACTTAGTTTCCCTAGCTCATGCCTTTCAGTTTTCATATATAATATATGTTTGTTGAGATTATAGCAGTGGACGTTTATCTGATATAATTGTTAAATACAGGCTTGCACATTTTGGCTTAGAAATTAAGTACATGATTCCACATGAATTTTGAGATGCAATATTGTAAAAACATGGATAACAATCTTTGTGCATAGTGTGCAATTTAATTGATTAAGTGGTATAAGTTATGCTGATTGAGACATGTGTCTTTGCTGAACTCTCATCTCCGTGATAATTCCTTGTTAATTTTTGAAATTCCTTTTACAAAGAAAAAACTAAAAAGAAAGGAAGAACGCCCTGTATTCATTAGTTCGATCATTTAGCATTCTGCCATTTAATGGTAGTTTGCTCATATCGCTTTACCAGAACTCTTAGAATGACAAACTGGTATGTGGTCATGCAAGTCTCAGATTTCAGTTGCTGATGATAGAGCACCTGATAAAACATTTGCACTTATTAAACCAAGCCTTTTGCTAATGGCAGGTCGAGACTTGCAGCTGCTAGTGTTTCATTGCCTGGATCAGAAGGTTTTGAGAGGGAGAGCCAGACAGATGTTATCCCTCTGCTATGTGCAATCTTTCTGGCAAATCAAGGGGCCGGAGAGGCTGCTGAGGAAGGAAAAAGTTTGCAATGGGTAGGGAGATTGCTTTATCCAAATTTATTCTTTTCTGGCAATACCTGGGGTGCTTGTTACCGAGAAAGGAATATTGCATAGCTATTTTTTATGTTGTTTGGTTCTGATTCTGGAATTATGGGGTTATTTCATTTTGTTCTCAGTTGTTTATTCTCCATGTGATTCACAGAGAAGTCAGTCACCTAAGAGTGAAACTAGAGTGTTTGACTCCATTACCATGCTTTATCAAATTCTAACCAATCACACCTGTTTGCTGAAACATAACTATTTGGTTATCCTTAAAAGTACGGATAGAGTATTACATGTGCACATGTTATCATGGGAAAAAAGTAATGGAGAGCTTGGGCTCTCGAGGTTGCTCTAGTGTGCTCAAGCTTTGCACATATTTCAATTTTGATATTGAAATAGGACTTCATCAAAAAATTTGATATTGAAATAGGATGTTTACAATGTATTCTTTCTAATTTTAAGAACTAATTTTCTATATTACTAAGTTACTCAACTACTCCTTTATAATTTAAGCTAGGTATAATTTGGTCAGCACAAATGAAATCATTATTCTTTTTGCATTGTTATTTCAAGGTCTAAAATGTGCATCTGACCTATGCTGTTAAAAGTTTAGATCTATGTCTGGAGTGTTAAGTTACTAATCCACACTATATATCCTTTCTAAAAACCTACCCTTCAGGTTGTATGTATGTTCTAATTCTATATTCTGCAAATTGAATAAGGATACTGAATGCTCATTAATTTTGCATTTTCCAACTGATCACAGAAAAAAGTTCTCCATTTTCTAAATCTGCTTAGTGATGCTATCGCAAGATTTTTGGCTTCATGAGTTCTAGTGGGACAAAGAGTTGGCTACTTGTGGGGATATGAACTCCACTTGGGGTGGGGTAGGGGCAAGAGAGAGGAACTAAAAGATGCGAGAGAGAACCCTCAGGGGTTGGCCTGGTGGCAATAGACTTGAGCCTTGGGGTTTGCTCCCTTTCAAGGTCTCAAGTTTGAAACCCACTGGGTGCAAACAATTTCTTAGGGCCATCGGACTGGGTAAAACCTGAATTAACCGCGGTGCACTTGCGGGAAACTCCTTGCCGAGGGCCTGTGTACCCCCGGGATTAGTCGGGGCTCTTAGAGACTCGGACACCCGGTGCAAATCAAAAAAAAGATGCGAGAGAAACGTACTAAAAGATAGTGGAGGTTATTGAATCTTTCAGTTGATTGAGCATGAAAGCAATGTTAAACTAGTCGTATCATATACTAACCAGTGCTAGATTATTTTTTACTATGTTGTTACGAAATTGAATGCGGTTGTCTTGTACAGGATGATGAAGATGCTGTATTACAGGGAGAGAAAGAAGCTGAAAAAATGATTATAGAAGCTTATTCAGCTCTCCTTCTTGCCTTTCTTTCAACTGACAGGTTAGTTAAGTCTTGTGGAATTAGTTTTTAATCTGTTCTCTCTTATTTAAATGCTCACTTATGTTTAAATATCTTTCTTTGGATCAGCAAGAGCATACGACAGGCAATTGCTGGTTATTTACCAGATCATAATTTGTCCGTTCTTGTACCTGTGCTGGAGAGATTTGTGGTATGTGATCTTGTCCAGTTCTTTGAGTTGATAAAGAATGATAGCAAAAATTGTAAAATTCTCTCCCAACTTTTAGAAGTAGATCCAATTTGTCAATGTTTTCTCAACGGCTGCCGTAAATTCTCCATTGGGGCCCCAGGGCTTGGATTGTCGGTAAATTCAGGATTTACTTTCATTAACCTGGCTAGTAAAATAACTCTGACACGGTGTGTTTTAAAATGAAATTAGTGTGGCTTAAAATGAAGTATGTGAGAATCATAGAAGATCAGTATTCAAATTTCAGCAAAGACAAAAACTAGTGATTTCTTCCCATCTATGTAGTGGGAGGTAGACCCAATGAAAATGTTTGAGGTAGGCGGCGCAAAGTGGCTCAGACATCACTATTATCACGTGCGCGGTGATGGGGGGGGGGG
>NC_031998.1:5974506-5990333 GCF_001879085.1 Nicotiana attenuata
GGTTGACACTAAACTGCAAACAGGGATACTCAATTTCAAATACCTAACCACTTCTAACAGTTATCTAACTTATTGCCACAAAAAAGTCTGGAACATTGTTTCCTACCGGTTTTGTATGTATATGTTAATAGAGTTCTTATCTTGATTATATTATTTATCCAGGAATTTCACATGACGCTGAACATGATTTCACCGGAGACTCACTCAGCAGTGCTTGAAGTTATAGAATCTTGTAGGGTTCGGTGAGAGAACAGGAACTCCGACGTTTCTTTTCCTTCTGTGCCTTGTCCTCAATATGAGAAAAGAAGATGGTACCAATGAGACTTTGTACATCCTACCTACTCTTCGCTGCAGCATTCGTTATTACATGACGGGCATCTATTGGTGCATTACAAATCCTATCTTTGGTTTTGTGAGTCATGGGCTTTTGTTTGACTATTATTTTTCTAAAGTTTAGGGGATATTTTTTTTTTCTATTTTCCAGCCGATTGTCACTTCTTGTGAGGGCTGAGATGCTTGTACATGAAGAACAATCTTGAATGTGAAACACAGAATGTAATTTGTAGTAATTTTTTAATGATGGTTTCTCTATCTGGTGACTTGTTATTCCCCTGTACCTTTTCCTTTTGGATTAGTTAGTGTGGAAACTTCCATATATTGCTTGATGAGAACGGTTAGTACGGTTTAGCTTATAGTAAGCATTTCACAAACAATCATCTCAAGTTGTAATTTTATCTTGTAAAATATGATTCTTCTGATGAAAAAATTGGTTTGTGGTTTGTCCATGTGAACGTTGTGTGTTTGGCACACTGTTAAAAAGTTTTCAGTGAAAACACTTTTTTATTGGTTGGTTGTCTAGGAAGCTTTTTCTTCATACTTTTTATAAAGGGTTCACTAAAAAGTTGTTCAGATGACTTGCATTACATATCTTTCGTCGTTATTCTTACCAAATTATCACTGACATGCACGAAGCAGAGGCGGACCTATGCTTGGGGAAGAGGAGTCGATGGACTCCATTAACTTCAACAAAAAGTTCTGAATATATAAGTGTATATATGTGAAAAATGGTGATATATTTCTATGCTTGGGGAAGAGGAGTCACTGGACTCCATTAACTTCCACAAAAGTTCTGAATATATAAGTGTATATATATGTGAAAAATGGTGATATATTTTCCTTGGAACCCTTACGATCAGAAGTCCGATGGGGGCATTGGTTGAGCAATTCGCTCATATGCCCTCGCCAGTTTCAAATTCTGGGTCCGCCTCTAGCACAGAGCACCAGTCTTAATATAAAAAACCATCTGAAATTTTTCTTTGAATACAAGAAAAACACACAACTTTTGTTGTGGAACAACCAATTCTATGCATCAGGGTATATACATTATTCATTCATTTTGAGCTTCACTAGGAGAGTATACTGGACATACTTATATATTGCGACAATTTAACAAGTTACTTACACTAGATACTGTTTCGTATTCAAGATGCATAATAGAAATTGCAGGGTGACTGCAGCAAATATTACATGTAGAACACAACTTGGACTTGATAGAGCATCCCAGATGGTGAACTCATTCACACTTTTAAGTAAAGGGAACAACAACAACGCCTAAACCCCAAGGAAGTTGGGGTCGGCTATATGAGATAGAACAACCAAAGCTTTAAGTGCTTGCCAACAAAGCCTTACTGAGGCTTACTATTCTTAGTAAGGAAGTCGAGCACGAGTTGATTAACCTCGTCGGGTAATTGTTCTTGAACAAAATGGTTTCCTTCTGGCAAAGAGGCCGTCTCCAGATTAGGTACTAAAGTTTTAAGTTCTCCATTAATGTAGTCTTCCATTCCTGGAAATTTGAGGACATAATCCTTCTTCCCCTCAATAAACAGCGCTGGAACGTGAACTGTTGGATCTGTAATGTTGAATTGTTCATGCAATGACCTATTGCATCATGAAATTCATAAACAACCAAAAAAAATTGAAGAGTAAAATAATATATCAAGACAGTAGGCAATCAACTAGCTAAACAGTTCCTGTTACTTTTTCTTTGTCAGCTTGCACACGCCTTGACTATTTCACAAGGTACATTTAACAGTAGGTAATCCATTCTTGGTACATGCTAACTCCTTTTTTTCTATAAAAAAAGTTATATATAATGGTAAGGGAAGGAGAAATGGGGGAAGGATTATAGGTGGGGAATCGAACCCCTAAAGGTCTTTCATTTGATTCATCGTTTTCTTGTTTTTTCTATTTACCCCTCCCCTGGAGCTCTCCCACTTTTGCTCCCTTGATGATTAGAAGCCACAACCCGAGTATGGATACGGAGGGTGCTTACCACTTGAACAATCCTCTGTTAGGTACAGGCTAAATCTCATGTGCAACTCTTAGAACTTGCTTGTAGTACTTTATCATTTCCTAAGTCTGCCTCCCCTTGTAGAGGGGCAGGCCCATTATGAACCAAGTTGTAATCGTGCATCATTGGCTCTTGTGGATTTTTCGGTTATAAGAAAAAAGCCTGCCTCTCCCGACTAAGGCCGTGAATGACTATAATGATTCTTGGTTTGATGCATGTGTGTGAGAGAAGTGAAAGCAGACTTTCCAGTAATAAAACATGCAGATGTTTTGTGTTACCTATAGGGAACCTGCAATGCAGTTTTGAATCCAGAATTCTCATACAAAGCTCCATATGCAGCCAAGTCTTCCTCAGAGAACCAAGGGGGTAGAGGGGTTGAAGGTTGCACAATATCCATGATTTCTTGATTTTCATTGGCTATTGGTACTTCACTTCTGGAGAAAAGAATGTATACATTCCTCACTACTGTTTTAACGTCGAGGCGACCAAAATCAGCCTCAGCTCTCCCAGGCTCCTGGAAAGAATTAAAGATATCTCTAAGATTGAACTAGAGAACTATATATATAAATGATAATCATGAAAAAAGTAAATCTAAATTAGAGATGAAAAAACGTACCCCCCATCTCGAAATATAGAAGCCTTCAGGGAGGTCGTCTTTAAATTTGAGAGGATGTGGAGGCCAAAATGGCACTCCCATAACAATAAATCCAGAGACTCTCTCCTCATAGAGATTGACAAAACGGGAAATGACAATAGATCCGAAGTCTTTACCAACAAGAAAAGCCTACATTATTAAGCAAACACAGAAATGAGAAAGACACAAATATACCAATAGAGAGACAAAATACCATTACTTGACAATGACTATACAATCTTAGGATAATGTATTGACTCTTCATCCTTAGATTCTAACACTTCCAACACTATTATGTCCAAGTAAAAGGGATCATTTGTTGTGTCTTTGATGCAAGTTTCATAGCAGAGTTGTCATTTTTTACTACTACTTCTGTCTTATCTAAGAAGGGGAGCTTTGACGTAACTGGTAAAGTTGTTGCCATATGACGAGGAGGTCACATGTTCGAGCCGTTGAAATCCCCTCTTGCAGAAATGCAGGATGACGCTGCATACAATAAACAATTGTGGTCCGGCCTTTCTCCGGCCCGTGCATAGCGGGAGCTTAGTGCACCTTTTTCTTTGTCTTATCTAAACCTCAAACCACTAGTCCAAATTCCAACAAAAAAAAAAGGAAAACTTTATTTCTCAAGATTTAAGAAGATGAATATACCTTAGAGATGCCAAGAGCATCTTCAAGTGCAAGGGTGTCGTTGGCAAAATCAAGAAAGGAGGTTTTTTCGGGTTCGGGTGGCTGATCCGACAACCCGTATCCTCTGAAATCGGGTGCAATAGCTCTGTAACCAGCTTTGGCCACAGCTATCATTTGATACCTCCAAGTATACCATATTTCAGGAAATCCATGCAAGAACACCACAACTGGGGAATTCCCACTTCCAATTTCAGCTACATGAAGCTTTAGCCCGTTCACTTTAACATATTTATGCTCTATTTGTTCCATCTTTCTGACCGTTGAATTTCTCTTTTCCTCTTTCTCACTTTCTGTTTGAGTTGGGAGTTGAGTGAAATGATGAAATACGTATGGGATTTTTATACTTCACGAATTCATGTGAAGGTCAAAGTAAGTCATTGTTTTCTAAGTTTAAGTTATAGCTTGTTTGGATTATGTATCGTCTTGCATATCGTATTATATTGTATTGTACTGTATCATTTTGATGTATATAATATTTGGATAGATTGTATTGGTTGTCGTTGTTTTATGAGGTCATGCATTCACAATATGAAAAATAAACTTGCAATATTATAAAGAAAAGTAAGGTACGAGGTAATATTATTATATAAAAAGGTTGGGTAAAGAATAAAATAGGATTATTTAATAATAAAAAAGGACAAGATGAAAAAAAAAAAATAAGGTAACGACGCGACCACATCAAATCGGTCATTCTATAAAATGGCACCTGTCGTCGTTACGTAATAACTGATTTAACGATACGATACAATAAAATTTAAGTAACAATCAAAACAAATATTATATATAAAGTAACAATACATACAATACAATAGTTAATAATCATCCAAGTAAGTTGTTATATACACGATCCGTGTAAAGAATTACACTCTCATATCATAATATCATAGAAAATACAAAATATCTCTAGTCAAATTTGTTCCTTCATTGTGAATTTGTGATTCTTGCAAAGCAGAAAAGCATCTTTTAGATGTATTATAAATACAAATTATGCATCATACTGTATTACATACAGAAAAATTTCTAATAAATGTGTCCCTTTAAAGTCTGGAGCAGGAGAGTGATTCTCGCTAAGCAGAAAAGCATCTTTGCCAAACCACTATCGACAAATAACTAGGAGTATATAATAATTCGTTGAAATTTTCCTGCTATGTGATAATTTATGTCTGCCATTATTATTAGCTTGATTTTTAAGGATAAACATAAATCAATGAGTAGTATATTATAATTAATATTCTTTCTTGGTATTATCTTATATTCCACTATCCTTTTTCTTGATTAACTGCCTGCTGGCACAATTTTATTAGAGGTGAGTAAATAAGGGTGTGACACAGTATTCTAAAGTTTTTTTAGAAACAAAAAGAAAAAAAATATATAATAAATTGCAGCTCGGTGCACTAAGCTCCCGCGATGCGCAGAGCCCAGGGAAGGGCCGGACCACAAGGGTCTATTGTACGCAGCCAGTGGCAGATCTAGAGTCCAGTTACCGGGTTCCCGGGAACCCAGTAGCTTTTGCGTAGACCCTGTATTTCTATTAAAAATTCACTAAATATTTATAAATATATAACTGTGAACTCAGTTATTATTGTATATTAATTTGAGAATATGACAGGAACCCATATACTTTAAATCCTGGATCCGCCTTTGTACGCAGCCTTACCCTGCATTTCTACAAGAGGCTGTTTCCACGGCTCGAACCCCGTGGCCTCCTGGTCACATGGCGGCAACTTTACCAGTTATGCCGAGACTCCTTCCAAAAAATAAAAATAAAAATAAAAAATAAAAAAGATATTTATCATGTCTGTCATCTTCTTTGAAGTCATGTCTCAAAAAAAGATACTTAGGATATCATCAAAGAATAATAAGTTGAGTTGGTTGCCTACCTAACTTCAACAGGTTCTTTTTGCGGGAAAATACATATAAGTAGAATCCACATAACTAACTGGCTTAGAGTATGTGAATTTTTAATTATCTTGTTTAAGACAAGTTCATATGTATTTATATGCTAATAATCAGTTTATCTTTTGTATAAATAAAAAGTACACATAGCCATCTTGTGCCTACTTGTTTTGTTTGTAATGTAGTTATATAGTGAATTGGAAGCTATTGATACATATACAACCAATAATACGGGGTGAAATTCAAAAATAGCCAGATTTACAACTGGTCTTTCAAAAATAGCCCAGTTTCGAAAGTAATCGAAATTTAGCCACTTTTCATGTAAAGATAAATCTGAGCGAAAACACTGTTCAAAACTCGAAAAAATACGCCAGTATATTATGCTGGAGTTCCAGCATAAGTATACTTGAACTCCAGCATATTATACTGGAGTTCCAGGATAAGTATACTGGAACTCCAGCATAATATGATGGAGTTCCAGCATAAGTACACTAGAACTCCAGCATAATATACTGGAGTTCCAGCAAGTATTGCGGTCCAGCATAATATACTGGAGTTTGGAGCACCGGTGCTCCAGTCTCCAGTATATTATACTGGAGCCAGCAAAGTATACCGGTGCAGCATAATATGCTGGAGTTCATACACAGGTGCACCGAACTCCAGTATATTATGCTGGACCGGTCTCTGTTGCAGCAAAATAGTGGCTATTTTTCATTGACTTGGTAAACGCTGGCTATTTTTGAATGACCAGTCCGAAAACTGGCTATACCGTGCTATTTTGACAATAATACTGGTATGGAGCGCCTTATCAAAAAGAACAAATAAAAGAGAAAAGTTAACCAAACTAGAGTACGGAGATTAACACACACACACACTAATTTTTGTGAATTTGCATATTTTCTCAATTTATGAAAATATATATATATTTAGAAATTACACAAAATAATGTAAGTTATGATTTCTATGACTAAAAATGTTTTGAAAGTATTTGAGACAATCGTAAACAAGAAAAAACTACATCATATAAAATAGGATCCCCGGAATAGTAATTCTGTTCATCATCTTCCACAATTTCTATCATTTCTATTGTCTCTTCAGTTGATATACCTACCTATAATCAAGAATATAAAAATCTGTCTGGTTTTATATAAGGAAAGAAGACACAAAATTTTCATCTGTTTCATTTTCTCCACAATATCTTTTAAACGTGTTTCTACTAAGCCATTAGGAAACAATTAAAACTAGAAATAAAATAAAATTTTGGATATGTAGACAGAACATCCAGTTTCAGCCTAGGGTCTCAAGAGCATTCAGTTTTGCATTTATTCAAACCTTTTCAGCTTTACCAGGAAAGTACACTGGATATTATTACAGACGCTCTCGTATTGAAGATAAGGGCAGTCCGATGCACAAAGCATCCCCATTCACGCAGGGTCCGACCGAGGAACTGCTGCACACCAAGGGGTGTGATGTAGATAACCTACCCTAATGCAAGCATTAGTGACTCATATTGAAGATGTAGACTAGAAACTCTAGGGTCACCGGCTTACTGCAGTACAACTTTACATGTAAAAAACAACTAGGACTTGATAGAACATCACAGATGGAGTTATTCATTCACACATCCGAATAGATGCAACAACCGAACTGTTGAAAGCTTTCGGACAAAGCCTTATTGATGATTTCATGATTGGCTATTCTTCGTAAGGAAGTCAAGCACGAGTTGATTGACCTCGTCAGGTAATTGTTCTTGAACAAAATGGGTTCCTTCTGGCAAGTTAACCATCTGCAGATTAGGGACTAAACTTTTGAGTCCTCCACTTATGTAGTCTTTGACTCCTGGAAATTTGAGGAAATAATCCTTCTCACCAACAATGAATAGTGCCGGGACATGAACTCTTGGATCTGTAAAGTTGGCTTGTTCAAGCAGTGACCTATTGCATGATGAAATTCATAGACAACCAGAAAAAAGAAAAGAGGAAAAGAAGATATCAGGAAAGAGTTCAGTAGCTAATTAACCATTGAAGTAATTCCTATAACTCGAATTTGCTGTCATCTTATAAATGTTAAACACACAGTGGAACAAGTTAAGACTTCAGCTTAATATTACTTTCCTAAGTCTGCCTCTTCCTCACCACGGCCGTATATGACATCAAAATAAAATCCTTTGTTGGTCTGCTGTATATAACAACTGTGTGTGACATATGAGTGTGAAATAGTAGAGAAAAAGCTTTCGAGAAAGGAACTTTACAGCTCAAATAGACATAGATTGTCGTTGTACCTATATGGAACCTGCAATGCAGTCTGGAATCCAGATTTCTCATACAAAGCTCCATATGTTTCCAGGTCTTTTTCAGAGAACCAAGGGGGTAGAGGGGTCGAAGGTTGCACAATGTCCATGATTTCCTGCTTTTCATTGGCTATTGGTATTTCACTTCTAGAAAAAAGAATGTAGATGTTCCTCACAACTGTTTTAGCGTCAAGACGACCAAAATCAGCTTCAGCTCTACCAGGTTCCTGGAAAGAAAATTTCTTGGAGATCAAAGAGAACTAAGGTTGAAATCAACAACAACAACAACAACCCAGTATAATCCCACAAGTGGGACGTAGCCTTACCCTACCCTGGAAGGGCAGAGAGACTGTTTCCGATAGACCCTCGGCTAAAAAAGGTGAGAGAAGCCTGATTGCAAGTAATAGCAAGACAAATAATTGGAAAACTAAATCGAAAATAGCAACAGAGAATATGAAAGGGGTACCGATAACAAGTAATAGCAAGATAACATATTTAGAAAACTAATTCCAAGGCAGCAAACGAGAATATGAACGAAGTAATGCTAGCAAACTACGGAATTACCGATGGCAAGTAACAACGGAACGAGACATGCGAATATAGCAAACTAAGGAAAAAAGGGTACCGTACTAGCGCTAATATTAACAAGCTAGAGAAGACAAAGGGAAACGCTCGACTACCTACTAACCTTCTACCCTAATCTTCAACCACCACACCCTTCTATCTGGGGTCAGGTCCTCGGTTAGCTCAAGCTGCACCATGTCCCGCCTGATCACCTCTCCCCAAGACTTCTTTGGCCTACCTCTACCCCTTCACTCACCTCCCAAGGCCAACCTCTCACATCTCCTGACAGGAGCATATGTGCTTCTCCTCCTAACATGCCCGAACCATCTCAACCTTGCCTCACGCATCTTTGTCTCCACAGGGGCCACTCCACCAGCTCAACTAAGATTGATATCATGGAATGTAGATCAGAGAGCAAGATCTTACCCTCCATCGCGAAATATAGAAGCCTTCAGGGAGGTATTCAGTGTACTTGAAAGGTTGTGGGGGCAAGAATGGCACTCCCATGGTAATAAATCCAGAGACTCTCTCCCCGTGGAGAAGGATAAATAGGGAAATGACAGCAGATCCGAAGTCTTTGCCAATGAGAAAAGCCTACATTATTGCACATATATAGATATCAGTACGACACATGCCAAGAAAGAGAGAGAGTGCAAAGGAACAAGGATATAAACACCAGCCTATATCAGTTCTTATTTCACGCAGAATATGAAAAAAGACCATTTGGTTGAGCTATAACAACACAGGCTCAAAATTAAATTCCAACAGTAACTCCTAATACTGCCAGGATATTACCGTTTCACCTATACTTGTCCAAATTTTCATACTTCCGTGAAGTTTAGCCAACAACTACCAATGTATTTAAGGTTATGAGATTAAACCATGTATTGTAGAATCATTTGCAAGCACTCCTTATAGTTGCTCGAAAGTCATTGCGCTTTCTTTTCATCCAATATACAAGTTGTGATTTCTTCACTTACATCAAAATTGATGCTCAGATGTTCCTCAACAATTCTTATTTTAACTACTACATGAAACTTCTCTGAACTACCCCCCCCCCCCCCCCTCCCCCCCCTCTTCTATTTGTGCTCTGTTTGAGGAAAATAACAAAAAAGGAAGATGGTAAAAAATCTAACAAAAATAAAACCTTTCAAGTTACGTTAAGAACAAAATACGCAATTTTTTTTTTTTGCTGAAAAAGATGCAAGTTCATAAAACACAAGAATGACTATAGATTTGTACAAAACTTAAAATAATGTGGCAACTAACTAGAGTAATAATGCGTATAGATTCACCTGCAAATCCTAGTATATTTAATTATTAGAAGCTAAAGAAGGCTAGATTCTATTTATGCTTACTCAAGCAATCTACACATGGTATTTCAAATACACCAGTTTACTTACCCAGTTTAGGTTCCTGTCTAAATAAGGATAGCAGTCATCCCTTGAACCATAAATCAATTTTTTTCAACACTTAGTTCCTACCTATCACTATTTGAGGAGTCAATTGCTTTTTGCTTTCCCGCTTTCAATTTTTTTCTTTAACTACAACTTGTTTTGATTTATACTACTCTTTTAAGTAATTTGAAACTACACTTATGCTTTATTATAAAATATTAAGCAATGAATTTTTTTATTTTTTTTATTTTTTAACAGGAGAGTTATTTTAGCACCAGCCACCAGGAAAAGGGAAAAGGAATGAACTTTAAGCATAACACAGTAAAAAAATAACTTCTTCTTCTCAAAATTTTGAGAAGATGAATACCTTAGAGATGCCAAGAGCATCAAGAAGTGCAAGGGTGTCATTAGCCAAGTCAAGAAAAGTGGTTTTCTCGGGTTCGGGTGGCTGATCCGATAACCCGTATCCTCTGAAATCGGGTGCAATAGCTCTGAAACCAGCTTTGGCCACAGCTATCATCTGATATCGCCAAGTATACCATATTTCAGGGAAACCATGCAAGAACACCACAACTGGGGAATTCCCACTTCCAGTTTCAGCTAAATGAAGCTTTAGCCCATTTACTTCAACGTATTTGTGCTCTATTTGTTCCATTTTGCTCCTTTTAACTTTCAGTTATGTTGAGAATGAAGAGTGACCGACAATGTTTTCTTTGGAAATGCCGGACAACTATATCCAATTTGTTTAGACTTCAGAACAATTAAAAAGTTACTGCATTGAGAATAAGTCGCATTAACGAATTATAAGTCTAAATTATTGCGATGTAGAAGTCGCATTTCACCAATGCAATTCATAATCTCATTTTAGACTTGCATTTTATGATCGCAGCGCATTTACCAATTGCTATTTTTAAAGCATTTGCGCAAATAGGTTATAAGCCCCACTTGAGAAATTGTTTGGCTCAAAAGTTAACAATATACTTTGTAAGCTAGAAAACAATCAAAAGTAAGAAAAAGGTAAATCGTAATCAAATATAATAAACCTAGAGATGCAAAGATGATATTATAGTTGTAGATCTAGTATTGCAAAGTGATAATATGAACTCAGTAAGATATGTTCGTTTGAGGTAGAGATAGAGAGAGAAAGCCAGAAAATGAGAGAGTTGTATTAGATCCGAATCCCCTCTTTACAATGTGAAGGTCTCCTTTATATAATAAGAGACCTTCCTCGAAAGAATCAAAAAGTTACAAAGACAGGTAACGTCTCCCTAGTGAAGACACTGAGTCCTAAACGATGCCGCTTTTGTCCCCACGTCCGAGTCGTACCCTCTACGTTAGTCGGCGTACACTCACTGGGCGTACCCACTGGCGTAGAGATGCTGAGGGTCAAATTTGACCCTATACAGTTAGTCCCTCCGCTCGTTGGAGACGCATTCGGTGGGCGTCTTCGATGGGCGGAAATGCGAACCTCGGCTTAGGAGAATTTGACCTCGACCAGGGGCGGCAATATGAATGAGGTGAAATATATGACGTTGTTGAGCCACTGACGCGTGGCTTCCTTTTTGGAATGATGTCATCGCCTGTATACATCATTATTATATTTGCCCCCGAGGCGGTTCAGAGGATGATGTGACATTTTGGTTTCCCGCGCACGTTTTGAATCATGACTCTTCGATTTCTGCGCAACTTATCCCTATAAGTAGGAGAGAGGTTAGATTCGATTCAACTTTCAAGCCTTCGGAAAGCATTTTCCGATTTACTCCTTTGTCTTTCTTTCCTGTAACCGTTATTTCGTGAGGGACTCTCCCACTTCTGTCGAAACCACACTTCCTATCGTCAGTGCTTCGTTTCTTACGTAGTATAATCATGACAAAACATGGACAGAGTAGTAAAAAGGCCAAAGATAATGCCCCGTCTAGGGTTCCGCCATCTTCCGGTGGTGAAGGGGAAAAGGCGGAGAAGGCCCTTGTTCCTCTCAGTGTAGACAACGTCCTTCCGAAAGAGATGCATGTTCGCAGGGATTTTCCAACTAAAAGCTCAGAACTTCCCTGGGAGCACAGCGTTTTATTACAATCCCATTTAGATGATCTTCGAGAGACGCACCATATTCCGGACCACGTGGAAATGGTTCCGGCCGGGACGAACTATACCAATGTGCACCGGCCTGGATATTGCACATTCTATGAGTACCCGTTCTTGATCGGTTACAATCTTCCAATCTACCCTCTGATGGAGGAGCTTTACCGTTTTTACAATGTGTGTCCGGCTCAGCTCACTCCTTACACCTTGAAGGTGTGCCGTATTATGACCACTTATGCGGCCAGGGCTGAGTGCAGCGTCTCGGTCCACCACCTCTTACAGTTATTCAGCCCTGGTTACCTGAGGGGTACCATGCTGCAGTTAAAAAGTCGTGGCACAAGGGGCTTGGTTGTTAAAGCCGATGATAAGCCCAACCGCCGTTTTTGGCGTAAATATTTCTACATCAGGACGGAGCACCTGGTGTCGAATCCCGAAGGGTTCCCGGAAAGATGGAATCCAGAACGTAAGTATTTCTACTCGTAGAATTCAGGACTGCTTGCGCTTTTGACCATACGGCCATTGTGATTTCTTTGCTTTTCTCCCTTTTTTATTCGCAGCGAGGGCGAGGGGAGGGCTTCTCCACCCCAGTTCACTGATGACATTAAATCATGGGTGGAAAGAATAATACCTTATGCGGAGGAATGCCGTACCTGGGCTGCATTTCTTCAACGGTACGGCCCGTCAGGTAATTCTTTGGCTACGGTTTGGGAGTTCCCTACGTTCTTGTTACCTGACTTATTCGCGTTGGCAGGTCGGAGCGCCCCTAAAAAGAAGAAAAAGAACGTCGTCACCTCACCTGGGGCGGGGACTGATTCTGAAGACGGATACATACCCTGTGGTTCGCCTAGTGATGGCGCTGTGGAGGTTCCTCAACCGCTGCCCGTGGCGGCATCCACGAGGGGAGCGACTCCTTTAATGCCATCCCCACGGGCTGTGGATGAGACTTCTAAGAGCGAGGAGCCGCCGGAAAGGAAAAGACGTCGGTTGATAACCGGCAAGGGGATAGCCACAGAGGACGAGGGGGCGAGCGAGCCCCATCGGGAGTCAAGGCCAATTTTTATGGCAGATGCCACCCGTTCCGGGAGGTCGGCTCCCCAAGGGGGGGCGGTTCTCGACGCCGGCCCAACACGCATTCCGGAGAGCGGCTCGTCGGCTGCCGTTGGAGAAGCGGGCAATGATACCGAGAGGGTGGGCCCTAAGGCCGCCCAGGCGGATGCAGATGCGTTAACGCGGGGTCCGGCCCGTGTGGGGATGACGGCAGGTAGATCCAACCGCCGAATTCTGATCCCAGGAGGGTATAACCTGTTGCAACACAGCGAGCAGGCCGCCACGGATATGACCCTGCTATGTGCGGCCGCTGAGCGTGAAATGTTAAAAGGGGTTAGCGACGGGGAACTATCCCGGAGGGTTGCCGGCGCGGCCTTGCAGGTATTTTTCGATTTTCTTCATGTACCGTAAAGTAAATTTTGATGCATACTGACTTGCCTTTCCTCCTTTTCCTCTTTTTTAGACTCTCATCTTGGAGGTAGAGTGGGGGCGGCGGGCGCAAAGGAAGGCAGCCACCTTTAACAAGGTGGTAAAGAAACATCGGCGGTGCCGCGTCAAGCATCAGGCGCTGGCGGACCTACTCAAGCAGGACCCGGAATTTTGGGTTTTCCGTTAGGGTTTGGAGCAGTCGGAGGCCCAGCTGAAACGGAGGGTGGCCGAGTTGGAGGAGATCGACGAGCAGCTGATGACCGCCCTGGCTCGGAACATTGAGCTGGAGACTCTTCTCCAGTCTAAGGAAGAAAAGTTGGAGGTTGGCCGTGGGGTAGCGGGGGAAGCTGCTGATTTGTGGATCAGGGTTGCCGCTATGACCACCGAACTCGATGTCAAGGCGGCTGAAATTGAAGTCCTCAAGCGGACTGCTGCACCAAGGCCTGATGAGGATGCGCATCGTGAGGCGCATGACATGTGGGTGTACGCCGAGGCCAGATTGGTCGTATTCGAGGAGTTCTTAGCTGCGGGTCGAGCTACTGAGGCGGAGGTTCAAGAGCAATGGCGCATAGCCCGTGTCGCCCGTGAAACTTGTGGGTATAGTTCTGATTCCCCAGACCGGGCGGGCTATAACTCCGAAGACGTCAACCGTCTAGAATCCGTCTCTTGGATCTCTGCGGCCTATCAGGCCGAGGACGGCGGTGGACGAGATGGCGGTCCGACGGGGGGCGGTGAACAGAATGGCGAAGCCCCTTAGGACTTGTATTCATTTTGTTTTGCTGTATTTGGAGACGTAAATGGGTCCTTTTGTACATGTATTTTTGGATGATAATGGAAGTTATACTTTTGCTGTTATTCTTTTCTTTTTGTACCTTTTATTTTCGGCCTTAATATTGTTGATGGCCTTAGCCGTGTGCGCAACTTCGACTATCGTCGAGTTACTCGCTGTCATAGTCGAGCTGGGTCGACTTATCGGCGTCTATGGCCTTAGCTATTATACCGTTGATGGCTTTAGCCATGTAGGCGACTTCGACTGTCGTTGAGTCGTTTACTCACCGTAGTCGAATCTAGGTCGACCGTTGGCGGCGATGGCCTTAGCCATGATATAATTGATGGCCTTAGCCATGTAGGCGACTTCGACTGTTGTCGAGTCGTTTACTCACCTTAGTCGAATCTAGGTCGACCGTTGGCGGCGATGGCCTTAGCCTTTCACACATTGGAGATGGCCGTAGCCTTTCATACATTGGGGGTGGCCGTAGCCTTTCATACATCGGAGATGGCCGTAGCCTTTCCTACATCGGAGATGGCCATAGCCTTTCATACATTGGAGGTGGCCGTAGCCTTTCATACATTGGAGGTGGCCGTAGCCTTTCATACATTGGAGATGGTCGTAGCCTTTCCTACATTGGAGATGGCCGTAGCCTTTCATACATTGGAGATCAAGCTAGTCCAGTCCCTTTATCATGTCGGCCTGGAGGTCATAAGGAGAGGTTGATATGATAAACTTGTTTCGCAAATATCTCCAAGTGTCCCCTCCGCCGCCTCGTTAAAAACCTCCCCGAGAAAACCCAATTGGGACAAAACTCGGGTAAGGGAAAAAGAGTACGACTCGGGAGACGCCTTTCAGAAGTGGAAATACTTGAGGTGAGTAACGTTCCAGTTGTTTTGGAGCGTTTTCCCTTCCATTGTTTCCAACTGGAATGCGCCTTTGCTGGCTACTGCTGTGATTTTGTAGGGTCCTTCCCAGTTGGTGCCCAGTTTCCCTTCACTTGGGTCTTTGGATGCCAATGTCTTGGCTTTAAGGACATAGTCTCCCACCTTGAGTGGTCTTATTTTGGCCCTCTTGTTGTAGTATCTTTCGACTTGTTGCTTTTGGGCCACCATTCTGATATGGGCCATTTCTCTCCTTTCCTCAGCTTCGTCGAGGTCTTGGAGCCTGTTTGTGTCGTTTTCTGTTCCACTGGTGTGTGAATATCTTAGGCTTGGTTCGCCGACCTCGAGTATGACCGTGTCGGTTCCGTAGACCAGCGAGTACGGTGTTTCCCCCGTGCTGGATTTGGGTGTGGTCCTGTGTGCCCACAACACTTCGGGTAGCAGCTCGGGCCATAGCCCTTTGGCGTCCTCGAGTTTCTTCTTTAGTATGTTTAATATTGTTTTGTTGGAGGATTCCGCTTGGCCGTTGGCGGCAGGGTGATATGGCGTGGAGAGTATCCTCTTGATGCGCCATTTCTCGAAGAATTCGGTTGTTTTTTGACCGATGAACTGTCGTCCGTTGTCACAACTGATTTCCTTGGGGATGCCGAAGCGGCATATAATATTTTTCCATATGAAGGCGATCACTTCCTGTTCGCGTATTTGGGCGTACGCTCCTGCTTCCACCCACTTGGAAAAATAGTCAGTTAAAACTAATAGAAATCGTACCTTACCTCGTCCCGCTGGTAGGGGACCGAC
>NC_031998.1:5990348-6043215 GCF_001879085.1 Nicotiana attenuata
TGCACCTTGGTGCCCAGCTTCTCTAGTGCGTACACTATTTCTGAAGGAGATACACAAAAGTTATGGGCGGTTAATAAAGGGGGCGTACCTCTTTCGTTTCGGAGTGGGGCGACGTGTCGCTGTAGCGCGTCTGTATGCCTTGGTGGCGGATGGGAGGATCTGGTGTATGGCTGATGTCGATCTCTGTTGGAGCGGGGGAGTTGTTCTCGTCGTCCTTCGTTCCGTCGATCTCTCCTCGTTTCTGAGTGTATCGTTGTTAGCCGTTGGATCGGCCCATTAAGATCGTCCTCGTCCGCTCGTACCTCGGCGCAATAGGCGTTGTGGATTTCCTCCCATGTGGTAGGGGGATATTTCATGAGGCGGCTCAGCAGCTTCTTGGTTGCCCTCGAACCATCCCTGCTTAGCCCGTTCTGGAAAGCGGCGACTGCCATACCTTCCGGTACGTTTGGTAGACTCATCCTTACCCTGTTAAACCTTGCCAGGAAGTCCCTGAGTCCCTCTACTGTGGTTTGCCTGACGGCGAAGATGTCGTTGACCCTGGCCTCCGCTTTCTTCGTGCCTGCATGGACTGTGACGAACTTATCCGCCATTTCCTCGAACGTTGATATTGCCTTAGCCGGTAGCTGAGAGTACCATGTCAAGGCCCCTCCTGTCAACGTCTTGCCAAACTTTTTCAGCAGCATCGACGGTACCTGTTCTTTCGATAGGTCGTTGCCCTTCACAGCGGTGACGTAGTGGATCAGATGATCCTCGGGATCTGTGGTTCCGTCATATACCCTCAAGTAGGGTGGCATCTTGAAGGTTTTTGGGGTGGAGTGAGGGGCAACTTCTTCAGTGTATGGTTGTTCAACAAACCTTCCCACGTCGCGTTTTGGTAGCAACTTGGGAGCACCGGGGATCTTGTCGACCCTCTCCTGATGTTCCTTCATCTGACCGCGGAGCGCCTTGTTTTCATTTTCCATTTCTTCCATCTTCTTTAGGATGGCTGTTCGCGTGCTATCGTTGGTCTGTGTCTCGATGGGTTTGTTATTCGCTAGTGCAACTTCAGGTTCACCCACGGCAGCAGTGGTACCTACCGTTGGTGTACACCCCATGTTACTTTGTGGTGACCTCTCAACCAAGCCACTTAGAGTGCTTGTTAGCCATCTTTCCAGTAGCTCCTTGACCGCTGAGGGGGCTTCCGTACCCGCAGATGTGGAAGCTCCTTTTTCGTGCAAGATCATCAGACCTTCGGATGGGGAAGGTGAGATCTCTGCACCCGGTGTGATGCTAGGGGTTGCATTCAGGATGCCATCGTCACTGGCCTCGTTGAGAGGGCCAAGGAGATTGGTAGTGACACCCAATATAGCTTTCGATCTTGTGTTATTTTCGGCCATTTACTGTTTTTGTGTGGTGTAGAGAGTGGTAGTTGGTTGATCTCTAGGTGGATACTATGGTTTTGATTCTCGAAATCCCCACAGACGGCGCCAAATTGTTTGGCTCAAAAGTTAACAATATACTTTGTAAGCTAGAAAACAATCAAAAGTAAGAAAAGGGTAAATCGTAATCAAATATAATAAACCTAGAGATGCAAAGATGATATTATAGTTGTAGATCTAGTATTGCAAAGTGATAATATGAACTCAGTAAGATATGTTCGTTTGAGGTAGAGATAGAGAGAGAAAGCCAGAAATTGAGAGAAATGTATTAGATCCGAATCCCCTCTTTACAATGCGAAGGTCTCCTTTATATAATAAGAGACCTTCCTCGAAAGAATCAAAAAGTTACAAAGACAGGTAACGTCTCCCTAGTGAAGACACTGAGTCCTAAACGATGCCGCTTTTGTCCCCACGTCCGAGTCGTACCCGCTACGTTAGTCGGCGTACACTCACTGGGCGTACCCACTGGCGTAGAGATGCTAAGGTCAAATTTGACCCTATACAAAAATGTCATTTATAAGTCGTAATTGATGAAATGGGATGTATAAGTCGCATTCTCTGCATTTATAAGTCAAAAAGTCACATTTTTGAATATGCTTTAAAAATTTCATTTCTAAAACCAATTTTTTAAGTTTAACATCATCTCTCAGGTCGTTCGTGATGGATTAATATATGCAGCGGAAGCAATCCCAGTATCAAAATCACATGTAATCTAGACAACTAGCATAAACGGAATTTCACGGGTTACCTCTTGAAGCGTGAGCAAACTCCTTTTATCACGTGAGCCTCCAATTCTACAGCAACTCAATGAATTCTCCACACCCCGCACGATCACGATCTCCGAACGTTCCACGGTGTGTTACCCAAATAATACTCGAAAATAGTAATTTCGTCTGGGCGAAATTTCTAAGGAAAAGGGGCTGAAATTCGGCCACCATGTGCTCTTCTTTCTAGGTAGAAAACCTTATGTATTTAATATCCACCACAATTAATTACGAATTATTCCACTAAAAATTCGTAATTGCACTCCTTATTCAATTTCGAAATTCATCCATTAAATCTTATTTAACTCCCCATGTTAAGATTCAGATACTAATCAATTAAATTAAATTAAATTACTGATGATTTAATTTATTGATTATTTCCTTTAGACTTTCGCTTAACTTATTTCATGTGTCGGATACAAAATCCACCTGCCGGGTTTACACATGAAAACTTATAAGCTTTCATAAAGGTGTATCATCAATCTTTAAACCGAGAAATGGATTCCATCAACTAACTATTACTTCGCCAATGTACATTATTATTATCCAATTTATCAGGCATATTGACCCACGAAAGAATCTCGCCTTTTAATAAATCAAAATAATAATAATATACACAACTAATAATAATTATATCAAGATTAAGAGTATAAGTACATTTAATGGCTAGAGAGTTCATTTTATTAAGTCAATATAAAATACTTATCTCTACTTGGTCCGTTCAATACATACAAAATGTACTAGCACAAGAAGTTGAAATTTAACCATTCCCATAATCAAGATAAATTATATTTAATCTTGTGCTACAATCATTCCTGATGGTTTGTCCAATTCCATCATTAGATTGTGAACTCAAACTTTATACTTATAAGAACGATGATTTAATCTTCCGTGTATAAGCTAAACTCTATACACTAAATCATCTACTATATAAGCAAAGGACACCGACTAATATATGATCTATTAAAACTTTATTAAAATTGAATGAACAATATTATCATAATAAATACTATATCTAAACCAAATCCATGGTTAATAGTATATATCCCAACAATCTCCCACTTAGACTTTTAACCATGACAATTGTCAGAATATACTATATCTAAACGCATGGTTAATAGTATATGCCCCAACAATCTCCTACTTAGACTCATAACCACGCATCTACAACTTTCTCAGGCATTCTTTTACATGACTATTAAACATCTTCACCAAATAAGGTTTTGTTAAAGAATCTTGCCAAGTTATTTCTGATGCAATATTTGTCCAGTAGTGCTTTGTCGTAACCATCTAGTTTGGTATTAAACTCTTCAGGGATCCTGTTACTGAAACTATCCCAAGAGTGTACAACGAACTATGATTTTCTTTAGCATTCTCCCACTACGACGAAGTACTACTAATATTACCTTCATTACCTTATGGCACTGAAATATTAGTGACTTCTCACTACAGTGTTCACTGTTCAAACATCACTCCCACTCGATAAAGGCATATTATGTCTATTAACGTTCTCCCACTACTCAAATGCAATGGAACGTCAATTTTCCTTATTTTTGGATATTCAATAAACATGCACCTTCCATTCTTAGTTCCAACTTACATATCCGCTTTCCCTTTCAGCACATATGCAGGACAATCCTATATCTGAACATGATGTCCCAGGTACTACAGATGTCCCAGGTACTAACTTAGAAGGAACTAAATTTAGAATGCAATTTGCAGTTTCTAGGAAATAGTCCAAAAACAAATAAGGCAATCTGAATAACACGTCATTAATCTATCCATGTCCAAAAGAGACTTATTTCTTCTTTCTACCACACCACTCTATTATGGAATTTACGGTGTAGTCAATTGAGATGTAATCCCTTGTTGTGATAAGTAACAAAAGAACTCTTTAGAGAGGTGCTCGCTACTACAATCAAATTGCAATAACTTAATATATTTCCTTGGTGCTTCTCCGTTTCAAGTCTTAAAATCTTGATTTACTTAATTCATTAAGACTTACGGTGCATCAAATAAATATATTAATATTTTGAGTAATCATTTATGAACGTCACAAAAATACTCAAAACTATCTCTCACCAGTATGCTCATTTAACCATACAAATCAGAAGGAATTCATTCTAGCTTATCACTAGCTTTATTTCCTTTTGAAGGGAAACAACCTTTAGTCAAATTTCCTTCCAAACAGGATCTACAAGTTGGTAGTGCCTCTACTTTCAATGAACCTTAAGGTCCATCCTTGACCAACTTGAAATCCTATCTAGATTAATATGACTTAGACAAAAGTGCACAGATAAGTTCTACTCAATTTTGAAGAACATATTCTCTTATGAGGTAGACTATTATTGTTCTATTCAGGAGAGACATTAATATACAATAACAAGATCATGCATTCATGCACCACAAGAGATAAAATATTTATCAAGCTCAATAACTCAAGAGTTATTTGAAAAATAAAATAAATATCCATCTCTTATTTTGCCCAGAAACCCGAATTAAATTCCTTCTAACAAAAAGCACATATATTGCATCCTTTAAATTAATGTCTTAGCACTAAAAGAAAATTTTAACAAGTAATACGACAAATTACATAAAGTCATTGTGGAGTTGAGATAAAAATTTTAAATAGATCATAATAAGTCAAAACACTGAATACTAAAATTCAGACTGCATTCAATATTTATATACATACATGCATCTCGAATAATAAATTTCGATGGGAAAAGAATCATTCATGCAAAGTATATTATATAATGCAAGAATTATACAATCCAAAAATAAATAGAACCAACTCAGATGGAGAGTATACTATTATTTTCAGTCAATTGTATATAACCTTTTAGTACAAAAATTTTAAACACACTGCACATATATGTCATGCATCTTGAATAGCAATTTCGATGGGTAAAGAACGACTCATGCAACATACATACGTAACGCCAGATTATTCACTCTAATAATTAAAACAGACCCAACTCAGATGGAGAGTATACTGTTAATTTAAGTCAAGTGAACATTATTTTTAATAGCTCTAGTTCCATTGATCCAACATGTATACTCAGATGGAGAGTAAGTACACGATATCAATTACTAGTATTTCACCTAATGAGCTTACATAATTATCCGATATGGAGGAAGTACCTAAAGTCAAACGCGTAAATCTATTACTCACTTGAAGTGGTAAAGCCTAAATAGTAAAANTGACAAGCCTGCAAAATTGAAGATTGTTCTATCTCGGGGACACACCTCCGGATAATGTTATCAACGCAAATTCTAAACAGATGAGGTTCATCCCAATAATACATGCGACTATCACGGAAAAACTTTTTCTTTTGGACAGAAGAAAGGTCATCAGGAACAATACCACAAGCCAGGTAGTTTTCAAAATCTGCATACCATGGCGCATCCTCAAGACTGGCTGCGAGCAGCTGCTCGTCTGGAAAGGTTTCTAGAATTTCTTCGACCTCGACTGATTTTTCAGCTCCTTCAAGTCATGAAAGATGATCAGCGACTTGATTTTCTGTGCCCTTACGGTCACGGATTTCGAGGTCGAATTCTTGCAACAACAGCACCCAACGAATCAGGCGCGGCTTAGACTCCTTTTTCTCAATGAGGTACCTGAGAGCTGCATGGTCAGTATATACAATTACCTTGGAACCAATCAGATATGATCGGAACTTGTCAAAAGCAAACACGACTGCCAACATCTCCTTCTCCGTCACTGTGTAATTGAGCTGTGCACCGCTTAGCGTTCTGCTTGCATAGTAAATCGGGTGCATCAGCTTGTCTTTTCTCTGCCCCAAGACTGCTCCTATAGCATAGTCGCTGGCATCACACATCAGCTCAAATGGTTGCTCCCAGTCGGGCGCAACAATGATGGGTGCAGTGATCAACTTCTTCTTCAGTTCCTCAAATGCCAACCTGCAATCATTAGAAAACACAAAGGGGTGATCCTTTTCAATGAGTTTGCATAATGGGTTAGCAATTTTGGAAAAGTCTTTTATGAAACGCCGGTAGAACCCGGCGTGACCAAGGAAACTTCTCACCGCCTTTACTGAAGTGGGCGGTGGTAACTTCTCAATCACGTCAACCTTAGCATGGTCGACCTCAATACCTTTTCTGGACACTCGATGTCCCAAGACTATCCCCTCTTGTACCATGAAATGGCACTTCTCCCAGTTTAGTACCAGGTTTGTCTCCACACATCTTTTGAGCACTCTGCTTAAGTTGTGAAGACAGTCTTCGAATGAATCTCCCACCACGGAGAAATCATCCATAAAGACCTCCATAATGCCCTCCACCATATCTGTAAAGATGGCTAACATGCACCGTTGAAAAGTTGCAGGTGCATTACAAAGCCCAAAGGGCATTCTCCGAAAGGCAAAGATGCCATACGGACAGGTGAAGGATATTTTCTCTCTATCTTCGGGGGCTATTGAAATCTGATTGTACCCCGAATATCCATCTAGGAAACAAAAGTGGGATCTACCAGCCATCCTGTCCAACATTTGATCAATGAAGGGTAAGGGAAAGTGGTCCTTGCGGGTGGCGGTGTTTAATTTCCTGTAATCCATGCAGATTCGCCACCCTGTGACTGTACGAGTTGAGATCAACTTATTGTTGTCGTTTTTCACAACAGTCATACCCCCCTTTTCGGGACACACTGGATAGGGCTGACCCAATTACTATCAGAGATGGGGAAAATAATTCTCGCATCTAACCATTTGATCACCTCTTTCTTTACAACTTCTTTCATGTTAGGGTTCACCCTTCGCTGGTGTTCCCTGGAAGGTCTGTGCCCTTCTTGTAGGAGAATCTTATGCATGCAGAAAGCAGGGCTGATGCCCTTAATATCTGTCATGGTCCAACCAATGGTCGTCTTGTTATCCTTTAGTACCTGCAAAAGCTGCTCTACCTACACATCTAGCAGACAGGATGATATAATAACAGGTAAAGTCGAATCAGTGCCTAGAAATGCATACCTGAGATGATCTGGGAGTGGTTTCAGCTCCAACTTGGGTGGTTCCTCTATTGATGGCTTGGCTGGAGGAGTGACCCTTTTCTCCAGCTCCAGGGACTCGAACTGAGGTTCCCTTGACCAAAATCCTCGGCATTCCAATGCCATTACCCATTCAGCTAACCCCTCGCCATCCATTTCGTCTAAGTTTGTCAAGCATGCCTCCAATGGGTCCCCCACAGTCAGGGCCCTATCATCCTCTTGCAGAATTACATCAACTGCTTCCACTAGAGAGAAATTTGCATATTCGCTGGGTCTCCTCATTGATTGTTGAACGTTGAATATGACTTCTTCATCATTCAATCTCATTTTAAGCTCCCCAGTTTCACAATCTATCAGTGCTCTCCCGGTGCTAAAAATGGTCTCCCCAAAATAAGGGGTATCTCCTCATCCACCTGACAGTCCAGAATCACAAAGTCTACAGGAAACACGAACTTCCCCACTTGCACCAGCACATCGTCAAGAATACCTGTAGGTCTTTTCACAGTGCGATCAGCCAGCTGGAGTAGCATCGAAGTCGGCCTGGCCCTGCCGATGCCCAATTTGGTGTATATAGCTAGCGGCATCAAATTTATGCTGGCTCCCAAATCACATAATGCCTTTGCAAAGGCATAACTCCCAATGGTGCATGGAATAGTGAAGCTACCTGGATCGGACATCTTTTGGGCTATCGGTTTTGCCACCACTGCGCTGCAGGTTTGTGTTAGAGTTACAGTGGATAGATCTTGAAAATCAAACTTCTTTCACATTAAATCTTTCATCATCTTGGCATAACCGGGCATCTCCCTCAAGGCATCCATCAATGGGATATTCAACTGGATTTGACGCAGCATCTCCATAAACTTTTTGTATTGGTCTGCCTTCTTTTGCTTGACCAGTCTCTGAGGGAAGGGTGCAGGTATCACCCTTTGGGCACTACTTGCTGGTTTCTCTTTGTTAGGAGTGTCTGGATATTTTGTTGAAGTCCTTTGTTGGGACAGTTCAATGCCCTGAATATTTTCTCGGGGTCTGAGAGTCCTTCTATTAGTTCTCCAGTCCTCGAAGAATTTCTAGGCATACACCTGCTTTCCACAAGATTTCAACCGTTAGAATTTCAATGTAAAGATTGGTAAAGAGAAAACGGATTACACTTGGAATCTTTGTATTTCTTTCTATTGTAATTGATAACACCGTTAATTCCCCGGCAACGGCGCCAAAATTTGATCACGCTCAACTAAGTCTCACAAAAGACTATGCGGGCGTTGCAAATATAATCTGAGTATTATTGCCCAGAGTCGAACCACAGGGAACTAACCTATCAATCACTACTGTCAGATTTACTAAATCCACACAATCTGTTTTCCCAAACTTTTTGATTCACAATGGTTGATTTTTCTAACAACTAAAGATTGAAAGTAATTAACAGCTGAAAATTAACTAAACTTGATGTGTAAACAGTAGAAATAAAGTCTAAGGCAATGGTTTCCCCCGTTGGTACTTTCCTTGGTTGTCTATGTCCTATAACTATGATTTAGCTATCTCTAACAATCATGAACTCTCCATCTATCATAATTCTTTCTCAAGTAATTATAATAATCTACTAGACGCACTTTCTCAAGCTACGCTAGCTACTTGCACAATACGGTTCACTTAGATTGCACCCGGGGTTTCGTTATCTCTAATCCAACCCTTAAACCCTCGGTTATGACTCTCGTCTATACTCCGGGAGTGATGTTGTTCATACAATCACCTAAATATGCACTCTCTCTCAAGAAGATACATAATAAATAGGAACGGATAATTGAGAGCCCTTTCAACTATTCCACGATCAAAACATAGATGAACAATTAGAGATTAACAATCAAATCTAATTATATTGATAAAACAACCAAGTTATTCCCAACGGGTTCCACCAAAACGTTAGATTAAGGTTTTTAGCTACTCATAACAATGGGTAAATCAAATACTAAAAGATTCATAATCATAAATTGCAAGAAAATAAAGAAGAATAGAAATAATGATGTTTTGGGTGATCTCTCACACTTGTTTTTCTTGCCAAAGTACTCTCCAATAATGTTACATGCCTCCCTTGGGCGAGTTCTATTGTTTAAATAGGGTTTTGGGCTAAGAATTTCGGAATTTGCACTTCAGTCCTTCAATTTCTCGTCGCCTGTCGCGGTCCTACCGCGCCCACGCTGGGACCGCGGCCAAATGGCCTCTCTGAATCTCCTCTGACAGCTCACCGCGGTCCTACCGCGCCCACGTTGGGACCGCGTCAGTTCACCTCCAGGCCTCGTTTGTGTATTTCAAATGGTTCACTCGGCGACTTTGATGCGATTGGCTTCTTTTTCTTCCATAAATGATACAAAACCACTCCATAGCCTTCTTCTAATGTATGTAACCTGAAAAACATGAAAAGCACTAATAAGAGCATTTTGCTATCACTTTTACAATAAAAACTCTACAAGAAAGTGGTTCTTTTGGGGCTTAATCATANTTTTCTTTTCCACCAGAAAAAGGATTCCTTTATTTTCTATTATTTAGGCACAGCAGGGACCACAGAATTTAATTAACAAGGCTTCCAATTATGGAATTAATTTATAATTTTTGAAATTAATATCCACCATAATTAATTACGAATTATTCCACTAAAAATTCGTAATTGCACTCCTTATTCAATTTCGAAATTCATCCATTAAATCTTATTTAACTCCTCATGTTAAGATTCAGATACTAATCAATTAAATTAAATTATTGACGATTTAATTTATTGATTATTTCCTTTAGACTTTCGCTTAACTTATTTCATGTGTCGGATACAAAATCCACCGGTCGGGTTTACACATGAAAACTTATAAGCTTTCATAAAGGTGTATCATCAATCTCTAAACCGAGACATGGATTCCATCAACTAACTATTACTTCGCCAATGTACATTATTATTATCCAATTTACCAGGCATATTAACCCACGAAAGAATCTCGCCTTTTAATAAATCAAAACAATAATAATATACACAGCTAATAATAATTATATCAAGATTAAGAGTATAAGTACATTTAATGGCTAGAGAGTTTATTTTATTAAGTCAGTATAAAATACTTATCTCTACTTGGTCCGTTCAATACATACAAAATGTACTAGCACAAGAAGTTGAAATTTAACCATTTCCATAATCAAGATAAATTATATTTAATCTTGTGCTACAATCATTCCTGATGGTTTGTCCAATTCCATCATTAGATTGTGAACTCAAACTTTATACTTATAAAAACCGATGATTTAATCTTCCGTGTATAAGCTAAACTCTATACACTAAATCATCTACTATATAAGCAAAGGACACCGACTAATATATGATCTATTAAAACTTTATTAAAATTGAATGAACAATATTATCATAATAAATACTATATCTAAACCAAATCCATGGTTAATAGTATATATCCCAACAGTACGTTACCTGACAATGCAAATGGCATTTCATATTTTTGGAATTTTAACAAATATTACACACTAAAAATTCAGAAGAGTTTGTATCTATATGTTCAGGGTAGTTGAAGGTTAGAGTAGGAAGCAAGATCAATGAACTCACAAGTCACAAGGAAGAAAAAGGAAGAACATAAAGAGAATAAAACTTTATTACAAAAGCCTAATGATCACAAAACAAAAGCCTAGCCTTGAGATAGGAAGATAGTAGAATCCTTCTTAAAATTGGACAAAATCTAGGCTAACTTTATTACACAGTGCACTAAAAGTTAGATGCCCTTGAATTTTCATATAAGACTTTGTCGTCCAATGCAGCGACCAAGGATTTAAATCCTATGGGTTCAACTTTTAAGGTTTTTAGTATTGAACCCATTATTTTTTTAAAGTTATGAGTACATATTCACTATTTTTGTAATTTTAATGAATTTTTACATATAAATTTTTACTCCGCGTCAAAAGTTATGGGTTCAGTTGAACCTGTTAGTTGTTCACTACATCCGCCTCTGCAATGCAGGATGTCACAGTTGACACCAGAGTTCATCGAAATATTTGAGATCTCTTTGCGGTTCCAAAATCCAAGAAGCTGAACATCCAGATTAAGAATGACTTTTAAGAAACTTGAGTATCAGCTCATTGACCTGGTCTGGCAATTGCTCTTGAACGAAATGGGATCCTTCCGGCAAGAACTCTATCTCCAAATTGGTAGCGAAGTATTTCACTTGTCCACTTCTTATGTGGTTTGAAATGTTAAACTCTTCGTTGAGCGACCTGTGATATAGTATGTTCATTCAAAAACTTACTGATGGTAATGAATACGTCGTTACAGATAAGCTCGTCAAGAAAGCAATAATGGCAAAATGGAAACAACAGAAACATGTATTTCCATTATTGCCTTCTTCCTGGCTTATCGGCAATAAGCTGTCTGTTATATTCCTCATGTATCGAATCTCCTAAAATTAGTACATGCATTAAGTCTCTTACCTATAAGGAACCTTTAATGCAGTTCGAAATCCAGATTTCTCATATAGAGCACCATACGCTGAAAGGTCTTCGTCCGAGAACCAAGGGGGTAGAGGGGTTGATGAGTCCACTAAATCCATTATCTCCTGATCAGGTGCTGCTATTGGTATGTCACATCTGGAGAAGAGGATGTATATGTTGCGCAAAACAGTTTTAGCATCAAGCCTAGCAAAATCTGCTTCTGCCCTTCCTGGTTCCTGAATTTGAGAAAGGAAGTTACCTAATTGAAAAACTACATACTTCATATTCTGTTTTTAGCAAAAAGATGACTGTACCTGCCATCTGGAAACATAGAAGCCTTCTGGAAAGGCCTCGAGAAATTTTCGAGGACCTAAAGGTACAAAAGGAGTACCTAATGTGACGACTCCTATAACTCGTTCGGGGTGTAAGAGAACCAGTAACTGAGCCAGCCTAGCACCAAAATCTTTAGCAACTAGAGTTACCTGTCAGCTTAAGTTGTTAGCGGGAGAATCTAAATAGTAGTAGAAGTATACGTTACAAGAAATTGCATAACGACATGAGACGTTCGGATGTTCCTATTATTTGACTTAGACATAACGAATCAAAGCGTTCTGTCTTAAAACTTCCCACTTTTTGCACTCTTACTGATGATGATCCAAGAAACTTTCAAAGTACATTCGTGCAGACAGACAATGAACAATCTTTTAGCATACAACACAGCAGAACAAATTCACTGTCTCAGTTCTCCCTAGATCTGTCCCATTTGCTTTTCTGCATTATCCCAAATGTCGTCTGCTCTTACTTTTTCAGACCAAAAACTAAGGTCAATTGAATATCTGTGATCTGCCTTTCACATTACCTTTTTCTTATGGAATGATACGATCAGCTAGCTGTCGCTGCATATCAGCTAGGCACAATGCAGGATTTCTGTTGGATCAGAAAGCTTTTGACTGTAGCATTATGAAAACCACTTTTACTCTACATAGTTACAACTTTATTCTACTCTAATACCTCTCTGTTCACTTTTACTTGTCCACTATACAAAAAATATATTTTCACTTTTATTTGTCCACTATAATAAATCAAGAGAAAGACAACCTTTTTTTTGCTGCTTTACCCTTATCATTAATTATTTATTCCCCAAATCATTTCCTAAGACTTTTAGAAATACTATCATTATTATGGGTAAAATTGTAAAATACTTACTTCGTTTACTTTTTCTTAAGGGGTGTGCAAAGCCAATAGTGGACAAGTAAAAGTGAACGGAGGGAGTACATCATAAAAAGTCAAAATATGCCTCTACATATTTCTCAATAAAATTATACAGTTCCAACTTCCAGTATTCTCTTAATAATCGTTATTAATACTGGAAAAACAAATGGGAAGGATGAGGGTGTAGAATGATCAATTTTTAGCTCCAATTTAGGCCAAAAAAAAAAAAAAAAATTGTATCAACCCCTAGCCGTGTTAGTTTAGTAAGAAACTTATCCAATGCCATCTAAAGTGAGAGTATATGATAAAGGGCAACCCGGTGCACTAAGCTCTCGCTATGTGCAGGGTTCGGGGAATGACCGGACCACAAGGGTCTATTATACACAACCTTACCCTGCATTTATGCAAGAGGTTGTTTCCACGGCTCGAACCAAATCGAGAGTATATGATATTTACTCTAATATAAGTTTAACCAAATTACAAAGACAAAATGAGCATCTTTAAGTCAACTAGTAAACACAGCTCAAAATCCAAAGTTCCAGCAGATGCATTTGCAGTATAAGATAAGAAAAAACAATAAATGATAAGTAAGTAGTAATTAAGGAGTGTAAAAATGAATCTCAGATCAAATATAGTAATGGAACTACAAATGTACTGACTTTAGAAATGCCAAGAGCATCAAGGAGAGCAACCAAGTCATTAACGAAGTCAGAGAATGTGGTCTTCTCGGGTTCGGGTGGCGGGTCGGATAGTCCATAACCTCTGTAATCGGGTGCAATGGCTCTGAAACCAGCATTAGCCACAGCAACCATCTGGTGCCTCCACGAATACCATATCTCAGGGAAACCATGCAAGAACAATACCACTGGTTTTGACCCATTTCCAATCTCAGCTATATGGAGCTTTAGCTCATTCACTTCCACGAATTTGTGCTCTATTTGATCCATCTCTGATCTCTTTGTGTGTTGACTTTCACATTCACTTTCACTCTTTCTCACTCTTCTTTTTCTGGGAAAGAAGAAAACACGTATATTTGGGATTTGAAACTACTTCATATTAATGTAACTATAGATGCCATTATTAATTAAACGTCTTCCTAATTTATTTAACACTAGATTAAAAATGATAACATGTGCCATATGATATAAAATAAATAATAAAGTGACAGACAATTGCTTGAAACACTACTAAAAACAGGAATTAGCGATGAATAAATTTTGTAGCTAAACAGAAAAATTTGATGTTAATCCCATTTAGGGACGAATTAGCAACATATTATCAAGAGATTTTGTTAGCCTACGAGCTATTTAGCGACAGATTAGTGACAAAAGAGTACAAATCCAACAAGAAGTAGGGTGCATTGGTATAAAAAAAAACTATAGAGGATATTATTTAGTTGAGATTAATTTTTTGTCAATTATGATGTTCTCAAGAGTATTCTCATGAAAAATGATTTGATCTACCAAATACACCTAACTAACTATAAATATCAAGTAATTACTAGAGAATAGTTGAATTAATTTGATTGGCCATCTAGTCACTAATACCGCTATGCGTCCCATGAAATTCTTGTCCTAATGATAATTATTAGGTACAATTATTTTTGGAGTTTATTGCTCGAATGATCATTAATTAATATAAACTGCGTAAAGGAAGACATAATTCTTTTTCTTTTTGTCACAAAAAGTTACTTTGTTATTGCTATTTCACTCGCAAAAGTCATCTTAGCCAGAAGTTGATATTTTGGTATCATTTAATGACATGGAAACACACTTATATCTACATGATAAAAAAAAATATACACTAATTATGCATAAGATATGAATAATTTTTGTGCATTAAATAAAATATATATTTACGGGCTATTATTATTTAGATGGCAGCTATACAGATTTCCCAATTTTAAACCTTTTAAAAATAGGAATTTTTACATTCCTATACCACATAGGAAACCTTTTTACCCTACATATTTAAGGTTTGAGTAAATTACACTTAGTATACCAAATTACCAATCCTATACCATACTTAATTAAGGGTCTAATTAATGGGTTATTTTTACTCCTTAATTAAAGGTATCCATATCTAATTAATGGGCAGTTTTTACTCTTTAATTAAAGGTATCCATATATCTCACGTTTCTCTCTCCTTACCCCTCACCCACGTTTTTACCCATACCCCACATTCTTTCTTGTTCTTCATCCACGATTGCAAGATCAATCAACGAAAGATGTCCTTGAGATGCATTAGCCAGCGAAATCTCATTATATTTGAATGTCGTGCCAATTTCCTCTATAACAATTGTGGCATGTGATCTGATTTTCTGAAAGTCTACATGAAATCAAAAGTTGCAACAAACATTTTTAATACGCCACGAACTAGCAAAACAATGAAAACAGATACACTTTAGTAGTAGTTTTTTTTTGGGTACCAAACAAAATTTCCTCTTCTGGAAAAGTCAAAAATGAGAAATTTATTGGTAAAGAGACTAATATGAAAAGCTGCCGACAACTTCTCCAAACGACTTAGAAATACTGACTGTTGAAGCCCTCACCTAGATTTACTGTCTGTAGTGTAATTGCAGTGTAATTGTAGTGTAATTGTAGATTTAGTGTAATGGATATGATCTGTTTAAGCTCTCACCTAGATTTACTGTTTGTAGTGTAATTGTAGTTAGTTTGTAGTTTATGTAGAACATTCCAAGATTAATTGTAGTCTAAAATGTAGATATAATGTAGACATGATTGTGGATGATGTGTTTCCTGTTTGCCCTGTAACTGTAGGTAAATTGTAGTTATTCTTATATTAGGTACTTAAACTGTAGGTAATTTGTACATTCACTGTAGGTAAACTGTAGGTAAATTTGTTTGAATTGTAGAACTGGTTTTATACATAATTGTAGAGTTTTTGTAGTTAATAGTAGTTATAATGTAGGATTCATATACCGCTTCACACCATCTATTACAGTATGGATATGATCTGTTGAAGCCATCACCTAGAATTACATAACAAACAACAATAAAAATATTTACAATCATAAAATAGTTTATCTACAATTTATCTACAACGTATCTATAGTTATATCTACAAATTATCTACAATCTACAAATTAACTACAATTTGTCTACAAATTATATACAATCTACTATTTGATTTCACGATGTATTTGATTTCTACAGTTTTTTCTGTAGTATCAATTGATACTTGTTCTGCAATTGTAGAAATCAGGATACTGTAGCTTGCATTCTCATCTACCACAATGACATCAACTTCAAAATCTCTAAATCTGCCATAATTATCCCAATCCCCATTAAATTGTAGCATGATTGCGATTTTGGACATGATTTATTGTTGATGTTGATGTTTTTTTTTGGATTTCTAGATTGAAAGAAGAAAAGATGAAGAAGAGATATATCTGATCGATAATTTGATAGAAGCAACGACGAAGAACAGATTTTTTCAACTTTGAGTTGTTGAAACTCGAAAATTTTGAATTCTACAATTTGAATTCAGCTCGTCGAAACTCTTAGTAGTTGAATCCGTTCTTATTTTTAGGAGCTGTTCGTTCTTTTTTTTTTTTCCAGAATTTGAATTGTAGTTCTGGAGAAAAAAACGCAGATGAGAAATCTCCTTTCCCTTTTTAAAAATTGAATTTAATGTAGAATCAATTATCACCAAGATTCTATCCTTAATTTTAGCGCGTTTTTTAGGGAATATTCTGCTCTTTTAATGTCTAATAGTCGAATGGTACAAATTTTATAGGTAAAATATGGACTGGGCGGGTAATATATAAAATATGCACATTTTTTATAATAAACTTTCATATATGGTATAGGAAGTAAAAAATCCTTAAAAATATTTAGCCCAAGCCCAACAAATGGACCCTAAATCCAAATCCGAACCGCTAACTGCCTTCGCCAACCATTCTCAGCTCTGCGCCCTAATTTGTTCCTTCTCATCTCCCTCCGGCGAACTTCTCCACGTTCTCGTAATAATCCGGCTGTATCGAATTGTATGTCTCTAATTTGTTTTCCTCTCTCACTCAATCCCTTAGTTGTTATCGTTTCTGTTATTCGCTTTGCTATTATTTTAGTGCTAAATTTTTGGCTTGATTGAGCAGAAATTTAGAATTTTTGAATGATTGATAGAGTTGAATGGATCTGAATCGGTAGTTACCTGTTTGGTTCATCAGCATACTATATTTGCCTGTTCATTTTGTATTCTGTATCCAGCCCTAGGGTTTCAATTGGGTGATTTTGACTTATAAATTAGTATTCCCTTGTCAATCTGCTAATTATTATGTTTATTGCTTTCATTTTGGGTAATTTTTGAAATATTAACTAAAAGTTTGCTTCTTTCATGTGGTTTTTGAAGTTGTTGTTATTTGCCAAGTAGCTGAGTGGAATAGAAGATCATGGAAGAAGAATTAACTGATTTGCTCTTGGAGGCAGCCGGTAGAACGAACACGGGTGGAAGGAACCGCCCGCCTCCATCGTCTAGAAGGCATCACAAGAGTTCTTATTCTGACGATGGAAGTGATTCCAGGGACGATGATTCTGATGATGATCGTGGGTATTCGAATAGAAAGCTTTCCGGTTCGCAAGTGCCTCTCAAGAAGAGATTGGACCCTCCGGAAAGAGATGATGATCGTAGCAGTCACGGAGAAGGTGACGATGATGGAGATGGTTATGGGGATGAGCGCGATAGTGATGATGATTCTATTGGCAGTGATCTTTACAAGGACGAAGAAGACAGGCAAAAGCTTGCTCAGATGTCGGAACTGGATAGAGAAATGATATTGACTGATCGTGCATCGAAGAAATCTGACAGGAGTCTGCAGGAAAAAATTTCTGGAAAAATTAAGAATAGGAGCCAACCCAGGAAACCAAGTTCACCCCCTTCACATTCACGTGGCATGCGCTCATCAACAAGAGCTTTGGACAGGGCAGCTGATAGAGATGATGCATTGAATGAGATACGAGCAAAACGAGCAAGACAGCAGGATCCGGAGGGTAACTGGAAACTGAGGGATGCAGGTCGAAAAGGTTCTGGAGGCAGGGGTTATTCACCGGTCAAACGTAGAAGCTTTACAGCTGCAGCCCTGGGTAGTAGTCCTACCAGGGGGGAAAGCGATTCACGCAGTAATGAGGGAGATTCATCAGGCGATGATGGAATGGATGACAGTGATGATGACAAATCACCAGAGTCACAGTTGCCAACGTTTGAGGATATAAAAGAAATCACCATTCGGCGGTCAAAACTGGCGAAATGGTTTATGGAGCCCTTCTTTGATGAGTTAATTGTGGGTTGTTTTGTAAGAGTTGGCATTGGGAGGTCAAGGTCTGGTCCTATCTATAGGCTCTGTATTGTCCGCAATGTTGATGCCACAGATCCTAATCGACAGTACAAGCTAGAAAATAAAACCACATTCAAATTTCTAAATCTTGTTTGGGGAAATGATAGCTCTGCCGCTAGGTGGCAGATGGCTATGGTTTCAGACTCTCCTCCTCTAAGGGATGAGTTTGATCAGTGGGTAAAGGAAGTAGAACGAAGTGGTGGTCGTATGCCCAGTAAACAAGATGTGTTGGAAAAAAAAGAGGCCATACAGAAGTCTAACACATTCGTTTACTCTGCTGACACTGTAAAGCAGATGTTGCAGCAGAAAAAATCTGCAACATGGAGGCCACTCAATGTAGCTGCTGAGAAGGATCGTTTGAGAAGGGAGATGGAAGTGGCCAAAATGAAGAATGATGAGGCAGAGGTTGAGAGGATTAGGGCAAGACTGCAGGAACTGGAGGCTAGCAGGAAGGCCCAAGAGAAAGATGACAAGGCCCGCAGGCTGGCTGAGATGAACCGAAAGAATAGGGTCGAGAATTTCAAGAATGCATCAGAACTCAGACCAGTGAATCAACTGTTAAAAGCTGGTGAGGCTGGGTATGATCCCTTTTCGAGAAGGTGGACTAGGTCTACGAATTATTTTGCAAAAAGTGCTAACGAAGCAGCAGAAGGTGCATCAAATGGTGAAGCTGCTGCTGCATTGGCAGTTGTAGATAATAATGGGGCTGGTGGTATTGCCGACGGAGGAATGGCAGCTACAGCAGCAGCCTTGCAGGCTGCAGCAGGTGCTGGAAAGTTGGTGGATACTATTGCTCCAGTTGATCTTGGAACTGAATCAAATACGCTACATGATTTTGATCTGCCTATCTCATTGGCTGTGCTTCAGAAGTTCGGAGGGCCTCAAGGATCCCAAGCAGGATTTATGGCTCGAAAACAGAGGATAGAAGCAACTGTTGGATGTAGAGTTCCTGAGAATGATGGGAGAAGACATGCACTAACTTTAAGTGTCAGCGACTACAAGAGAAGGAGAGGGCTCCTTTGAGATGTACTGCTGTTACCACTTCCAAGCTGGTCTATGCTTTTGTTATTAAGCCAACTGGATTGTCCTTCCCTTTGGATTGTTGTTACTGGGGATTTACTTACAAACTGTGAAACTAGAGTGCACTTTTAACTGTTATATCAAGTATTTTGAAATTGTTCTTGGCTTTTTGCTTTTATTGCAAAAGACCTATTGGTAGCTACCAGGGGCCTTTTGAGCTTTACTGAGAACATCACTCTTATACTTCTAATATTTCGAGCATTTATCTTCCATAAGCTGACAGAAAGTCTTATCTAGATCCTTCAATGTTTGGTGGTATTTCATTCTATCTAGAACTAAGATAATGGAAAGATCCTCCAATTTTTGGTGGTATTTCATAATTTCTACCTAGAACTATGTCAATTTTTGGCTAGTGGAGAAGATAATATGAATAAAGGAATTTTGGCATGCATGGAGCAAATTGGAGTTGGTTGCATACAGAGATTCTTTGCAGAATCTGTGCATTGATTGGAAATGGAATCAGCATTAGAGTTTGAAGAAATTGGACGAAGAATGCATTGGTGCCACTTTTTTTTTTTATTATTCTCTAATTTACCCAAAAAGTACAAGAAAACTACACGTTTTATTTGTGAATTTGTTTTCCAGATTTGTGCATTTCCGTCAAGCAAAAATGGCAATCAATTTGGACTGTTAAAAGTCGAAAAGAATATCAAAATTCCTTGCAGCTAATATTTTGCTTCACCTCCATAGACAATAAATTGTGCCGAGAAAATAAAATTAAGACCGAAAAATACTGCAACAATCTTAATATTTAATATCAAGTAATATGTGTGTACAATCTCTATGAATTCTCTGATTTTTCTTTCCAATAGTAAATTCAAGGCCTTTGAGCTTGATCTGGAATATGTAGTTGCTGCCACGAACGATGATCTTGAATTCAATTACCACGAACTTTGATTTGAACTCGTACTCCTTGAGTCTTGATTTGTTCTTCGTTCTTGAGCTTGAACTTGATTTCTTGAACTTGAAATTGGTTGCTTGAAGCTTGAAACTAGTCGAGGAATTTGCAGCGTTTGATCCACGAGCTCTTTCTTGCTTAACTTATGGTGTCTTTTCTGGGTTATGAAGACCCCTATTTATAGTTGTGGTAGGAGTTGTGATAAGAACAAACCCTTTCCGAGCAATCAAATTGAATTGTGACATGGCCGCATTTGATTGGCCAGAACATGTCAGTGGCACACGTGGCGCGATTTCATTGGCCTTTCAATTTGCCCTGGCATGCCTTGTCATTTTGACACGTGGCATGATCCTATTGGCTTTTTTTTTACTTGGCGTGTGATGATAGGCTATAATTACGTATTTTAGTCGCTTATTACACTCAAATTTACTGCACTTTAGTTGAGTTTGCGTTTTAATCGTTAGTGTTTTGCACTAATTGTGTGTTTTGTGGCTTGTAGGAGTGATTCCGAGCTATATAGATGTTATGGAATGAATTCAAGTGATTTGGAGCTTTGAAGTCTGAGTAAAAGCCCAAGGAATTAAGCCGGGATCGTATTCGGGGATCAACGGATGATAGAGCAACAAAACGAAGAATCGAGTAGGCATATTGCGCACTGTCTAGTAAAATGCACATAACTTTTCGCTCAGAACTCCATCTGTGCTACATAATATATGGTTGGAAAGCTAAATCAAAGGGCTACAACTTTCATGTTTTACGTTTTTCCAAATTCTAAACGGAACAGGGTGAAAAACGCGGTCGAAACCGCGACCGCGGACCTGGACGCGGACTGAGGCAGTACACTAGGTAAATACCGCGCCCGGACCGCGACCGCGGCGTCCAGACCTGAAAAATTGTCCTTTTTCGCGTAGGAGAAGGTATAATTGTTTGGGGACCGACCCTACTTGGTATATATACATGAAAAAACGGTATTTTGAGAGGTTGGACACATTTTTGACATAATTTAGACCTAAGGAGGCTAAGGAGACCGGAGATTCGACCTAAGGAGGCAGAGACACAATAGGAGCAAGGCGGGGAATTCTTCTACGGGTTTTTCCTTCCTCTTCCTATCTTTTATTGTTGGCTATGACTTTTAGTATTGTAGTTTTATATACTATTATGAATAGCTAATTTGTTATCTAGGGTTTTGATAGAATCTTTTGTAGGATAAATTCTTGTTATGTTTTTATATAATTGAGCCATTGGAATTCTTTACTTGTTCAACTATGTGTTTATTGTTGTTGATTGAATGACCATCGATTGACTGTGCCTATTTATTATGTGTTGCTTGAGAAAGGATACATATTTAGGTGGTTGTTGAACAACGTCACTCCTAACGTATGTGAGAAATCAATACAGTGGGTTTAAAGGCACGTTTAGAAATAACAAAGCCTTGACGTGTTCATAAGGAACGGTTAGATAAAGCCAACTAGTGTAGTTCGAGAGAATATGTCTAGTAAATTGTTGTAGTTGCTCGAGAGAGAATTACGGTACCTAAAGTGCTCACGATCAGTAGAGAATACACTGGCAAAATTGTAGGGAACATAGCTAGAATGATTTCGATAATTGGGGAAATCATAATTCTAGACCTCCTTAATTTAGTCTCCAACCCTTTGTCTCGTTAGTTGATAATTTTACCGCTTTGTAGCATTTGCTAGTTAATTCGTTAGAAATATAAATCTCAATCTTTATAATTTAAAAAATTATTCAATCTTGTCTTCTTAGTGATATTAAACAGATACAGCTAAGCTTTAGTTCTCTGTGGGATTCGACTCCTGACTTTTAGACCGAATTATTTGCAGCGACCGCTTATCCTTTTTAGGTCTAGAGTTGTGCGTGATCAGCGTGCCACGTCATTTGACACGTGGCACTAAACTGGGCCACTAGGAAGATATTGTACTCAATGAAGTGGGCTCATCGTTTGTAGCCCAGTTAAATAGGCTAGCCCAATAATATTGGACCTTTATTTAAATTAATTTAATTAGATTTAACTAATTAATTCAATACATACATACATACATACATATATATATATATATATACATACATACATACATACATACATATATATATATATATATATATATATATATATATATATATATATAGCCCATAAATTTTTTTGGGCCAAAATATACTACGAGAGAACATGCCATTAGCTAGAAACCAAAATCCTAGTTAACTTACCAAGATCCCTAGCTAATTTCGCATTAGCTAGGAAAATGACCTTAGCTAAATACCATAGTTAATATGCTCTTAGCAAAATTTTAGCTAGAAAATTATGTTATCCGTTGCTAATATAGCTAGGGATATTTGCTTGGCACTAACCCTCGCAGTCATTAGCTAGGACATGTGGTAGCTAAATTCCAAGCAAACGTTGGTCGGTCATTGTTGACTTTGTTGAAACGTAGCTAGGCTATTGCTAGGGATTTATTCCATGCTAATATTTGCTAAGTCTAGGCTAGCTAAATTCCAAGCATATTTTATCTGGTCAGCATTGATTACATTAAAACATAGCTAGGATATCCCTGGCTAAACATACAAACATTCTAGCCTTTTTTGATGTTTGCCTGGAATGTTACCCTAGCTAAATTAGTAGTAGAATTTTTGTCAAGGTCATTCTATAGCTAATTTAGTAGCTAATTTGATAAATATCCTAGGCTATATTTGGTTTGGTTTGGGATATTTTCCAGGCTAAATCTAGCTAGGAATTCCTATATTATATATATGATGAAATAGAAATATAATTTTCTACATAATTTGACATAAGACGAAATAAGTAATTAAATCCGTTAATTCGCACGTAAGCCTAATCATCACTATGTTTCACGGATAAGAAAGCTCTTAATTCTATTCACCTCAACAAACCAAACTAGTAGTTTTCAAACTTTGACTCAGTTAATAGCTCTTATCTACTTGAAACTAACCCTTCTTTAGTTCTGGGAATTACACAACACAAGAAGAAGAATCGGAAGATATCGCTGGAAAATCACCATATATATTCCTTCGCACTTGTTGCTTAGTTCAAATTTTTGTACAAAGATTTATATATATAATCATTCTGAAACAGCTTAATTGTATGTTAAGAAGTATAAGAGTTGCCCATCACTTTATTTGTCAGCTTATTACTGATTGTCAATATGAGTAACATGGTTCCAGTCAAATGCAATGGGTGCTTCAGCACCCAGCACTTCCTACATGGATCTGCCACTGTTAATTTATGTCAAGAATCAATTTTTTCACTTTATTCCTACATGGATCTGCCACTGTTAATTTATGTCAAGAATCAATTTTTTCACTTTTTATACCAACACAAATATTTTATCTTCTTAGAACTCTGCAGGCTTGACATGCTATCTGCGACGACGTCAATACAAGTTGATAAATTGTGCTACTTTGATAGATTTCTAATGTAAATATTAAACCCATATATGACGAAATTATAACAAAGCATCCACAGACTTGGGCAGAGTTACTTCCTTTATTTATTTAATTAGCTGAATCAGATCAACTTTCATCAATTTAAGCAACTTAAACTCTTTTTTAATTTTGATTTATAACTCAAACATATTTTAAATTATATTTATGTGATTATTTGAATTTTAGCAGACACTGGATTCACACGCAACACGTGTACCCTAAAACTAGTAATCAGAAAAAACCAAACAAATCATACAAATAGAAACAATTTAAATCATATTACTGAAAAAACTTCAATTCTATATATAAGATAGGAACATAAATAGTTGGGGGAATTGCTCTCTCTTAGTTCTATAGTTAACGCAAAGTTAAACAATGATCACAACAGTTCTGGTGCGAGAATGATGAACACTCACAATAAATTAAACACTCACAAAAGACCTCTTTGCACATATGCTTAGGTATAGGAGAAATTCTTACCTTCATGGAAGCTTACAAGCGGCAACGGTAATCAGAGTTCTTACTTCACTAAATTGAAAGATGATAGTTGAGGGTTTAGAGAGGTGAAGAGACGTGGAAGAGTGTGTGGGAGTTTAGCAGATTTTAAGGAATTGAGATATAATAATTCCATTAAAATAAGGTAACTAAGGATTTTAATTTACTTTTAAGCCTAACTTACAAAATTAAGAAAAAAGGTTGTCTTTAATATAGGATTTCAATCAGAAGTCAAAGACGGTAACTAAACTTTTATTACCACAATAATAATAATAATAATAACAATAATAATAATAATAATAATAATAATAATAATAATTTGCTAGAGACTAGCTTGGATTCATCCCTAGCTAAACAATCAAAATTGACAAAAGAAAATTAGCATCATACTGTAACTTCCCGCTAAACCTTAGCAATGCATTTGGCAAGGAAACGTCTGTAGCTACTTTTTTAGCTAGGGATTAGCCACAGAATGTAATCCTAGCTAAAAGACAAATCTTTCGCAGAACATTTTCGCGCCAAAATAGGATTCCAGCTAACATTTGGCTATAGATTAGCTAAGGAGACTTTCCTAGCTAGCACATTGCTAGGGATGCACTACGGACTGTGTCCCTAGCTAAACTACGCTCTTTTGGAAAAATAAATTTAGCGCCAAATTAGAATTCCCGCTAAAAATTAGCTATTAATTTGGCTAGGAAAAATCTGTAGCTATCATTTAGCAAGGCATAGTCCCTAGCTATTTTGTGACTAAATTTTTGATCGAAAAACTTTGCAAGGAAATAGGACTTTTCTAGCTATATCCCTAGCTAAAGACTTATATTAGCTAGGGAACTAAAGTGCCACGCTAAATTTCGATGCTAATGGCATGTTCTCTTGTAGTATATTTAATTTGATATTGAATTCAAATTTCTTATGGGTTTATATTTAATAAAAATTTAATTGCCTACAACCTCTAATGAAATTCCACGACAAAAAACATATACACATGGTGTTTACACCAGATTACATGAATTTATCATGGTAAAGGATAGAAAATGAATACTATATATTAATTAATCATCATTTTAATAAAATGGAATTTTGTGCTTTTTCTATCAACCTAAACAATCAGTTATAGTTGTTAACACACATACGCACACAAATATAAAGAGTTGAATTTGACATCTCATGAGTCATTTGACGAACGTATTAGAAGATGAATATGTTACACCTTTTAGAATGATCTTTTTGGCGAACATATACGTGTATAAGCTCATTTTCTATATGCGTCTAATCGGACATATTTCCTTTCTTTCTTTTCCTTCAAATCATCAACTAGATCACAGAAATCGTGATTCCAAGTATTTGATCTATTCTTTTGACGGTTTTCTATGATCCAATGGTACCACAATTTCTATATAATAAATACAAGTATTTGTAGCAATAAATTGCTAATCAGGCACTTAAATTATAACCACTTTGTTACCTTATTAGTCAAATCATAAGGTATTTTATTTCGTATGTCTTCGAGATGAATGTCGAGAAATCATGTGACATGTTTTTTGTTAGGTGAAGTATTAAAGAATCATGTCACTACACATTCATGATCTCATTTTGTACCTAAACCCCTCAATTCGCTCAAATTAAAAATCAACTAGATAAGTATTAGCAATAAGCAGTTGTAATTTTTTGTGTCTAGATGAGTTTGCTTTTATTTTCAAGTCAAAGCTAATGTCTTTTCTTAACCCAATGTATACCATCAAAATAGCTACCAACTTTAGTTAGGTTTCAATTTCTTTCATTCAGTTGCTCCTCCTAATATTTTTCTAAATCAATTTGAACATTCATAGACGTAGCGTGGCAGTATTAAAATTCTAAACACTATAGCAAAGACATTTACTATGAAAGTAAGTTGATTTCTACCACCAAGGTTGTGCCGTGGATGGTCGGGATTCTTCTACTCTGAATCAGGTCTCAAATTGATTTGAGCCATGGAAATGAAGAACTTTTTGGTACGAAACACTTATCGTATTAGTGGGTCTATTCTTGCAAAATTTGGATTAGTCGAGTCAGTGAGTTATATATATCATAAGCCTAAAGAAAAATAATCCACTTATTTCTTGGTTTTCTCAATGGGTTAGTAAACTGTTGGCGTTTGGTTATTTTTCTCGATCCTCAAATTAGCATAGCATCTGGCCTCGAGTACATATTATTGAAGTCTAAAACAAATACAATTTTTATATGGTGAGTGTGCCAAATTTAGGCAAACAAGCTTCACTCACTGTTTGCTGAGTCGTTAGACAATTAACAAAAAAAGTAGATCGGAGTTGTTTTAGTTACAAGTCTTTTTCTTATATATAAAATTTACGTGTTAGTTATTTCATGCTCTAAAGTTCATATTTGAATACTTTCTTCTTTAATTTTTATTTTTTATATGTTTTACTAAATTAGTCCAAGTTGTTATGATGTGATTATCAGAGTCGTTTTTGGTCACTGTTGGTGACATGAGTAAGTAATTACTAAAATATAGAACAATTATTGAGGAAAGGTTGAATTCCTTGTACACATTTCTCATCTATACTAATTTTACATATCAAACAAAATTCCAACAATATCGTTAGAATAACGGATTACTATAATATTTGTCGTTAAACTGAATGAAATGATTTTTTAAATTTCTAGAAAGTACTTTTTTCATTTTTATTTGAAATTGCATCATTGATAAGAAGGATGGAATGCAAGGGTGTGGTCAAATGATTAATAAAATGGGTGAAAATTATGATTAATAATTAGCACATGAACTTCAATTTTACTGGAGTATTTTTCACAAGGAGCATATAAACTATTATTCAATTATCTTTTCCTTTTTCCTTTCTTGTTTTTTTAATGTAGATCGTGGTTGATCTAGTTCCTCAGTGTTTGAAAATGCGTAACATTATTTCTCCACTCTCTATTTGTAATTCTTGTTTGGCATTCTGGTAAGAGTCTCTCTTTTTTTCATTTTTATAGTTTGCGTAAATATTTTAATAATGCCGCTGTAAAATAGTATTTAGACGCGAAATTAGTTATTAATTATGTCAATAGGGATGGAGTTAATTGTTGATTAACAAGGGAAAGTGATTGCTCATGATTTATTAAATACACGACTTGACCATCCACTGGCCAATTGATAAGATGTGAGATAAAAGATTAATAATAATAATAATAGTAATAATAACAATTTAGCGAAATATACTAATTTAAATGTTATTACAGTAGATTACAATTTCATCCTATTTCTTGTGAATTTTGTAGCATTATAAATTTCTCATTGGAACATATAGTAAGGTAGGTAAACAACTATAACTTTTAAGAAAGTAATACTCTATATGTCACAAGAAGATTTTATTTAGTTTTGAGTATTAAAGGCACCAAATTCCTTTTAATGAATCAAATTTGTTTTCGGTAAGTAAACATCTATCATGTGAATAGAAATTAAAAATATTTTCTAACGATATGTTGAGTAATTCAATCATTTAAACTGTGCAACACATCTTCGTCCCAAAAGGGAAACCCAAAAAAAAAAAGATGAGAAATGAAAATTTAGTTGTAGAACTTTTCCTAGAAGGTAATCACATCGTTTTTTTCATAAGGAATATAAAAATCATAATACAAGTTTAGTTTTTTGATGGAGTAATATGTACATATTTCTTTTGAAACGTTTTAGATATGTCTATGCTTTTTCTAGAAAGAAAAAGTGTATAATAATTGCTGGCTCCCTCATCCTGATTAGATCGACCTTTCATCAATTATGAGAAGTGATATTACTGTTTGCCAATTGGAGTTTTCACATGGGATATTTCGAGTTTCTGTCAACAGTTTTCATTCTTTATAATGAATTAATTATTGATGTTGTGACAATATAAAGCATTCAATGTTAACTACTAGAATTGGAAGGAATTGAAGGTTTTCATCGATGGAGATTAAGGTCTAGAATGTTCTCTCCAGAGAGAACTCAGATGAACAGAAAAATGAAGTTGAGAAATAAGTCGGTCAACTCAATTGAGCTGGGCATGTTGCTTTACATACAAACCCGGATCCGATCCATTACAATATCAGTCCAACAAATCAAATAATAGGAAAGAGCTAAAATAAAGTTATATACATAAATATACATTTGGGCCTATTAGTATTAGTCTTTCAGTTTTGGGCCTGAAGCCAAATATGCAGATAGCCCAACACCCCTCTTCAAGTTGAAGGGGGATAGCACCTTCAACTTGCCCAGAAATGAATGATGGAGAGCACCAGGAAGAGGCTTTGTAAGTACATCAGCAAGTTGTTGAGCAGTTGGGACATGGTGAAGGTGAATAAATCCCTCAAGCAGCTTGGTCCGAATAAAATGACAATCCACCTCGATGTGCTTAGTACGTTCGTGAAAGACCAGATTCTTAGCAATATGAATGGCTGCCAAGTTGTCACAAAACACAGAAATAGGAGAAGAAATAGGAACATAGATGTCATGTAATAATCTGGATAGCCAGATTAGTTCAGCCACAACTTTGCTCACAACACGATACTCAGCTTCAGCTGAAGACAAAGAAACCACTGGTTGTTTCTTAGACTTCCAACCAATAAGACTATCACCAAGGAAAATACAATAACCAATAACAGATTTGCGTGTATCTGGGCAGGCAGCCCAATCACTGTCTGAGTAAGCATGGACAGACATATCAGTAGAATCAAAGTAAAATAGCCCAAGATCATCAGTACCCTTGAGATATCTAAGCAAGTGAAGAGCAACAGACATATGAGGAAGTCTAGGGGACTTTAAAAATTGACTAAGGTGTTGAACTCCAAAAGAGATATCTGGTCTCATGTGAGTAAGAAACAACAGTTTACCAATAAGACTTCTGTATTTTTCTGGAGTAGGAAGAATATCACCAACGTCAGCATGCAATTTATTATTTAACTCCAAAGGACTCACCACAGAACTTACATAAGAACAATTAAACTCATGAAGCAAATCAGTCACAAATTTCTTCTGATTGAGAAGAACACCCCCAGGCAGATGGTTAACTTCAATACCCAAAAAGTAATGCAAAGACCCCAAATCTTTAATCTTGAATTCATTGTCCAAAAAGGCTTTCAATGAATCAATTTCAAGCAAGTCATCACCTGTGAGTATTATGTCATCAACATAGACTGCCAAGATAACTAGGTGACCAGGAGACCCTTTTATGAATAAAGAGTAGTCATTGGGGGAATGATGATAACCTCTAGAACACAAGGCATGAGATAGTTTAGCGTACCATTATCGTGAAGCTTGTCTTAAGCCATAAAGGGATTTCCTAAGTCTACAAACCAATGGAGCAGAAACAGAAGAGTTGGAAGGGGAAACAGAAAGATCCAAAGGCAGTTTCATGTAGACCTCTTCATCCAAATCACCATGAATGAATGCATTATTAACATCAAGTTGAAATAGAGACCACTTTTTCTTAACAACAGCAGCAATAAGACATTTCATAGTGGACATTTTCACTACAGTAGAAAAAATTTCATTGAAGTCCACCTCCTCAACTTGGGTGTCCCCTCTAATGACAAGCCTAGCTTTATATCTTTCGACACTACCATCAGCCTTGTATTTGATCTTATAGACCCACTTACACCCAATAGGTTTCTTACCATGTGGGAGCTCAACAATGTCCCAAGTATGATTTTGTTCTAAAGCTTCAAATTCTTTTCTCATGGCATCTTGCCAAGCTAGTATGGGAGCAACCTGGGAATATGTATATGGTTCAAATTCTTTATGCTGAGTAACAAAACAAGAAAGAGATGATGGAAGGGTGTAAACATAATCCTTTAGATAGGATGGATGAGAGTGAACTCTACTGGATTTTCTTAAAGTTAGTGAAGAGGAAGAAGAATCAGGAGAAGAAACAGGTATAGTAGTAGGAATAAAGGAAATAGGAGAGGTGGGTACTTCAGGTACAGAATCATGGAAGGAGGAAGTAGAAGGATGAACAGAATCAAGTAAGGAGGAAGTAGAAGGATGAATAGCGTGAGTGGGACTAGGAACAGAAGATTGTAGTTGTGAAAGAACATCAGCATCAGGTTGTGGGTGTGACAAAACATCGGCAACTTCAGGAAGATCAATGTTAGGAACAAGGGAAGATGATTATGGTGTATTTGGCAAAAGAAATTCAGAAGAAACAGGAAGAGAAAAATCAGAGGAGAAAGGGAAATTATGTTCATGAAACACCACATCTCTAGAGATAAAACATTATTTAGTGTGTAAATTATACAATTTGTATCCCTTTTTAGCGAAGGGATAACCAAGGAACATACAGGGAAATGCTCTAGGTTTGAATTTGTCTCTTTGGGGAATGGGAACAGTGGCATAGCAAAGACACCCAAAGGTTCTAAGATGGGAATAACTTGGCACTTTACCATACAATAATTCATAAGGAGATTTGTTGTTGAGTAATCTGGAAGGAAGTCTATTGATGATATAAGTAGTTGTTAATAGGCAGTCCCCCCAAAATCTTGTAGGAACTTTAGACTGAAAGAGTAAAGCTCTAGATGCTTCAAGTAATGTCCTATGTTTTCTTTCCACCACACCATTTTTTTGAGGGGTGTGGGGACAACTAGTCTGATGAATAATGCCATGTTCAAAGAAGAAAGAAATGGCAGCAAGACTAGAGCCTAGCTCTAATGCATTATCAAACCTAATGTTTTGTATTGCAGTATGAAACTGAGTCTTTACTATAGCAATAAAATCTTTGAGCAAAGAGAATGCACTACTCTTAGATCCCATTAGATGAGTCCAAGTACTTCTAGAAAAATCATCAATAATGGTGAGAAAATACTTTGAACCAGAATAGGTAGGGGTATGATAAAGTCCCAAGTATCAATATGAATGAGTTGAAAAGGTTTGGAAGTGTTAATGGAACTTTCTGGGAATGGTAATCTGGTTTGCCTAGCCACTGGACAAATTGTACAAGGAAAAGACTGATTAGAAAAAATAGTAGAGGAAATTTTAGATATACTCTTCATTCTAATAAAAGGAACATGAGCAAGTCTATTATGCCAGACAATATCCATTTTATTCAAAGCAGCTTTATTACATATGGCAGAATCTTTATGTACATCAGAAGAAGAGAAAGAACTAGAGCTACACAAAGATGAAAGGTTGTTCCTATTTGAAACATTTGTCAAAGTTGGCTAAATCTGAGATGATGATTGTTCCCAAACAAACTTGTATAAGCCATTGTCCAGTTTACCAAGATCCAGAGGCTTCTTCAGAGAAGGGCCCTGTATAACACATGAGATTCTGGTAAACTGAACTATGCAATCAAATTGTTCAGTAATTTTGTGTACAGAAATGAGATTATGTTTAAAAGAAGGTAGATAAAGGACATTGTGAAGAACAATGGACTTAGTTAAGACAAAAGATCCTGTACAGGTAACCTTAACTTTGTATCCATTTGGAAGGAAAACAAGAAAAGGAATGGGTAAGGGTGTGATATTAATGAGATATTCTTTATTGGAAGTCATATGGTCAGATGCACCTGAATCTACTATCCAAGTTAAGGAATCTGATTTACTTAGCAAAGTAGAATTAAAACTATATACAACAGTCTTAGGCAGTAAAATACCAGCAAAATTGGCAGAACTTAAAGTGTTGAGAGAAGGTCCAGAATCAGAAATGTGAGTCTGTTGAAGCAAAGATATCAATTGAGCATACTGCTGCTGAGTCAATGCATGTACCACAGATCCTTGTTCTGCCTGATTCTGAGTAGAGGTTAAAATAGAATTGGCAGAAACATTTTGTGGAGTAGAGAGTTCAGAATCTACCATGTTTGCAGCTGGTTTTCTGCGTTTGGTAAATTTAAAATTTTGGGGAAACCCATTAAGTTTGTAACATTTGTCAATCAGGCGGCCTGTCTTCTTGCATTACTTACAGAAGAGACCAGACTTAGATTGATCAAAAAATACCCTCTGACTGTACTGTTTTTGTTGTGGTTGTGATTGAGTAAATTTGATATTATTGGAACTAGCATTGAAAGAGGCAGATTCAGGATGAAACTGAGGATTTGTAGTAATTTGTATTTGCTTTTCATCTTGTAGAAGAATGTTATAGACAGAATCAAGAGAAGGTAAAGGTTGCATCATCAATAGATTGCTTCTAACACCCACATAAACCTCGTTTAATCCCATAAGAAACTGATGTACTTTGTCCTCTTCTCTTTCCTTTTGTAGACCCTCTTTAGCAGCACAATTACAAGAGTTTGCATGACTACTACGTATAACCTCCAATTCATCCCATATTTTCTTAAGTTTGTTGAAATAATAAGTAATATCAAAAGATCCCTGATATGTGGATGCTAGTTCTCTTTTTAATTCAAAAACCTTAGTTCCATTTACTGTCCCATATCTATTATTAAGCTGTTTCCATATGCTCTCAGCAGTATATGAGTACTGTACACTCTCAGCTATGTCTGGTGAGAGTGAGTTGGTCAGCCACGATATGACCATATTATTGCAACGGTCCTATTGCCTAAACTGAGGGGAATTTTCAGGAGGCCTAACACAGGTCCCGTCAATAAAACCAATTTTATTTCTAGCAGATAACGAAACAATCATACTACGCTTCCAACCCCTAAAACCATTCCCCGAAAACGGTACAGACACAAGAGAAACTCCAGGAACATCATAAGAAAGGAGAAATAACGGGGAAGATGGTTCAGGTGTGTAAACAGATGAAGAACTCATAGGAGGATCAAGACTACCCATATCAACCAGATAATATCAGTTCAGTACTCTTTCATGCAATAAGGAAACCAAACATTTAGGGAACGAAGTTAACAGTCTTCTTCACGACCTGAAGAAGCAAATGCCTTTAGTGATATAAAAACCTAGGTCTGATAGAAAAACCATAGGTTCTTCAAACAAGGTTGAAAACTCGAACAAAACTCCACATGATCTCCAAATCAGAGAGCTTCGTTGATAGTAAGGAGAAAATCCACATCAAAACCACCTTGAAACCTTCTCGATTCGTTGAACCCCGGATTTTCGACGAACACAAAAAAAAACTCCACCGAATCGAACAAGGGTAGAATCAGACGACGCATATAAGTAGGTACTAACGAAATCCCTGCTCTGATACCATGTTAACAACTAGAATTGGAAGAAATTGAAGGTTTCATCAATGGAGATTAAGGTCTAGAATGTTCTCTTCAGAGAGAACTCAGATGAACAGAAAAATGAAGTTGAGAAATAAGTCGGTCAACTCAATTGAGTTGGGCCTGTTGCTTTATATAGAAACCCGGATCCGGTCCATTACAATATCTGTCCAACAAATTAAATAATAGGAAAGAGCTAAAACAAAGTTATATACATAAATATACATTTGGGCCTATTAGTATTAGTCTTTCAGTTTTGGGCCTGAAGCCAAATATGCAGATAGCCCAACATTCAAATACTCACCTGCATCTTAATGAAAACAATATACTTAAAAATACATATTTGAACCTAATAAAATGGACATTGGACCTAACTCAACCCCAAAGGCAAACTTAAAAAGTGAGGATTACCAACACCATATAAGGAGACCACCCATCCCCTTCTTTGTCGAAGTGGGACTCAACAGATCCTGTTATCTTTGTGAAATGTTAACCAAAAGTTATTCTCACCACACCCAACGCAAACAGAAGCATTTGAGAGAAGGTTTAGGGACAGAGACGAATTTAAGATTTAAATTTAACGGTTTCAATATTTAAGATTTTTAGCACTAAATTTATTGTACTCTTAAAATTATGAGTTTAAAATTTTAATATTTATTTAAAAATTAGTAGTTTTTCTCATGTATATATTGCATATTAGGATGACTAGATAGAATATATTGTTAGAAATATGGAAGAAAACTAGACAAACACAAAGCAATTTTGGGGAGATAAAAATTACTGCAATAAAATTCAACACCGACAAGCCTTTTGAAGCGAAGAAATTAGTTCATGCCACGACGATCTATATGGAAGGGAAGTTTTGGAAGATATGGCACTTTAACTTTAGGTCATTTTATAAAGGCAATACAATTCCTACATTATCTAAAGCACTAAGCCATAAAGGAAGTTAAAACAAACCCACTTAGTTCACTAAGTACACAACTCCCCCATATACCCATAAGACTAGGAAAGCAGAAACTAACTAATTAAAATATCTAACACGCCCTCCCTTAAACTGATAAGTCTATGACTTTCAGCTTAATCACATCAATCACAAGAGCCCTCCCCTAACTTGCAAACTCCAAGTAGCTTCCTTAATTTTTTGAAAATTGCTAGCTTAAGGGGTTTGGTAAAGATATCAGCAGCTTTGTCCTCATTTCTGCAGTAGACAACATCAATGAATTTATCCTTTGTGAGATCTCTCAAAAAGTGAAATTTGACATCTATGTGTTTGCTCCTTCCGTGCAATACTGGATTCTTTGAAAGTTTAATTGCTGAACCATTGTCACAGTAAATTGGAATTGGTTCTTGCTGCGGGAAATGGAGTTCAGCAAGTACCTTCTTCAACCAAATTGCTTGAGTAGCACACACAGTTGCAGCAACAAACTCTGCTTCTGTGGTGGATAACGTAACAATTGGTTGCTTCTTGGAGCACCATGAAACAGCTCCTGATCCAAGAATAAACACATAACCCGAAGTGTTTTTTCTGTCTTCTTTATCTCCAGCAAAGTCACTATCTGTAAAGCCAATTAACTCTGACTTTCCTTCTTCTTGTACAAAATACCATAATCAATGGTACCTTGCAAATACCTGAAAATTCTTTTAGCAGCCAACAAATGAGTCTCTTTTGGGTGCTCCATGTACCTGCTAACAAGACTAACAGAATACATTATATCAGGTTTGGTGACTGTTGCATACATTAAACATCCCACGATCTGCTTATAAAGAGTGCTGTCGATTTGCTTTCCAGTAGATTCTTCTCCAATTTCAGTCCCAATTCTGCTGGTGTAGTGACAGAATTGCAACTTTGCAATCTGAACCTTTCTAAAGTTTCTTGGACATATTTCTTTTGTGAAATAAAAATTCTACTGGCAGATTTCTTAACTTCAATACCGAGAAAATAGTGCATCAAGCCAAGATCAGACATATCAGACTCAGTCATCATTGATTTCTTAAACTTTTCAAGTAAGGTAGAATCATTCACGGTATAAATCAAATCATCTACATATAAACATACAATAACAAGCTTTTCATCTTCAATTTTTGTATAAAGTGTATGCTCATATGGACATTTAGTAAGCTGTACCAAGCTCGGGGAGCTTGTTTTAGCCCATATAATGCCTTTTTCAATCTATAAACCTTATGTTCACTTCCATGCTTCACATAACCATGAGGTTGATCAACATATACTTGTTCTTGTAACTCTCCATGTAGAAATGCTGATTTCATATCCAGTTGATAAATTGGCCATTTGTTTTGAGCTGACAATGCCAATACCAATCTGATGGTATCAAGTCGGACTACCGGAGCAAAGACCTCCTTATAATCCACACCATACTCTTGCTTGTATCCTTTGGCCACCAAGCGAGCCTTACACTTGTCAACTTCACCATTCTCATTGAGTTTGGTTTTATAAACCCACTTGACTCCAATCGACTTTTGCCCTTTTGGAAGATCAATAGGCTTCCAAGTATTGTTCTTTTCTATTGATGCAATTTCAACATCCATTGCTTTCTGCCACTTCAAATCTTTATAGGCATCCTCAAATCTTACTTGATCACAATCACAAAATAAAGCTACATAGGTAAGAGAATATTTATTTTCAGATTGATGAATTTCACTAACCTCATAATCTGCCATCCATGCTGGTGTTCTTCGATCTCGTTGAGGTCGGGAATTGATGCCTTCTTGCTTTACCCAGGTAGAAGAACCTTCATTTTCAGTCACTGGTTGCTCTTGCTCCCTGACTCCGTCATCAAGATCTAAAGAAAGTTGTTGGTTGCTTGGATTTTCTTCCCATGGCCAGAAATTATCTTCGTCAAACACCACATCATGACTGATAATTATCTTCTTGCTAACTAAATTGTACAACTTGCAGGCTTTTGACTCCTTGCTAACACCAAGGAAAACACACTTGATGGCTTTGTCATCTAGCTTTGTTCTTTTCTGATCTAAAACATGAGCAAATGCAACACAACCAAACACTTTAAAGTGTTCAACATTTGGTTGTTGTCCACTCCAAGCTTCTTCTGGGGTCATGTTTTAAATAGCACGAGAATGACTTCTATTCAAAACATATACACTCCAGCAAACAGCTTCAGGCCAAAAAACTCTAGGAATATGACTCTTTTGCAACAGGCTCCGCACAACATTCATGATTATCCGATTCTTCCTCTCACATACTCCATTTTGTTGAGGAGTATAAGCTGCTGTAAGTTGCCGACGTATCCCATGAGATTCACAAAAACCTATAAATTCTTGTGAAAGATACTCCCCTCCACGATCCGTGCGAAAGATATTTATGGAACATCCTGTCTCCTTTTCAACAAGAGCTCTGAAGCTTTTAAAAGCTATAAAAGCTTCAGATTTTTCTTGCAAAAAATGAACCCATGTCTTCCTGCTAAAATCATCAATAAACGTTATAAAATAGCGTTTGCCTCCATTGAAAATTGGATTTATTGGTCCACAAATATCTGAGTGAACTAGTTCCAACTGCCTTTTAGCTCTCCACGTTTTTCCTTTTGGAAAGCTATCGCGAGATTGCTTTCCAACGACACAATCTTCACAAATATCTGCTGGAGTATCAAAATTAGGAAGACCAGAAATCATCTTCTTCTACTGAAACAGTTTTAGTCCTCCAAAATTTAGATGTCCATATCTGTAATGCCAGAGCCATGCTTGACTATCCAACTTTGTTGAAAAACAAAAATTGGTAGAGCCAATACCTTGCACATGAAGCGAAAAAAGTTTATTTGCAGTCATCTTAGCTTCAGCAATCAACCCAAGATTAGAATCTAGGATTTTGCAAATTCCATGCTTGATAGACACTTCATAGCCATTCTCTTGAAGTTGACCCACACTAATAAGATTTTTCTTTAAATCTGGTACAAAGAACACATCATATGCACAGATGAAGATTTTGTTTGAACTTTTACCTTCCCTTTTTCCTTTGGCAGCAAGTCGGGAATTATCGCCTAACTTGACTGTTGTGCGAAAAGTTTCATCCAATTCAGAAAATGCAGATTTTTCTCCACACATATGGTTGCGACAACCTGTATCTAAATACCATAAATCCGTGTGGTGTTCTTCTGTGGATTGAGACACCATCAACAAAGAAACCTCCTCCTCCGTCTCAGTTACTTCTGTAAAATTAGAGTTTTCTCCACGTACATTTTTCAAATTTGTACGACATTCAAAACGATAATGGCCATACTTGTGACACCTATAACACTCAATGTGGAACTTATCTGCAGACCTTGGCTTCCCATTTGACGAGTGTTGTTGATCACGACCATGCTGACCATTCTTTTTATGAGTTCCTTCTTCAGCTTTGCTTGAGTTTCTTCCCTTCCACTTGTTCCTTCGACCCACAGAATCTTTGGAGGTTGTGACTGCTTACAAGGCTTGCTCCTCCGTATCTTGCTTAACAATTTTCTGCTCATGAACCATCAAAGAATTTTGTAGTTCATCAAGTGAAAGAGTATCAAGATCTTTCGACTCTTCAATGGAGCTGATAACAAAATTAAATTTAGGCAACATGGATCGCATAATCTTCTCGACGATGGTAACATCTGCAAGCCTCTCTCCATGAATTCGCATCTTGTTTGCAATTGCCATTGTGCGTGAGAAGTACAACGACACCGACTCTCCCGATTTCATCAGGGTTTCAAACTCACCTCGTAGAGTTTGAAGTTGTGCTCGCTTTTCCCTTGCATTCCCTTGGTATTTCTTCTTCATAAAGTCCCAGATTTGCTTTGACGTATCCTTGCAAAGAATTGTTTCCAATATCGAACGATCAATGGCTTGGAAAAGATAGTTCCTTGCCTTCAAGTCTCTCAACTTTTGTGCTTCAAGTTCTGTCTTTTGAGCATTTGTTAGAACAAACATCCGCTCCAGGTTCTTGAATCCCACCATCAACGACTGCCCAAAACTCTTTGGATCTCAAAAAGTTTTCCATGAGCATGCTCCAATGGTCATAATGGCCATCAAAACGAGGAATGGCTGCTTGCACAAAGTTGTTCTCTGAAGTCATAGATGAACAAAGTTCTGGGTAAACTCTCCCTCCCTCAAAGATCTAACCTAGCTCTTGATACTACTGTTAGAAATCTGGAAGAAAACTAGACAAACACAAAGCAATTTTGGGGAGATAAAAATTACTGCAATAAAATTCAACAACGAACAAGCCTTTTATAAAGGCAATACAGTTCCTACATTATCTAAAGCACTAAGCCATAAAGGAAGTTAAAACAAACCCACTTAGTCCACTAAGTACACAACTCCCCCATATACCCATAAAACTAGGAAAGCAAAAACTAACTAATTAAAATATCTAACATATACTTTTCCTACTCACGAAAGTATATTACTGATGATGTCAAGACACGAGTGTCTGATCGTGCGATAACTTGTTAAGCGTCAAATAAAAATCTACTTTGACATGAGCTATGCAATAAAGAGATCTCATATGTGATTGCCAAACTCACAAAAAAAAATTACTGTACTTCTTAAACCACATTATAGGTAGTTATAAATTATAATGGCCCAAACAGGTTTAATACCATAATCACTTTGGCGGGAAAAGTCAAAACAGTAAATTGCGCTTGCTTTGACCAAAAGAGTAAAGTAAATTAACTTTGTCAGATATTCATTGGAAATATGCAGTCCCTAATAGCCGAAAAGAAATTGCTCCTTCTATTTAAAGTGTTACTCCCTCCGGTCCAAAATAAGTGATTTTTTGGATGTTTTCATACAAATTAAGAAATCCACATTTTAGCATTAATTAGTAATAGAATTGACCATATTAACCTTTACTACCTCACATAAACACTCCTAACACATATTCCAATACTATTTACTCCAAGGACAATGTAGGAAAAAAAATAATTAATTCATTCTTGAAATCTGGAAAAATCACTTATTTTGGATTACAAGAAAAAAGCAAAAAAATTACTTATTTTGGACCGGAAGGAGTACGAGGGAAGTAAGGAGCCAATGCTATATAGTTGTTCTTCATAAAGGAGTAGCAGAGGGGGGAAACCAACTGCCAAGCCTAAGAACCCAATCAACCAACTCTACTACTGCACTACATTTAATTCTCATTCTCTCTTTCTCCCTCACTTCACAAAAGTACAAAACAGGCTCAAAACCCAAGAACTTTTCATCCCATAAAATCTTTTTTGCCTCTAAAATTTCCAAAAAGCACACTACACAACACAACACCCACTAAAAAACCATCTTTCAATTTTCCTGCACTTTTTTTTTGCCGCCTCCACCACTGAAAAAATGCTCTTCAACTTGCTGAACTCTTACCTTCATCTCTTTCTCACACCTAAAAAATACTTCAGACATCAGCTATGAAAAAGGAGACATTTTTATGTCCAAGAAAAGACAATGGACATTGTAATTAATAATACTAAGAGAATTACCATTTCTAATTTGTCTCCGTTTTTTCACCATTGTTGTAATTTCCAGTTGACTAAAAGGTCCTTATATGCAATTGTTTCTTGTTCTCTGCTTTTTCTCTTAGCTTACAACAGTTCCACTGTGTTCTATATTCAAGTTCCAGTTCCGGCCAACTCCTCGCCGGAGATTTCTAGCTTTTTAACTGAAAATGTCGCCAGAAAATCAAGAAAGTTGGTTTCTTTATCTTCTTCAACTAAACGCTCATCTTCTATTATATATGCAGTAAAAGAGGAACCCCCACGTCAAAAAACAAACACCCAATTGACAATTTCCCGCAAAAATCCAAACTTTGTGAGTTTTACATATAATTCAATGGCTTATAATCCTAGAAGAAGGCGAGAAAAGAAGTCTTTGGTGAAAGTTCTTGGTTCAGGGGCAAGAATTAATGAGTTCTCATTGAGAATGAAGGAGTTTTTTGGAGCTAAATCATACAATAATTCCTGTAAGTATAGGTTTTTTATGACTTGGATTTCTTCAATTGAATCTTTTGGTGAAAGGGAACAGTTTGCTATTGAGAGTTTATTCAAAGCACATTCAAATGGCTGTTTGGTAATTATGTCCACTTCAATGGATTCACCAAAAGGAATGAAAATTTTAAAGCCTTTCTTTGAGAAAGGATTAAAGGTAACTGCAGTTTCACCTGATTTTAATTACTTATTTAAACATACTATTGCTCAAGGCTGGATTGATAGCTTAATGGAGGGTAATATAGATCCAGGGGAAGTTTCTATAGGTCAAAACCTCTCAAATTTGCTTAGACTTGGTTTATTGTACAAGTTTGGTGGGATTTATTTAGATACTGATGTTATAGTGTTGAGAAGTTTTGGGAAGCTAAGAAATGTAATTGGGGCACAAACTATTGATGTTGAAACAAGAAATTGGAGCAGGTTAAATAATGCTGTAATGATTTTTGATAAGGGGCATCCTTTGTTGTACAAGTTCATTGAAGAATTTGCACTTACATTTGATGGGAACAAATGGGGTCACAATGGTCCTTACTTGGTTTCAAGGGTTGTGTCAAGGGTAAGTGGAAGGGATGGATACAATTTCACAGTGTTGCCTCCGCTGGCTTTTTATCCAGTTGATTGGAGTAGGATTGGTAGTCTCTTTCTTGGGCCGAGGAACGAGACTCATTCGAAATGGTTGCTTTCTAAACTCCGGCAGATACAGAGCCAAAGTTTGGCTGTGCATCTTTGGAACAAGCAGAGTAGAGGGCTTAAGGTTGAAGAAGGAAGCATAATCCAACATATAATGTCAGATTGTTGTGTTTTCTGCAATTCTTACGCAGCAAAATTGTAAGTATACTCCACAAATGATTAGTTATCGACTTGTTTTATTCTTCATTAATTATTATAGGATTATGGACCATCTTAGTTCATTCCATAGGCTGTCTTGAAGAAATTTAGGTGGTACAGAAATAATGCAGGATCCATGTATTCTACTTCATTGTCTATGTGATTAGCAAATTATATATGATAAAACAACAAAATATTGTTAAGTTATCAGTGACTGAAATGCTATTGGCACACAATTTACATGGATAAATATCTTGATTCTTTGTTTGACTTTGGCAAATACTTCAGTTGTCCATAATATCTAAGGTACAAAAGCAGTTGGAAGCGAAGGTGAGAGGGCGGCTGTAAAATGGTGAATATTCAGGACCACTATATGTGTTGTAAGGCTGTTCACCTATACACTGAACAAACCTTTGAGCTACTACTGATTAGCTCTTGTCCTTACTTTTAATTTTGGTCCAGAGTTTGTTCGCATTGTTGTTCATGAAAGTATGCTGGCTCAATGGAAGCAAGTGAAACTTTTCCCTCTAAATCTGTGTAGGAGACGAAGGTGCTACCTGTCTGAGAATAGGTCAGACAGCAAGTTTCTTCTGAAATTACTCTAATAGTTAGTTATACAGAAACTACACTACTAACTAATAAAGTAATGCATAATTTTTATCCGGTTAGTTCCATGTGAATGTAGTTGTGCAGAAAGGTCATGGAGATCTTGTGAACCAACCACCTTCAGCGTATATATCTCCATAGTTGGTGCAGATTAGGTTGTTGATCAGAAGCAGATTACTATGGAGAACATTTGGAAATTTTCTTTCATCTCTTCTATCTGGTAAAAATCATTTTAAATAAAGACCACCAAACATACAGAATCAGCAGCTCCTAACTTTCTTGATGCTTCTTTTGCTCCTTGACCAGGACTAGTCTGTCTGACAGTTGCTAATTGATGGCTTCTTGACACTGATTATTGAGCTTTCACTGCCTACATTACTTTATTAAAACTGAATTTGTATTAAAACTGAATTTGTATCCTATAGTGATCTTCATATTAATCCTCTCAAGACTACAATAATGTCATTAAACTGAGTTTTTCTGAAGAGGCCAGAGGAGATTAAGTTTTGTGGTCGCATGGTACTAGGATGTGAGGTTCTCCATATCCCATATTCTCTACCTTGCAACAAAAAAAAATTGTAGATGGAGATCGAACTATACTTAATCTAGCGGTCAATTGCTAAATAAACTTTCCTGAAATTGCTCAATTTGGGATTGCAAGCAGTGTTGGGGTACAATGCTAAGTGTTGGTTAAGTTTTCTTAGGAAATGCATATGCTGCACATGACTGCTGTCTTTTGAGTAGATACTACTCCACACTTGGGCCAATCTCGTTTCGTCTTTTTATCTGTTTTTTACTCACCTCTCCAATTGCATTGCTGATCAAAATTGGTGTATTTGGTGTTACAAAGTCTATAATTTACCCAACTTGCAGGACTAAAAAAGGTAGGAGTATTAATGTTTTAGCTGGTGAAACTTTGATGATCAGTCCTTTTCTTTTTATTAGTGCATGTGGTCCTTTAAGTTCTTTCATTTTCAGGTCTATCTGTTTGGTGTACCTGCAACTCAATATCTACAAAATGCTCAAAATAATTGCTACTATTATTCTTTAAAGACCTTAGAAGAGGATGAGTTTTTATATGGAAAAAGGCGGTACATTTAATTCCTTCACCATTGAGGACTGACCAAAACTTTGACTTGCTATTTAGCATTTATTCACTCTTGTTCATCTTCCAGTTAACCATTACATGACAGAAACTTCAGATTTCTGCGCGTTTTGTTAAAGAAAAAAATTCAAGAAAAACAGAAAGATGAAAGGAAGATAAGGCAAAGGGAAAATAAGGTTAAACCATTGACCATTGTTCTTGAGAAAAATGCATGGGTAACAATAATCCCTATGGGTAACACACAGAGATATAAGGTAATGTAATCCACTGTAACTCTTAATGCCAAGGAAACAGAAGAAGAAAACAGTGGTCCAACAAAAGTCTTTGTGAAATACCAATTGGATCCTATGTACAGATGTTCAATATCACTACTCTTGTTTTTACAAAAAAAGAAAAGGAAAAGGAAAAGAAGAAGAGGAGGAAAGTCTATGTATTCTAAGTTTCTGGATATCAAATATTCCAATGTCATCAAGGTACAAGACAGCTTCAGCCCTAGCGACGAATGAGTGTAATTTCTTTTATATCTTTATCTCAAGTGTCTCGCGAGCAAATGCCAACTTTCTTTTCAGTGCTGCTAAAACTATGATATCATATGCCTCTTCATTGTGTCTGCATTAGATGTTTGACATCTTCAAGCTCCAATTCACCACCTTGCTGTGGCCTATCATTCTGGAACATCATTTCGATTTCTTCCAACGATTTCCCCTTTGTTTCTGGAACACATTTATGAACAAAAGCAATAGATATAGCTGATATAGCAGCAAACACAAAAAATGTTCCTCCAACAGTAATCATACGAGATACTGAGAGGAAAGACATTGCAACCACACCACTACTAACTCTGCTTCCCACTGCACCAAGAGCTGATGCTTGGGCTCTAAGTCTTAAAGGGAAGATTTCAGATGTTAAGACCCAACAAATAGGACCAATCCCCACGGAAAAGAATGCTACATTTCCACATACACATAAAATTGCCAATTTGATTCCAACTGAACCATTCCCCAGTAAAGAAAGTGTGAGGCCAAGACCAAACAGACAAGTAGTCATACCAATTGTACTGACATATAACAAAGGTTTCCTACCAACTTTGTCAATGAGAAATATGGCTATCAAAATGAATATTGTTTTTGTGAATCCAACAGCAACAGTTGCAGCCAGGAGTTGAGTGTTACCCTTAATTCCGGCATCCTTAAAAATTGTTGGACTATAATACACAGTTGCATCTATACCTGTGACCTGTTGAAAACACTGTATCCCACAACCTGTAATCAGCATTCTTCTAACTCCAGGTGAAGGATTTAGCAGTTCACGCCACACGGCTTTCTCTTCATATTTCTCTGCATTAACATGCCCTGCAGCTTGCTGAATTTCTGCTAACCTCTCCTCCACTTCACTTGCATTTTCATTAGTTTTTAATAGCACCACCCTCGCTTCATCAATCCGATTTTTCATCACCAACCACCTTGGAGATTCAGGAATAACAAATAGCGCGATACCAATAAAAACTGAGGGGAGAGTCCCCACACCAAGCATGACCCTCCAATTTATATGAGGGGATAAACCAGAAAAAGCATAATTCGAAACATAACCTAAAAGAATTCCAAGATTTATGAATATCTCAGGGAAGGAAGTGAAAGACCCTCTAACAACTGTAGGTGATATCTCAGCTATATAAACAGGAGCAATCATAACTCCAAAACCAATACCAATTCCAGCCAAAAACCTTCCTATCATTAACACCTTGAAATTAGGAGCAAGAGCCATTATAAGAGCTCCAGATTGAAACACAATGGCTGCAAAAGCCATGGTCCATTTCCTGCCAATGGCATCTGATGTTTTTCCTCCTGCTAAACTACCCAAAAGTGAAATTATGCTTAGGATTCCAACAAGGACTTCTTCTTGTACTTCAGTAATTTTCAAGTCTTGCTGAATGAAGATAATAGCTCCACTCATAACACCAACATCTGTATATGGAATTGTTCCTATTAGATGCTAGCTTTCAATTAAACAGATAACCAACTAAAACATTGAGGTCAACATACAAAAAGCATTTGGCTTTTATACTGCACTATTAGGGGTCGTTTGGTACGATGGATAAGCAAAAATAATCGTGGGATAAAAATTTAATATCTCCTTATCCCTTGTTTGGTTACTGTTATCCCATGATTAAAAATAGTATCGGGATAACTTATACTTGCCAGAGAGTGAAATAGTAATCTTAGGATAAGTTATCACGGGATAAAGCAGTAAAATTAACAATCCCAAGATTAATACAGCATACCAAACATTCAATAAGAAATAATAACAGGATAACTAATACTAGAATAACTAATCCCAGCATAACTTGTCTACGAACCAAACGACCCATTAAAGGGAAGTCAGATCAAAATGCTAAACCCAAAGACACTAATCATTCATTTGAACTGCCAAGAGCAGATGCCAACAATTCTACCTTGCTCAAAAGGAGGTCTTGGCTACTTATAAGGTTCTTTTAGAGGTAAATAATAAAATAAACTAAATCCACTGAGATATTAATATAATAAAATCCTTCTAATGTCTATAAATCTTGGAGCTTTATGATGATGACGAAAAAAGCATAATGACAAACAACATAATCAAAGGCGGAGCCAGGATTTCAAGCTTATGCGTTTCGGGATTTTAATTGTCTGAAGTTACTGGGTTCTATATTAATAATTTATACATATTCAATGGAATTTTTAAGATAAATACGGGGTTCGAACTAAAGAATCTGGGTTCGGCCGAACCCACTCCCAGCACTATAGCTCCGCCCCTGAGCATAATCCAGTGTCTTCTAGCATTAGGGCCCTTATCACAAAAATGAAAAGATTCATTTCCAAGCTTATAATAGTTCAAATGGAATCCTAATCCACATATATAAAGGTAGAAGAAATAGATAAAAGAAAAAAACACAACAGGACAAAAATAAACAGTTACTATTATTATTTGGAGAAGAAGTAGAGAGATATACCAACCATATCCAAGGAGCACAGAATTAAGTGAGGCAAAGATAGCACAAACCAAAACATATTTTCTGCTGCTGTCATTTCCTTTTTCTTCACATAATACACCATCCTCTTCCACTGCATCAGAATCCATCCTCTTATACTTCAGAACACCCCCATTCCCATTTTCTTGAATACCCATCTCCCTATATTTATCTATATCTATGTCCCTCTCTATACACTAATCAAATAAAAAAGAAATGTTTTTTTTCTGGGGTTTTATTATTTTTTTTATCCTTGTTTCATATGATCATATCATATGAACAAGAGAGGAGGAAGAAAGAGAGAGTTGTATCTCTAATGTATGAAATATGGGATCTGCAGTTTCCTTCTTCTTTCTGTTGGAAAGACTATTCCTAGATCTAAGGAAAGAAGAAGAAAGATTGTGAAAATACCAGTTCAACTTCTGACCAATGTGAGTCTGACACTCCAGCTTAATAGAGTCAATGATGTTTTTCCTAATTCCTATGATGTAAAGCGCCACCCTATTGGTCTGTTACGGCACGAGGAAGGAAAAAAACAAACAAGAATTGCTATGACTTGAAGGGGGATTTTCTCATACCAAAGAAAAAAGAAAAGAAAAGAAAAGAAAAGAAGGATATTACTACCAAATTTGTGTAGTTGTGTTATTACCAAAAATAAATTTTTTGATTGCCTTAAATTTTGTCGGTAGACAAGTTTACTACAGAGTACGGAGTACTTTAGAACATAAACACGTAGTACTTCCTCCGGTCCAAAATAAGTGATTTTTTTTTTGGATGTTTTCACACAAATTAAGAAATTCACCTTTTAGCATTAATTAGCAATGAAATTGACCATATTAACCTTTACTATCTCACATAAATACTCCTAACACATATTCCAACACCATTTACTTCAAGGACAATGTAGGAAAAAAAATAATTAATTCATTCTTGAAATCTGGAAAAATCACTTATTTTGGACCACAAGAAAAAGACCAAAAAATCACTTATTTTGGACCGAAGGGAGTATAAGTTTTGTTTTTGGGAAATAGTAGTAACTGTTTTGCTTTTCAACGCGGGAGTCATTGAAGTACTTACTATTTCCATTTTTTCTTGAATTTTGACTCAGATTTTGTATTAAATTGATACATGCATTTAGTGCCTTGATTTTGTGTTTGTTTCGAGATTTATTGTACTTATTTTCTTAAGAAAAGGTTAGAACGATGTCATTGAGTGTGATGACCCAAAAGGTTATCACTTGCTTTTAAATTTAATCTTGTGTTTCCGAGGCCTTGAAAACCTCATTTAGAGTCACCTCGATTTGCGTGCGCAGTCCGGGCGCGTAGTCAGAAAGCTTAAATATGAAAATCTGTGAAAAATGATAAGTTTTGACTATAAAATGAATAAATTTGACTTCGGTCAACGTTTTGGGTAAACGGACCCGGACCCGTGATTTGACGGTTCCGGAGGGTCCGTAGGAAAATATGGGACTTGGGCGTATGCCCGGAATCGAATTCCGAGGTCCCAAGCCCGAGAAATGAATTTTTGAAAGAAATTGTTTTTTGAAATTGTTTAAGAAAATTGGAAATGAAATTTGATTAAAACATGTTAGTATCGGGCCCGTATTTTGGTTCCGGTGCCCGATACAGGTCTTATATATGATTTAAGATGTTTCTGTGAAATTTGGTGAAAAACGGACATCGTTTGACGTGATTCGGACCTAAATTGCTAAAGTTGATGTTTTATGAAGTTTGAGAAAAATTCTTTGATTTTGAGGTTTAATTCGTTGTTATTGAGGTTATTTTGGCGATTTGATCGCACGGATAAGTTCGTATGATGTTGTTGAGTTAGTACGTATGTTTGGTTAGGAGCCCCGAGGGCTCAGGTGTGTTTCGGATGTGATTCGGGAAGTTTTGAACTTAAGGAAAAGTTGCAGATTTTCTGCTACAGGTGCTCAAGCCTGTTGTTCATCGCGATCGCATAGTCACTCTCGCGATCGCGTAAGGTAAATGGGGACAAGGGTGGATTTGTCCATCGCGAACGCGATGCCACAGTCGCGAACGCGGAGCTTTGGGGGATTGCTCATCGCGAACGCGACCTGTGTGACTGATAATAGGTGAATTTAACTATAATCACGCCTTAAATAACCACCTTCTTGTATAGTTTTGATGATAAAAGTGATAACAAAATGCTCTTATTAGTGCTTTTCATGATTTGCAGGTGATATATGATCAGGGAAGGCTAGGGAGTATTTTTGGAGTCAAAAATGAAGAAAAAGAGGCCAACTGTGAAATTCTCCAAGTAAACCACGCAAAACAGGCCTGAAGATTCAGAGAACTGGTTTGACCGCGGTTCCACCGCGACCGCGGTAGAACCGCGGTGGAAGAGAGCTGCGGATAAATTGAAATTCAGATAAGGCATTTGGCCGCGGTTTGACCGCGACCGCGGCAGAACCGCGGCGGAAGCAGGAAACTTCAGGGACTAAAGTGTAAAACACGGGATTTTTAGACCTAAACCCTATTTTAAATACAAGACTTTGCCCAAGAGAGGCATGTATTGAATTTTAGAGTATCTTGGCAAGGAAAACAATTGTGAGAGATCACCCAAAACATCTTTCTTCTTTTCTTTGATTTTTATTGCTAGTTATGATGAATTCTATCTTAGTTTGTTTTCCCATAGCCATGAGTAGCTAAATTCTTTGTCTAAGGCTTTGATGGAACCTATTGGGGGATGAACATCTTGTTTATGTGAATACAAATTGCTAGTTTCAATCTCTATTTGTTCAACTTTGTGCTTGTTGTAGTTAATTAACAGGATCCTCAATTAGCTGTGCCTATTTAGTGTGCATAACTTGGAAAAGAGTGCATATTTAGGTTATTGTTGAACAACACCACTCCCAAAGTATAAGAGGAATCTATAATTGCGGGTTTAAAGGCGGGATTAGGGATAACGAAGCCTTGGGTGTAATCTAAAGTGAATTGTGCAAAATAAAGTAAGCTAGTGTATCTCGGGAGAGTGCAATTAGTATATTACTGTGATTACTCGGGAGAGATTTACGGTAAGATGAGCGTTCATGATTGATAGAGATGTGTTGGTAAATTTGTATGAGCATAAACATAAGGGATTCTTTCAATAGGGGAAATCATTGCCTTAGCTTCTTCTCATCATTGTTTACAACCTTAGCATCTTAGTTTACAGCTGTTTAATTTACTTGCAATTAGTAAAGCGACATCCAACTGTGATTCAAACATCTGGGAAATTGGTTCTGAAGAGTTTAGTGGGTCTAAAGATAGTGATTGATAGGTTAACTCTCTGTGGATTCGACCCTGGGCGTAATACTCGGGTTATATTTGCAACGTCCGCATTGTTCTTTTTATAAGGCATAGTTGGGCGTGATCAAATTTTGGTGTCGTTGCCGGGGAGTTAACGGAATTATCAATTACCATTGATAGAAATACAAAAATTCTTGGTGTGGTCAGTTTTCTCTCTACCCAATTTTCCATTGAAATTTTGACGGTTGTTGATCTGGTTGCACAGGTGTATGCCTAGAAATTCTACGAGTGCTGGAGAACTACTTGAAGGACTCTCAGACCCCGAGAAAACATTCCGGACATTGAATCGTGCCAACAAAAGACTTCAAAAATCCCAACAAACACACAAATTCGAAATTGACATGGGAGACGTAAACGATCCCAACGGAAACGTCAGGAATGAGCAAGTTGGCTTAAATGCCAGAGAAGTGGCACCTCCTGTGCCTGAGGGTGCACTATATGACTGGGCACAACCCACAGCTGACAATCTGGCCACTGCCATTGTTGTGCCCGCAATACAAGTTGAATCGTTCCAGATCACAAATAATATGCTACACTTGTTGCAAAACAAGGGACTCTTTTCTGGGACACAAACAGAAGATCCTCAGCGGCACTTGAAGAACTTCCTGTCTATATGCAAAACTCAAAGGCAACCCAACGTGACTCCGGAAGCAATCAGGCTATTATTGTTTCCATTCTCGGTGACAGGAGCTGCTCAGGTTTGGCTAACTCCCCATAAACTCTATAGAAACCTGGGATGAGTTAGTCAAGCAATTCCACAACAAGTTCCACCCGTCCAACAAAACTGCTCAACAAATTGATGAGATCGTAAGTTTCAAACAGAAACCAATGGAGACACTACATGAGACATGGGGCAGGTTTAAAGGAATGTTGGTTATGTGCCCTCACCACGGTGTTCCAGAACAGATGTTGGGACAACGGTTTTACATGGGACTGTCTGACAGCATGAAGAATATTGTAGATGCCTCTGTTGGTGGGGCATTCTTGAGCAAGACTTGGAGAGAAGGTCAGAATTTGCTTGACAAGATGGCGCAGAATTCGGGATGGACAACTAGGAATGCACCTATCACTCCAGTGGTGCACTCAGTGCCTCTTGATCCTTCTAATACAATGGCTGAAAATATGGCGACTCTCTTGACACAAATGAGCATCCTCACCAAAAAGGTGGAGGAATCAGGGCAGAAGCAGCAGGTACATATAGTAGATACTACCAATGGGGGCTTGTGCACATCTTGCATTAGCCAGTCAATTGGTAATCCTTGGAATGCAGAGCATGATCATCATCATCAGCACCCTGTATATATGAACTATGTGGCTAACTACGGGGGTCAGAGACAAGGAAATCAAAACTGGGATTAGCAGACTCAGCAGCAGTACAGGCCACCTCAGCCACAGTATAACGCCGGAAACATGGGAGGCATGAGACCCCCCAACAACATGGCACCGTATCCTAGACCACAGGGGTACAACAATCAGCACCAAGGGTACCACCCACCTCAGCAGCAGCAGGGTGGAAGACAGGAGGACGGGTTTGCAAGACTGGAAGCAATGGTGCAGCAGGTTATTGGGTCCAATGCTAAGATAAATGAAAGGGTGGATGCACATGATGCAGCTATCAAAAATATCGAGGTACAAGTGGGCCAGATTTCAATGTCATTGAACAATCGACCTCAAGGGACATTACCTGCAGATACCCAAATCAATCCAAAAGATCAGGGCCCAAAGCAGCTGATGGCGGTGAGTCTCCGTAATGGCAGGGATCTAGATGTTGAGCAAGAGAGAGCTCGAGAAAACATACAGGCTGAGACACTCATTCCAGTGCCCATTGAGCTGGATGAGTCTACGGGATTGACAGAGGTGACAGTCCAGCCCGCACCTGAAGAAAAGAATATGCAGCAGGAGACTGAGAAAGTAGCTGAGCCAGTAGTTGAAATAGTAGCTGAGAAAGAGAAATCCCAAGTGATTGGGAAGAAATGACCTCCTGCACCATTTCCACAGAGGTTGGCCAAGCATCAAAAGGAGGAGCAGTATAAAAAGTTCTTGGAGATGCTCAAACAAATCCAGGTAAACCTTCCATTTATTGAAGCTTTAAAGGAGATGCCTGGATACGCTAAAATGATGAAGGACTTGATGTCTCGGAAGTTTGACTTCCAAGACTTGTCCACGGTGACACTTACTCAGACCTATAGTGCAGTGGTGTCTAGACCTGTTGCTGAAAAGCTATCTGATCCAGGTAGCTTTACAATTCCATGCACTATTGGGAACTTCGCCTTTGCTAAGGCACTCTGTGATTTAGGGGCCAGCATTAATCTTATGCCCCTGGTTATTTATAAGAGGTTGGGCATTGGGAGAGCTAGACCCACCTCTATGTTGTTGCAGCTGGCCGACAGGACTGTGAAGCGTCCATTTGGGATCCTTGATGATGTGCTTATTCAGGTGGGGAAATTCGTGTTCCCTGCAGATTTTGTAATCTTGGATTGCAAAGTGGATGAAGAAATTCCTATAATCTTAGGACAACCATTCTTGGCCACGGGGAGAGCTCTGATTGATTGTGAGACTGGGGAGCTCAAGATGAGGCTCAATGATGAAGAAATTATATTCAATGTGCAGAAATCTATGAGGCGACCAAGTGAGTTTGCCAATTGTTCTCTTATTGATGCAGTGGATGTAATTGTAGAGTCTGATGATGAGGCGTTGACGGTTGAGGATCCCCTTGCTGCATGCTTGATGAATTTAGATGAAGTGAATGGTGAGGATTTGGCGGAATGGGTATTGGCATTGGAAGGTAGAGGGTTCTGGGATAGAAATCTAGAGTTTGAGCCCTTACACTTAGAAAAGAGAGAGACCCCTCCAGCAAAGCCATCCATCGAAGAACCACCTAAGCTGGAACTAAAGCCATTGCCAGCTCACCTCAGGTATGAATTTCTGGGTCCCGACTCCACATTACCTGTTATTATCTCATCTGGTTTGTTAGATGTGCAGGTTCAACAGCTTTTGCAGGTACTAAGGGAGTGCAAAACTGCCATTGGGTGGACCATGGCAGNCACCTCAGCCACAGTATAACGCCGGAAACATGGGAGGCATGAGACCCCCCAACAACATGGCACCGTATCCTAGACCACAGGGGTACAACAATCAGCACCAAGGGTACCACCCACCTCAGCAGCAGCAGGGTGGAAGACAGGAGGACGGGTTTGCAAGACTGGAAGCAATGGTGCAGCAGGTTATTGGGTCCAATGCTAAGATAAATGAAAGGGTGGATGCACATGATGCAGCTATCAAAAATATCGAGGTACAAGTGGGCCAGATTTCAATGTCATTGAACAATCGACCTCAAGGGACATTACCTGCAGATACCCAAATCAATCCAAAAGATCAGAGCCCAAAGCAGCTGATGGCGGTGAGTCTCCGTAATGGCAGGGATCTAGATGTTGAGCAAGAGAGAGCTCGAGAAAACATACAGGCTGAGACACTCATTCCAGTGCCCATTGAGCTGGATGATTCTACGGGATTGACAGAGGTGACAGTCCAGCCCGCACCTGAAGAAAAGAATATGCAGCAGGAGACTGAGAAAGTAGCTGAGCCAGTAGTTGAAATAGTAGCTGAGAAAGAGAAATCCCAAGTGATTGGGAAGAAATGACCTCCTGCACCATTTCCACAGAGGTTGGCCAAGCATCAAAAGGAGGAGCAGTATAAAAAGTTCTTGGAGATGCTCAAACAAATCCAGGTAAACCTTCCATTTATTGAAGCT
>NC_031998.1:6045401-6091676 GCF_001879085.1 Nicotiana attenuata
TAAATCAGGCGCTGCGTGGGAGGCAACCCATGAAATTGTTGTAAGTGTAATCTTTTTGTAAAAAAAAAACAAAAAAAACAAAAAAAAAAAAGAAACCGTCAGATGTAGAGAAGTGCCCAGACCGCGGTTCCACCGCGACCGCGGTCAAAGCACCTCTCTGTAGTTAGTCCACCGCGCTTGCACCGCGACCACGGTGGATTGACCTTTCTGAACTTTACCTCTCGCGGTTCTACCGCGACCACGGCAGAACCGCGGCAGACCCAGACGGGCCCAGGTTCAGATAATTGTTAATTTTTTTTTTTTTTAGTTTATTCCCCCCCCCCCCACCCTTCCTTCTAATTACTTTAAACCCCCCACCCAAACCCCTTCTTTCTTCACAAACACCACCGACAACCCTCCCTTCTTCTCTTCTTCTTCCTTCTTTCTCTCTTTAACAAAAAGAAAAATCTTCATTCTCTCTCACCCACACTCCATTATCATCTTCTCCACAACTCCACATCCACCCTTCCCTTCTTCCATCAAGTAAGTTCTTTTCCCCCTTCTATTTCTTCTTCTTAATTAGTGTAATTTAGTTTTGTGTTAGTTTTAGTAAACTCTAATTAGGATTAGTGTTCAAGTTTTAATTTTTGCTTTCTTTTATGTTTTCTGTTGTTGTATTTGATGCTTGTGGGGGTTTTTTAGTGCTAATTTGGTTGGGTCTCCATGATACTTTAATTGTGGGGTTTGTTTTTATGACTTGGAGGCCTAGAATATATCTTTGTGGTGTAGTTTGGTGATGGGCCATTTTTGGCCGAAAATTTGGAATTTTTGTACAATTTAGGCATTTTATGCCTAACCTAGGTTGTGGCGGTGTTGTATTTGGAGGATGGCGGTGTTGTATTTGGTGTAGGGTGGTGTTGTATTTAACGTGAATCATTTGAAGGAGTAAGTGTGGGGTGATGTATGCCGGAAATTGAAAGCAAATTGTGGGGCCTTTGTGGAGGTTGTTCTCCTTGAATACCTTAGTAGTGGGAAATGGGCACTTTGTATGAATGAAATAAATGGGGGCAAGTGTACGGTGCCATTGGATGGTGAAGTCTGAGTACCCATCCAACTGGCACAGGAAGGATATATTTGATAGTTCTTTTGAATTCTTTGCAGGTACTATGGCTCCTAAAAGGCAAAGGAGGTCGGCAGGCACATCCCAACGGCCTACATATGATGAATCCAGGTTCCAATCAGAACTAGCAGAGGACGACTTTCATGCCAAGGCTACGAAGAACTTCATCCATGAGATCTCGCTTGACCGGGCAGCCCTCCACGTAGAAAAGGCAGAGATGTATGAAGAAATTCGGAGGAGGGAAATGGAATTCTTATTTGATGACCCTGCCCCGGTCAACAAGATGCTTGTTAGAGAGTTTTATGCCAACTGCCCATTGAACTTAAGTAGGGGGGTGATTGTGCGAGGCAAGGTGGTCAGCGCCACAATTCCCACGATTCGCCAGGTGTTGCGGCTGCCTCAGTTCACTAGTGACATCGACTACTACCACGATAGGCCAGGAGTCACATGGGAGGTCATGACTGATATACTCTGCGCAGAGTGGCGACCAACCTGGATACGTGACCAAATCACCCTGAACTCCAACTCATTCACCCACTTGGCTAAGTGTTGGTTAACTGTCATCTGCAGCCGGTTCCTGCCCTCAAGCAACACAACTGACGTGAACTTCCAGCGTGCACTGTTGACATGGTGCTTCGTGACGAAGAAGGATTTTGATGCGGCAAGGGTAATTAGTGATGAAATGGTCCTACGGGGGCCATTGCTGTCAAAGGGATTCTACTTCCCTTCTTTGGTGACTACATTGTGCCTGCTGAAAAATACTCCCACCAATCCTGCCGATGGAGACTTGCCCCCTAGAGCAGCATTCAGAGCCTCAGGCATCAGAGTGGGCTGGGGTACACGTACAACAATTGAGATAGATGATGAGGATGATGATCCGGTTCCTCTTGCACCGTCCAGGAGGTCTACTGACAGTGCCGGACCCTCTCGACGCCCCCATTCTGGAGCAGGCCTATCCCGCTCACAGTCCACCCAGCCTATGCTGTGTTCCTTGGAGGAAGAGGTCACGGATCTCCGTACCTCGGTGGATGGCCTACACACGCGGATGGATGCCATGTCGCAGAGGCAATCCAGATCTGAGAGTCGGTTTATGGCCTGGTTACGTGCATTGGGGAGAGCTTGCCATGTAGACCCCAGCACCGTCTCCGACTCTGATTGAGTCTCAGGGAAGTCTTCTGACCCTTCTGCTCTTTACTTTCTTGATATGACATGGTGACATGCCATGATTTTAAGTGTGAGGTGGGAGACTTGCTCTGATTGTGTGTTGTAATGTATATAGACGTTGTTGTGCTGTAGCATTAGATTGATGTGTTGTATATATTTGAGTGTGCTTATATTAGGAGTAGCTGGCTTGGCCCAACGACGGATACTTGTCGACGGGTCTCTTGAGGGTCAAAGTCGGAATTAATTTAAACCGAAAACAAGTTAGAGGACTCTTCCCGAGGACGGACCACTTGGACAGTAATCTTGAGGGAAGTAGTCCATGTAGAATTTTTTATTTTTCTCTTCTAGGTAGTGTAATACTTCCCCCTTGGTTTTTCTTTTGACCACGGTTCTTTTCCAAGGGCTTTTCTTGAACCGGGTTAGGTAGATTTTCCTTTTGTAGTTTTAGGACTAAGATGGGTGAAGGCTAGAATACAACCTCTGATATGCACACTTGCAAATAACTAAAATGAACTTGAGAGTGTGACGTCTAGTCTCGCTTGTGGACTCGTAAATCCATGCCTTAATGTTGCACATCTTGTCTTGCTTGAATGCTCGTATGAGTGTGTTGATGAACTGATTCGGAATGAGTTGCATGCTAAGTGAGTGGGAGATATTACTTGCATTCTGTGCTTGCATGCGATACCTAGAACTTGCCCTGTGTGTTTGCAAAGCGAAATAGAAGTTGTTTGGTTTTAGAGATGATTGAGGCATTTCTTTGTGCAACCCTATATAATTGTGAATCCACCAGTATATATCGCCATAGTTAACCCCTTTGAGCCTGAAGCATGTTCTTTGATAACCCTATAATGACCTAAATCTCTGTGTTTGAATAGCTTGATTGTTTGAACCTATACCTCCTAGAAGCGCTTGAATCACTAAAGAACATACAAAAGTCAAAGTGTGGGGTACTAGGGAGTTAGCGAAAAAAGGGGAATCAAGAATGAATTGTTTGATTGGTGCACAGGCATTGTGAAAAAAAATGAGACAAAGAAAACAAAATAAGAAAAAAAAAGAAAAAAGAAAGAGAAGCCAGTTGCACCTAAAGAAAAGTGGGGGTCACACGTGAAACAAAATGTGGAAGAACGATTGGGTTGAGCATGGAAATTAAAATAAAAGGAAGTGTGTATTAAAAATGTTTAGGTAGGTTAGTCACTATATCCAAATATATCCTACCCGTCCCTTAGCCTACATTACAACCAAATAAAGACCTCTTGATCTTTGACTGAACAGCTCGATTAGTAGAGTATTACACTAGGGGCAAGCTTATGGTGTGTCTGTGTAGCATATGAATGCTCTTTGCTGAGAGTGAGTGAATTCTTGCTATCCTTGGTTCCTTATTGTCTGAATTTTATGTGTGGGGAACTTCTCTTAGACTTGTGATGTGAGGGCATGTGACTCAGGAAGAAAAAGTAAATCTTCACTTCTGTTAGAGTAACTAGAGTGAGCACGAGTGTGTCATGGCAGGAGAGTCCGCATCTGAGGTATGATTGTTGCATAGCTTAGGTTGGTCCTTCGTAATGGCGAGTGTGACATAAATTGGGGTAATGTATCAAACGGTTAGGCCTAGAAGTGTGATTTAGCTTGCTCGAGGACGAGCAAAGGTTTAAGTGTGGGGTGTTGATAATAGGTGAATTTAACTATAATCACGCCCTAAATAATCACCTTCTTGTATAGTTTTGATGATAAAAGTGATAACAAAATGCTCTTATTAGTGTTTTTCATGATTTGCAGGTGATATATGGTCAGGGAAGGCTAGGGAGTATTTTTGGAGTCAAAAATGAAGAAAAAGAGACCAACTGTAAAATTCCCCAAGTAAACCACGCAAAACAGGAAGAAAATTCAGAGAACTGGTTTGACCGCGATTCCACCGCGACCGCGGTAGAACCGCGGTGGAAGGTAGATGCGGATAAATTGAGAATCAGAGAAGGCATTTGGCCGCGGTTTGACCGCGACCGCGGCAGAACCGCGGCGGAAGCAGAAAACTTGAGGGACTAAAGTGTAAAATACGGGATTTTTAGACATAAACCCTATTTTAAATACAAGACTTCGCCCAAGAGAGGCATGTATTGAATTTTAGAGTATCTTGGCAAGGAAAACAATTGTGAGAGATCACCCAAAACATCTTTCTTCTTTTCTTTGATTTTTCTTGCTAGTTATGATGAATTCTATCTTAGTTTGTTTTCCCATAGCCATGAGTAGCTAAATCCTTTGTCTAAGGCTTTGATGGAACCTATTGGGGGATGAACATCTTGTTTATGTGAATACAAATTGCTAGTTCCAATCTCTATTTGTTCAACTATGTGTTTGTTGAAGTTAATTGACAGGATCCTCAATTAGTTGTGCCTATTTAGTGTGCATAACTTGGAAAAGAGTGCATATTTAGGTTATTGTTGAACAACACCACTCCCAAAGTATAAGATGAATCTATAATTGCGGGTTTAAAGGCGGGATTAGGGATAACGAAGCCTTGGGTGTAATCTAAAGTGAATTGTGCAAAATAAAGTAAGCTAGTGCATCTCGGGAGAGTGCAATTAGTATATTACTGTGATTACTCGGGAGAGATTTACGGTAAGATGAGCGTTCATGATTGATAGAGATGTGTTTGTAAATTTGTATGAGCATAAACAGAAGGGATTCTTTCAATAGGAGAAATCATTGCCTTAGCTTCTTCTCATCATTGTTTACAACCTTAGCATCTTAGTTTACAGCTGTTTAATTTACTTTCAATCGTAGTTAGTAAAGCGACATCCAACTGTGATTCAAACATCTGGGAAACTGGTTCTGAAGAGTTTAGTGGGTCTAAAGATAGTGAATGATAGGTTAACTCTCTCTAGATTCGACCCTGGGCGTAAAACTCGGGTTATATTTGCAACGTCCGTATTGTCCTTTTTATAAGGCATAGTTGGGCGTGATCAGTGACGCGAACGCGTAGTGTTAATTGGAGGGGGCTGGGATTTTGGTCGTTCTTCTACGCGAACGCGTACGTGTGTCCGCGAACGCGAAGGTCGAGGGAGTTCAACCCTTCGCGAACGCGTGGAAGAACTCGCGATCGCGTAAGTCCACTTACTGGCAGCCTTCGCGATCGCGACAGTGTTCTCGCGAACGCGATGAACACTGTCGCCCAGCACTTAAAACAGTAGCAAAAACGGGATTTGTTCAAAATTTCATAACTTCTTCATCTCAACTCCAAATTGGGCGATTCTTGAAAGAGGATTTCACCACAAGTTCATAGGTATGTAATCTTAGACTCATTTTCTTCAATTTCTATTAACACCCATTAGATTTCTAGGCTTAAATCATGAGATTAAGGGTAGAAAATTAGGGATTTGGGTAGAGTTAGGGCTTTTTGATTAATTGTGATTTAGACCTCGTTTTGGGGTCGAACTCTGGAAATAATTATATATTTGGACTCGTGGGTGAATGGGTGATTTGATTTTGGTCCGAACCTCGTGTTTTGACCAAGAGGGCCCGGGGTCGATTTTTGGGTTTTTGGGAAGAATGATTAGAAAGCTATAATTTGGTATTGGAATTGAATTGTTTAGTGTTTATTGATGTTATGAAGTCGATTATGTATAGATACGATCGATTTGGAGCCAAATTCGAAAGGAAACGCGGTGTTTGAGGCTTGAGTTGGCCATGGAAGTTTGAGGTAAGTGTCCGGTCTAACCTTAGCTTGAGGGATTAGGAGTTGTGTTCTATTTGCTAATTGCTTCTTGTTGAGTACGACGTATAGGCATGGTGACGAGCATCTATACGTTGATGTCGAGCATGACCGTGAGTCTTAAATTGATAGATGTTGTGTTCTTAAATGTTACTACGGATGCTTTAATTGGTGATTCTCGATATTGAGCAAAGATTTAGTTTATTTTCGTGGGTTTTATTTACGATTGAGTGTTGGTACTAATTGAGTTGAGTAGGAGTTGAGTTAGGATTGGTTATAGCTGATTCTCCCTTGCCGGGATGTTTATCTTGTTATTGTTGCTCCCTTGCCGGGAAGTTATTACATTGCTTTTGTTCCCTTGCCGGGAAGTTATTATATTGCTTTGTTCCCTTGCCGAGATTCCTTGTGATTTTGTGTTGGCTTGTAAATGGGATCGGGTGATACGCCTACCACGAGATATGATGAAATGGGATCGGGTGGTACGCCTACCACGAGATATGATAAAATGGGATCGGGTGGTACGCCTACCACGAGGCATGATGAAATGGGATCGGGTGGTACGCCTACCACGAGAGATAATGAAATGGGATCGGGTGGTACGCCTACCACGGGATATGATGAAATGGGATCGGGTGGTACGCCTACCACGAGATATGTGAAATGGGATCGGGTTGCACGCCTGCAACGAGATGTGAACTGAAAGTGTAAATTGCCTTTGTTTTCCTTATCTTTGATAGAAGTTAAATTTTTGGTTTCTTGATAATTCTCCTGAGATTCTGTTTTATCTGTTATTCCCCCGAAGCATGTTTCCCCTTCCCAGGGTTAGGCCAGGCACTTACCAGCACATGGGGTCGGTTGTGCTGATGCTACACTCTGCACTTTGTGCAGATACCGAGGTAGCACTGGGATAGCAGCAGTAGTTCGGGAGCCAGCCTTCAATCCACCGAGACACCGAGGTAGCCCTGCAGGCGTCCGCAGGCCCGGCGTCTCCTCTATCTTTTATTATGTTCTGTTATCTCTTGTATTCGAGACAGACAGTGTTACTTTCTTTCAAACCGTTGTATGTAGTAATCTTAGTAGTCCGTGAATGATGTGACACCAGTTTCTGGGTAGAGACATATGTGGATTTTCTTATCATTTTGGTTCATTTTGTCTAAGTCTTCCGCTTAAATCTCATATTCCGCTGTTATTTAAATATTTATCACTTGTTAATGTATGTTGTAAAAAGGATTAAAACAAAAGAGTTAAGAATTTATAATTTCATGGCTTGTCTAGCTTCTACGAGTAGGTGCCATCACGACTCCCGAGGATAGAAAATTCGGGTCGTGACATTGAGGCAATCTGATCTCTTTTGATATTTAGTACAAAAGAAAGTCATTTTTCAGAAAACAAATTTATTTTTAGTCTTTGGGTACCAAAAAAAAAAAAAATCGAAATAAATCTTCCACTTTTACTATTTCATTGCTAAACACGTTTTACAGAGAAAACTTTATTCATCAAAAACGTGAAAACTGACTTTCTTGACTTATGGATGTAAGTCATTCTCTTTAGTCTTTATACTGTTTTAACTTTTAATATTAATATTAATCTTTATGTTATAAAATAATAAAACAAAAAAAAGTACTACAGAGAAAAGTAGAGAGAGGGAATTCTTATTGATTTGGGATGAATTACAATGGAATATGACCCCTCTATTTATAGGGAAAGAGTGACTTAGCCACCAAGTAAAATCCCTAAAATTTCTCTAAAATATAGACAATCACCATAAATAACATTTTATTTATAACACTCCTCCTTGAATGTCTATTCAACAGATAATGTGCCTCGTTAAAACCTTAATTAAAATAAAACTCAGTGGGAAAAAAATTCTAGAGAAGGAAAAAGAGTACACATATTTAACAATACGCTTTTGGGCTGCCTTGTTAAAAACCTTGCAAGGAAAGCCCGGTGGGACAAAACATTATACGGAAAAAAGAGTACAATGCGTATTAACTCCACCAGATGAGAGCATCAATTCACATCCTTGAGCCTTTGCATTCCAATATTGTGCACCATCTTCAAAAGATCGCTGGTAGAGATTTGATAAACAAATCAACCATATTAACTTGAACGAATTTGTTTCACCTTGAAATCATCATCCCTGATAGATGTATTGTCTTCATATGGTCTTGTGAGAATCGTCATTTCAATATATTCACATAGTGGTGAAAACTCTTGCTATAATATTATCATGCTTGACAAATCGCAACGAGGAAGTGGTACTTCAAGATCAAGGATTGTATATGCTTCAAACAACTTAAATCCTTCATGGATTGTCATATAAGTTAAGTAATATAAGCCATATAATAGACTTTAGATGCATATCATGTTTTCATGTCATGCTAGACATATAAGATATCGAAAACGGATTGCACATACCATTGACTTTATACTTTCAAGTGTTTGAACTACATGCTCAAAACTACATGTCTTTCATATGAAACCAATTCTATTCGAAATTGTTTCTCCAGACTTAAGATCCTCATATATATTTAGCGGTATCATAGATGTCGTTGACGAACATTTTATATCGATTCCAACCTCCTTATTTTCATATAGACGTAACATAGAGATCTCTTCATTCATATATTCAGGTACCTGAATCTCTCCCGAGATTTTATGAAGTGTTATGTCATGTGATCTTCTAGATCACTTGCCTCCTTTATTATGATCATTTTGCTCATTTGCTCATCTTCTTTATCAAGAAGTTTATTTGAAACCGATTTGTCTATACGCTTTAAGCGTACTATAGACTTTGTCCTTCTAAGACTTATTCTAATAGGAGCATTTTCAGTGAGAATATATTACAGATGAATTATATTTTTATGAACTTCAAGTTCATATTATCTATTTGAGGTACAAATGATAATTCATTCCAGGTAAAATTTTGTCTCCCCCTCATGTTAGAAAAACTAACTTGCTTCCTCAAGTTTGAAAACCCACATTTGTGCTTTATCGATGCCCCATTTTTCTCGCGAAATCGGGTTTATAACATTTGGGCGGACAACTCATTTCCTTTTGGGAATTGGGTTTGCAATTGAAGAGTCGCCACCTAATGATTTAGTGCATTATGACACTAAGAAGAAGTTTAGTTTAGAGAAAACTAGAGATTGGGTAAGGGCTTGAAATTATCTCGAGTGGAAGGTGTTAGGCACCCCTCAAGATCCACTAGTGTGGTTCCCAGCCATGCTATAATTGTGACTTTAAGTGCAAAATGACAGGTAAACAAGCAAGAATCACAAATACAGGGTAGTTTTCACGTAATGGTTGCAAGCAATTAAAATAAAAGAAGTTAAAGAGGTTGAACTTTGGGAAGAGAATAGTTTTGAAATTCTGAAAATAAACAAGTAAAGGGGAAGGGATTTGCACATAATTTCTGCGAGCAATTAAGTTAAAGAAGCGAAAGTTTTAGGAAGAAAGCAGTTTTAAAAGTTCTGAAATAACCAAGTAAAAGAGAAGGGGGTCCTAAGTTTATAAATAATATGGATCACCCCACACAACACCCGGTAACCATTTATACACGTGGTGTTATCGCGTGGTCATCATATCCATATCTACCCTTTCCTACCCCGTTAAGGTATTAAACGCGGAATGGTCTCGTTTTCCTATTGCATGCTACTACCCGTCCCAAACTTATCAGCCCCGGAGGCATTTGGGACTACTAGTCCTAAAGGGAAGGTAGATTTGGCTTTTGTGGTTTAAAAGGATAAAATTCTAAGGCGACAATAAAAACACGTAGAGCAGATATGGGGAAACACATAACAACTAAAAGCTCAAACAGGCCTCCTAAAGAAACAAAGAGAAACATATAGTTTAGCATGTCTTGCACGTACTAGTTATAGTCTTAATTAAACTTAAAGGAAGCGGGAGGCAGACTGATTTATTACATGTTTTAGATAAGAAACCTAAATCAGACCTGCCTGCTGGTTGGAATTTAACAAAGTCTGATTCTTATTAACTAATTAACCTTATGGCTTGCCTAGGCGAAACCTATAGGCATGATATCTAACAATGCGGGAGCGTACTAGTTTTAAAAGAAGAAGACTTGTTGATTATACAAAGCATAAGCTCTGTAGATATTAAGCCATACTATTTACTGATTTTTAGACTTAGGCAAAATAGGCAATTCAGATTTTAGTTGATAGCTCCTATAGGCATGCTTTCTAGAGGCTAAATGATTAAAACGTTTATAGAAATGCAGGAGTCCTATAGGCATGGTGTCTAGAATGTTGTTTGTTATTTAAACCTATAAATACGCTTGCCTAGTGATAGATGCATATGCAGAATTCAGGCAGTCCTATAGTCATGTTATTTATGTGGTCTGCAGAAATATGGAAACCTACAGACATGGTTTCTATATGTAATGCAGGAAGCTATAGACATGGTTTCTGTATGAGAATGTAGAACCTACAACAGGATTTCTATATGAAATGCAAAACCTATAAACATGTTTTCTAGATAATACAAAAGTGCAAAAACTTATAAGCATGGTTTCTATATGAAAATGCAGAACATATGAACATGGTTTCTATATGAAATATGTAACCTATAAACATGATTTCTACATGAAATATGCAGAACTGAAAACAGGACATGATTGCTGAAACGTATTAAATTCCTATGAATATGATATCTACCACTTTCGTGCATGGTGTACCCTCCCCTATTCACTAAAAACCCCAATAGTTATTACAAGATTATTACAAACCAGAATTACATAAGAAAAAAAAAAGTAAAATTACATCAGAAAAACTAAAAATTTCCAACCAGGGAGAGCCTGAATCAGTCTTCTGTCTAAGGCATGAAGTAAACCAACTCCAAGGATCGAATTCCCAAAGCCCTTCTCATTTTTGTGTGTGTCAAAGTTCCCAAGAGCCTCATGAACTCCGGGCATTGCTTACACCCAAATTCATTACAGAATTGAATTAGAGCAGTGTGGAAGGGCCAGCCCTCAAATGTCCAAGTTCAGAGGGAACTCAAGGTCCCAAGGCAAGGCTCATAGGAGGGGGCAGAACTTAGAATCTAAGAGTGAGTGTAAGTGCAGAAAGGGGTTTAGGGGAAAGCCAAGACAGGCTGGTGGTCATACCCAGCAATTGGAAGTGCTGACACACCCCAACCAGCCTGTTAGCCACATTGTTTGGGAGTTAGGATCCTTTAAAGGATCAAGCACAGACATGAACAACAATTTGGATGTTGTCATGCCTGAACCTTAACTCAAACACATAGAGGGGAATAGGGGTATGGGGATTCACAGCAGAAAACAGATGCAAAGAGGACAGCATACATATTTAACACTAAGCATAGACAGCAAAGTAGACAGGATGATAGAAGCTGTGAAATAAACACATTGGGATGAGGCTGAAACATAAACTAGAACATACCAGTTTCAGGGAAACAAGAAAATAAAAGCAGGAGTCTTGTAAAGCCAAATTGCAAGCAAATAGTTAGAATATCTCAGAAGAGAGTAGAGTGTTGAGTGAAGTGTAAGAGTATTGAAATTGAAAGTAAGTAATGTGTGTTAGAGTATTGAACTCAAAGTGTCTTAAAGTGTTGAAAGGTCGTGCCCATTATAGTGCAGAAAGCAAGTAAGAAAAAGGTAAGAAAACAGTTTTGAACTCAATTACATAAGGTCTCCCTTTAATTAAGGGATTCTGATTTCAAACGGGTAGAATAAATAAGGAAAGAATTTGATCAAAATCTTTTCCAAAGTAGTACAAGAAAGGTAAATACATAGAGGTTTATTTAAGGAAAAGGTTTGACAGCACACGGTTTGTGCAAAATAAGGAAAGTCAATCAATCAACATCCGGTAAAATCAGCAATTGAAGATTTCATGTGAATGAACCAAGTCAGGAAGATGGAAAAAATCTTGACTTAAGGAAAATCAATACTAATTAATCAAGCCTAAAGAAAAGGATTATGAATCAAACGTAAGTTGGAAAACCCTTTTGAAAGAAAAATTCCCCATATATAAAGCATACAAACATGTCAAACAAGAAAGAACTGTCATGCTAATTAGAAAGAATCTAGTATAGACAAGTTCAGAGTCACAAACAAAGAGGCTCGAATTCAGTACATAGACTCAGACTTGGTTTGAGAGAATCCAGGGTTCCATAATAGAACCCTAGTCCACACACAAGATCAAACTCGACAAAAACCCCAAATCCTAGGGTTTTCAACTCGAATCAGATGCAGAGACGAGAAGACAAATAACTGAAATAGGCTCAGAGGTCTCTTCCAGAGACTCATGAGAAAACAAACAAGTAAAATAACAGGTTCGAAACAAACATAGTGAAAAAGCTGATTTGAAGCACAAAGAACATGTTTTAAGAAAAGCTTGGAACTTAAACAAGTTCAGAAGACAAAGAGGTAGTATAAAATTAAGGAAACAGTAGATGAAACATGTTTAGAAAGAACTCAAACAAAGTCTAGAAGAAGGCAAATAAAGAACTAACATCTTTGTAGAAAATACAGTAAAGGAACACAAGGGTAAACGGACACATAAGATAAACGTGTGAAAGCATGATATAGAAACCAGTAGAAGAAAGAACGGAGCACAATAGAAGAATATGCATAATAAGGCAAACATAAGAACACATGAGAAGGACATGCGAGGTAGAAAAGAGAACATAAAAACATAGAATAGACAGATTCACACAAAGAAAAGAAGAAGAGGAGTCAGAAAATATTTTAAAACTTTTTCAGAAACCCTAAATCGAAGAGAAACAAACTTTGAAAGAAAAGATTGGGGAAAACGTTTTAAAACTCCAGTAGAACATAGATATAGCATAGATCTAAGAAAACAACTAGAGAACCTCGAATAGCTTAGGGTTTCAGAGAAACCCTAGAATGAGAAAGGCTTGGAAGAAAGTCTGATCTAGAGTCGGATGAGTCAGAACCAGGCTCGAAACGCTTTGGGTACGCCAGAGTAAAGCCGGAGAGGCCATGGAACCTTGAATCGGAGACGATCTGAACGGACACCATCGAGGTCAGACCTCGAAACTTTGAGCACCAAGCGTTTAAGGGTGGAGGGGGGTGAGTATAGGCCATCCATGTCCTGAGAAGCCATGGATTCCGGTGAGATGGCGGTTGAAAGTGGTAGAAGAGGATTAGGGTTTCAAGAACATTCGAGAGAGTTTGAGAGACGAAGGGGTTTCAGGGCGGCGTCTCTGAGTGAAAATGAGTAGGGTTATGGGGTTTGGTGGAATTAAAAAGGTAAGGGCTAATCGTGGCCGTTGATCAAAATGATCAACGGCCCGAATTAAAAGATTGACCGGGCGGGTCGAGTTGATGGGTTGGGGGTCGGGTTATTTTAGGGTTTGGGCTGGTCCGGTTCGAGACTGAAATTGGGTCAATTAGGGGATCAATTTGGCTATAATTGAAATGCAAATGAGGCTAGTTTTTAAATAGCCAGTTTTTCCCTTTTATTTTATAAAAATAGTAAAAATGATTTTGAAAGCAAATTAACGTACTGGATCAGCTAATAACATATAAATATTAATTTAAAAATATTGGAACCAATTTCATAATTATAAAATGTTATTAATTTTCAAAATAGGCTAAAATTGCAATTATATGCAATTTGACTTTTAAAATACTAAATAAATTGTAAAAAAATGTATAAAAATTACCTTAGCTATATTTGGGCGTAAATGTGGGATTAAAATAAATTATTCACCGAAAATGCTCAATTTTGGGAATAATTATTGATTTTGGTACTGCTAAAATGGACATTAACTTGATTTAAAAATTGGGAAAAAAAATACTAAAATACTTGGGCATACTTATATATGCATATATATAGTATTTTGGAAGTATTTTGCATATAAAAAATATACAGGAAAAAATTGGGTATCAACATGCATTATGGTGTTAATTAAAATATACACCGCACATCGATAATAATAAGATGAAATTATTTGGTTCCTGACCCTAAACCACTTGTGAGGGGAGAATGTAATATACTTTTGTATATAACATATATCAAACTGATATAGACAACTTCGTTCTCATAAACAATAGTTTAGCTATTAAGTGGAGGCACTCAATAAATCATTTTGCTAAACCAACTGTGATGTAAACCAACTTATCAAGATGAACTGTCTTGAATAGAAAATCTGGAAATTATGCTCGAAATTAAATTATTGAGCAAGTTACCTCGCAAAACACCATGTTGCGATTTAATAATAATCGCACATGTAACCATCTCATAGATGCATCTTATGTGGTATACATGGCAGGTGAATGAGCCCATATTCACTTTTGATATTTCCAGTATTCATGAGATTCAATCTCAATTTTAGTTAGTCTATTAATTAATAAGAACAACCAATGTAAAAGAATTTGTAAAGAACTTTCTAGTTCTTTAATATTTACCCATGTGAATTCTCTTTTATTTTTGCACATCATACTTAAATTAACATGGCTAAATCAATAATGCCAACTGAATAAATTATCAATATTGATAAAGTTCAGGTTTACACCACGACGTGTGTAATTATCAATAAACTCCAAGTTTATTATGATATGGGTTTTTATATAATAAACATCCACTTTAGTGCGGTATTCTTTTATTTGTGTAGTACAAACTGAAAAATAAAGCGGGTAGCTTTCATATACATATTACCCCGCTACAAGTTGTAGTAATAGAAGATATTAAATCTTTCCTTTATTTATAGTCTCAATATAATCAACCGCTTTCGCGTATACTTTGGAAACCGAATAAGTTTCTTTGAGACTCAACACAATACCTTATTGGTAATCAATTGTGTTTCTTCAAATTAGTATAATTTGGCTCTTGCAGAGTTCTCACTTAAATTTGTTGTACCACATATTCATCAACATCTATATGGTGAATATCTCTTTTAAAGAGAAAGTTATACCGTTATTGTTATGGTCAAAGGTATATGCAACATCTGTTTCTTGCATTACCGTTGTCTTTTAATAATCACAATGCCAAAATATTTTGGCGCACAATAAGTACGTGACCAATGACCATTATGCCATAATAATGACATTATTTTCTTATTTCCTCTCAAACGTCCTTCTAGAGGTGAGTGTGGTATATACCACTAGCACGCTCATACTCTTCCAAGAATGAATATGTATTCATAAATCACATGTTGTCACATTCACATCTGAATGACCATAATCATTTATATGTGTTGTACAAAATCTCATGTCAAATCGATGACAAACATTACTTTCACAGAGTGAAAGATTATTTTGAGAATACTTATTGTTCTCATCACCACAATGATGACGATTATAATTTCGTCTATTGCCACTTCCACATCCATCGATACATTCATGGTAATAATTTTATCTTCTTTCAGACGTATCACATACTGCTATCACATTCTCTTAAGGGAATGAGAATGAATCAAATTCAATGGAACGAGTTTCCACTTCATGTGCTCATAATCATAAATGAATTTGATCATGGCAAAATATAGAAATTTTACCACTTTGGGTAGTTATAATTTCTTTCAAACTCCATTAGAGTTACAATCAAAATTTATCGTCTTTGCTTGAATTAAAAATCAATTATAGAATTTCAAGAATTTAAAAGAGAAAAATAAAGTAAAATACTTACCTTAAATCCAGAATTTAATCATGAAGGAAGTTCATGGAACAATTGACAATCATTATGCTTAATCCCGAACCTTCTACTCAATTGGTTAGAGTCTCGTGCTGATAACGTGTTATAAAACAATAAAAGAAGAAGAAGAGTATTGCAGAGAAAAGTAGATAGAGGAAATTCTTATTGATTTTGGGATGAATTACAATGGAATATGACCCCTCTATTTATAGGGAAAGAGTGACTTAGCCACTAAGTAAAATCACTCTAAAATATAGACATTCACCATAAATAATATTCTATTTATAACATTTTAACATATCTTTTTCCTGAAAGATATTTTTCTATATCAACTAATATTATGAAGTTCTTTTTTTTCGGAACAAATATATTTCCTTGAAAAAAAAATTCCAAAGAAAAATGACTGTTGTTCTACCAATCAATATGTTTCTTAACCAGCCAAAACCCTTTGAGTGAACACTCAATATGGATGACATTGTCCCATTCATAATAGTCTCTTATATGTTTTGTATTGTTTGTCGCTGCCTCACCACTTAAAATAAAAATATTGACCTTAATTGACATCAAACACAATAAAATTCTCTAAATATAATACATTGTTTGATCAATTGGTTAAGTAAATTGCATGGAAGTGCGTTGTTTTGGGAAATTGGTAAGAAGTAACCTTATGCAGTATTATCCCCAAGAAGGATGTATATTTCACTTAGAAAATTAAATCGTTCACTCAAAATACAAATACAAATAGTTACAGAAACTACTCCAACCAATTAGGAAGCTTTTGGCCTTATAACACTAGGAGTTCTTTTGAGTTCCAAAAGGATGTCCATTATCCAATATCAACCTCTCTAGGAAAGGATGATGGGAAGAATTACATCATGGACTTCAAAGCACTTGTCTTATTCAGGAAGGGTACAATTGATTAAAAATACTTTATTTGCAGTCCAATCCTCTTGGTCCCAGATCTTTATTTTTCCAAAGAAAGTGATCAAGACGATATAATCTATATGCCTAAATTTCATCTGGATGAGTAGAGGAGAGATAACCAAAAGAGCACTATTGGCATGGGAGAAACTATGTTGTTCTCAGATTGCAAGGGTTTTAACATTCTGGATATATCAATATGGAAAGGTAACAATATGTAAGCTTCTATGGAATCTATGTCAGAAAAAGAAAAATTGTGGATAGTTTGGGTGCATACATACTATGGTAAAGAGAAGCAAGTTAGGAACATAGAGGGGAAACAAGCATCTTGTATAGTCAAAAAAGGTGCCGAAAGCTAAACTTTACTTAGAACATGCTGGAATAAATCAAAGTGAGCTAGAAAGGATGAGGTCTTTCTCTATCAAAGCTATATACCAGAAGATGAGTGGAGTCCATCAAAAAGTTCCATGGAGAAAGTTGATTTGTAATAACTATGGTACACCAAAATGAATTTTTATACTTAACCTGACAGCTCATAGGAGGCTAAGCACAAGGGACAGGCTGACTAGCTGGGGTGTGACGAATACACTAGTGTGTCATATGTGTAATGTTACTAATGAGACTATTGACCATTTATCTTTCAGCTGTGTGTACTCAAGTGGATATGGAACAGATTATTACAATGGCAAGGTTTGACAAGAAAGGTTATGAGCTGCCAACATGGAATGGCATGGAAGGAAGTTAATGAGGGGAGTAGTAGCGCTAGAGCAGAGGTATTCATAATGGTTATAGCTGGATGTGTATATCATATATGGCAAGAGAGAAACATGAGGATATTTCAAAATAAGCAAAGGCAAGAAGACCAGACAAATTGTTCAAGAGATATTTTGCAGAGGTTCTATATGGGCTCGATTGACTAAAAAACTGAAAAGCTTAAATTTTCACCCTTAGTTAGCCTAATAAATGCTTTATGACGTTGTTGTTGTTTAGTAGGTACAATAGTGCTTCAGATGATGCGCAGTTTTAGTGCTGTTTTTTTTTTTTGGTTTTGTTTGAGATGTACAAAGATTACTTTGTAATTAATAAGAAAATTATTTACCAAAAAAATGTTGGTTTATTCAAACGTAATTTGTTTTTTTTTAACCTCCTTTTAAAAATAATCATTTGGTTGGGTGAAACATTAGCTGTGGTTATTGTGCTATTAGCATCTAGAAGATAGGGCTTATTCTCTAGCCTGTATCTGATCTGACAGTGTTCTCAAATCTCAATAAGATTGGAATAAGTCATTAAATATTAACTATTACAAACTTTAAGCATATAATTTTTAAGCCTAATTTTAGATATAATTATTTGAAGTTCGAATTACACAAAAAATATGGGAACTAAAGACGTACATGTCTGAAATTACGCATTCAAACATGTATATCTGCAGTTTGTTAGTCACCAAATTTTGAACTTTAGTTACAGAAGTTTGAAGTTAATTATGAAGGGACTAAATAACAAATACTTCATAATATTCGGCTACGCCTTAAATAGAGGTCCTCCAAGTAGCTATATGTGCACTTTCCCTGCACTTACACCATGTAAACCCCAAGCTATTATCAATGAAACATTTACTGATCTATACAACATTATAAACTTATTTATGCCTCTTAGAGAGGTTATCACTTAATTACAATATCATATACAAATTACTATTGATATATAAAATAATATATTAGACTCCAATTTTTTATATTTTTTCTCCGTCTTCTTCCTCCCTATTTTACCTAGCTTATGGTAGATGCTTTTGTACAAGTTCAGTTTCACGATCATCAAAAGCTTCATTATTGGCGCCGTTTGCTGTTAAATTTGATTTCGTTGAATTTCATCTGGTTTCACCGCATTCTGACCTCTCCTTGGTTTCATTAATAAGTTTGGGTTCTATTGGAAAAATTTATGGGGGACGAGATCGATAGGTAATCCAAATTTCTGACTAGTTAACAATTCATAATTGCTATTAGACAATTATCATACCAATTAATAATAGGGTGAAAATCATTTACATCCCCCAAGTTTGTTTTGGAAATCAAACTCATCCTTCAACTTTGAACAATTATCATTCTACTCCTCATATCAAAGGTGACTTCTTAAAATGCCTCTTTTACTCTCTACAATTTTTATCTCTTATTTTTATTTTTTAATATAATGATATTTTTTAATTTTAATTTATGTTATCTTTACCTATAGACAAATTAAAAAATCTTTTTTGAAACCCAAAAAGTGAGAAGTAGTAGTCAAGCATATAAGTTAATGATGTTCAATAGTGAAATAAGTGAGAAGGAGAGGCATAAGACAAGGAGATCCAATGTCTCCTTACCTCTTTGTGATTGCTATGGAGTATCTGCAAAGGAAAATGAATCAACTATCCGAGCAGAAGGACTTCAAGTTCCACCCAAAGTGCAAGAAGTTGGGAGTGACACACATTTGTTTTGCTGACGATTTGTTAATGTTTTGCAGGGGTGACATTCAATCAATTACTAAAATACAAGAGACCTTCAAGAGATTTTCAAATGCATCAGAGTTGCAGGCAAGTGCTGAAAAGAGTTCAATTTATATTGCTGGAGTTGCACAGCATATAAAGGACCAGCTGATTGAATGTACTGGATATGAAAAAGGTTGTATACCTTTTAAATATCTGGGAGTTCCACTGTCAGCAAAAAAACTGAACATCCATCAATGTTTGCCTCTGATTGAGAAGATTACAGAGAGAGTTAGATGCTGGACAGCTAGGATGCTTTCATACTCGGGGAGAGTCCAACTCATAAAATCAGTGTTATGTGGTGTTCAAACATATTGGGCTCAAATCTTCTTATTGCCAAAGAAAATCATGAAGATGATAGAGACTATATGTAGGACCTTCCTGTGGACTGGCTCAACAGAGTATTCTAGGAAAGCACTGATAGCCTGGGATAGAATTTGTCAACCTAAAGTGACTGGTGGCTTGAATGTGATAAATATGAAGATATGGAATAAAGTAGCTCTATTAAAACATCTGTGGGCATTGGCTATGAAAAAGGATACTTTTTGGATTAAATGGGCTCACATTTACTATATAAAGAACAGACCTATGAGGATGTTACTACACCTAAGAATGCACCTTGGGTGGTGAGGAAGATTATAGAGGCAAAGGAGGATATGCAGAAGCTGAGACTAATTCAGAACAGCCTCATTAGCACACTGGATGGTTTTGTGAGACAAGGAAGATTTCAGATACACAAAGCATATGTCCAGCTACAACCTCAATTCCCTAAAGTAGATTGGAAGAGTATACATATACATACGCAGATCCATCCTAGGTTTAAGTTCCATCTATGGCTGACTATCCATCAAAGGATAGCAACTGTGGATAGACTTGCCATGTTTGGAATTCAAGTCCATCCAGACTGTGTTTTCTGTGCAAAAAATGTGGAAACATTTGAGCACCTGTACTTTGATTGTCCAGACACAAGCAGACTATGGGAAAGAGTTTTGACATGGACTGGCAATGCCAGACAGATAGGAACATGGCAGCAGGAACTGCAATGGATATGCAACATGGCAAAGAAGAAAGATTGCAGGGTAGAAATGATCACAGCATTGTTTGCAATGGTGATTTATTGCATCTGGCGTGAAAGGAACTCGATGAGATTCAACAAAGGAAGATACTGCACAGATGAACTGTGTAAAGAAATAGCAATACATATACACATACAAGGCAGGAAGAGAATCAAATGGCAAGCAGAATTATCAAAATTAAAGAATACTCCTTAGTATATGTTATGTAATTAAGAACAGTAGAGTATAGCTTTTCTTTGTATTAGTGATATTGGAGATTAATGGTCAGCATTAATCTAGGAATGTAAAGTCAGTTTTTTGATGAAATAAAAGTAAAATTTTGTCAAAAAAAAAGTGAGAAAAATAAAATATTACAATAAATAATTTACTCGTATTAGTAATTTTATTAATAACAATCAAAACTCTATCTATTTACAGAATTGAGAATAAAAGAGAATGAACATTTTATAAATTATACAGTGCATGTAATAAAAAAATAATAGGCGTAAAATAGAGGTAAATTTTATAACAAATTTGAAAAAAATATCTATTTACACTTTACATGAACTTTAATTATAATTTTAAAAAATCTAGTAATAACAGTCAAAACTCAAAAATTTATATGCACATAGAGAATAATAAAAATAGTAGAACTTAAAATCATACACATAGATCGACATACATTATATACATTTTAAAATTTATATATAATAATAATAATAATAAATACCTTATGATTAAATTATATAATAAGATATAATATTTTAACTTATGAATAAATACCTGCATTAAAAAATATCTAAATAATATAAAAAAGTACTACTTATATGGAGAGTTTAAAACATCGAGGGTAAAATAGACATTGCCTAGGATATGAAAATGACAATTGTTCAAAGTTGGAGGATGAGTTTAATTTTTAGAGTAAACTTGGAGGATGTAAATGATTTTTACCCTTAATAAAAACTTACAATTTCTATTAAATAATTAACGTGGAAGAGAGAACTGTACTTCTCAACTATGTATAAATTTTAGTAAAAGATCCATTTACCCCCCAAAAAAAATTTCAAAGCTTTAAATTTAAAAATTGAGTTTTACAAAATTGTTATCTGTTTGGATTGGACGTTGTTTCAAAGTTCAAACAATTGAGAATATTCTTTGGAGTTTATATATTGATTTTGAGGGAGATTGGTGAAAATTTGAGTTGGTTTTCGTTGAAATTTTAGATTCAAACTCGAAGAAGAAGACATATATATATTGTGTATTGTATATTGTATAGGAACGATATACAAAAAATATATAATTAATATAATTATATACAATCTATATATAAGTTATATATAAATTATTATTTTTCGACGAATTTTATACAACAAAAAATTATATAAAAGTTGTATATAAGTCGTATGTAAATTGCAGCTTTTGACCGAATTATATACAACAAAAATGTATATAAATTATAGATTTTGACCATATACATATACATACATGTGTGTGTGTGTGTATTGTAAATAACTTTTGTTACTTTTTGTACATAAGAAAACCTAATTAAACCAGGAAAATATTATTTCATTTTTGTAAAGAAAAATTGGCATCCTATAACAACACATAACAAGAATTGACAATTTTTTAGCCTCACATTAGGTTTGGCAAAGATAGCGCCAAACAATTTGCATTATATAGCAAAATAATAGGAACCCTATTTTCTATTTATTTTTTCTCATAGTTTGCTGCCCCATGTACGCTGCTCCCCACCCTCCTCTTCTTCTCGTTCTGCTTCCCTCCCCCTTCTTGTTCGTTGTACACCTTCCCCCCTCGTTCGCTGCTTGCCAGCAATTCCCTTTTATATTTTTAATAATCTTCCAGTTAATGATTTAACTAAAAAGTTGTCATTTTATGGCACAATTCCCAAAAAAAAACTACTTCCTTATTTATCAAACCCTAATCTCTTTCGCCTCACTGCCATTTCAAAAGCACTCTCCGCTTCATCACTTTTTTTTTAAATGAACTAGAGATTTATTAGATAGACAAATCAGATTACAGATGCAAACAAACAAAATGCAAATGTATACTTACACGTATACACGTATGTATCATACGTTTTTGATCAATCCTTTTTGATGGGTGGACTCGTTCTCATTTTTTCTTCCTCCCTTTTCCCCCCACCCCCCTTTTTTTTTCTTGTTTAATTAAGAAATGATTCTAATTCGTGTATGGTATACATACATACATATATATATATATATATATATATATATATAGTTAGATTTGACAATATAAGGTTAAATCAGAATCAAATTGTCCAATTGATTTTAAGAGGGGGGAGTTCATTCTGAATAAACTTACTTCAATTTTATTAGTAATCAAAAAAGGAATATAAATTTTTGATATAACATGTTTAAGCAAGTTTTAAAATATAAAAATTATAAATATAATTATGGAAGTAATAAAATTTTGGTATACAAAGAAAATTAATTGTTAGTATACACAAAGAAGAAAAATAAACTTATGTTATCTATTTTGGTATACACATGTCCGATGTGCTATACACTGTGATATACAAATATACAATATTTTTATTCTGATATACATTAATATAAAGGCAGCAATAACTATAGATTTAATTTTATATTATTGATATACAAAGAATAATATTATTTATATACAAAGAATGAAAATAAAAATTTAATATACATGTTAATATACACAAAGAAGAAAAAAAAAGTTGTGATATACCTATTATTATTGTGATATACATTTATTGACTATTTGATGTCAACATCTATAACTAGGGTTATTTTCTACCAATTATATGGGGTGAAATTTAAAAATAGCCAAATTTATAACTGGTCATTAAAAAATAGCCCAGTTTCAAAAGTAATCGAAATTTAGCCACTTTTCATGTAAAGATAAATCTGAGCGAAAACACTGTTCAAAACCCCGAAAAATACGCCAGTATATTATGCTGGAGTTCCACCATAAGTATACTTGAACTCCAGCATATTATACTGGAGTTCCAGGATAAGTATGCTGGAACTCCAGCATAATATGATGGAGTTCCAGCATAAGTACACTAGAACTCCAGCATAATATACTGGAGTTCCAGCAAGTATACCGATCCAGCATAATATACTGGAGTTTGGAGCACCGGTGCTCCAGTCTCCAGTATATTATACTGGAGCCAGCAAAGTATATCGGTGCATCATAATATGCCGGAGTTCATACACAGGTGCACCGAACTCCAGTATATTATGCTGGACCGGTCTCTGTTGCAGCAACATAGTGGCTATTTTTTATTAACTTAGTAAATGCTGGCTATTTTTAAATGATCAGTCCGAAAATTAACTATACCGTGCTATTTTGACCATTATATGGGTATGTTGCTATACCATGCCAAAACCCCGTATTAAATGTAAGCCCAAGGCTAGACAAAGCGGTCAGCCCAATTATATATCTCTCTCGAAGGTTCAGCCCAACTATCACTGGCAACGATTCTGATATTTTCTCCTTTCGCTCTTCTTTCTCCTTCCGACTACGTCCATATTTCTCCCTCTTCCCATTCGTGTACAACGGCACCGGAGTAATTTCACAACTTAATCTACTTTAACCCAAAACAGCCGGGAAAGTATGCCGGTTGAAGTATCAAACAGAGTAGCTGAAACTCTTGGCTATCCAAACGGCGATTTGAGACCTCAAAACCCTAACGCCGCCTCTAAGAAATCGAAGGAAAGCGAGCGGCGCCGTAGGCGGCGGAAGCAGAAGAAGAACAAGTCGGCATCTCAGGTCGCCAATGGAGAAGATAGTGATAACGCTGCCGGAGACGCAAATGGCGGTGCTGAGGATAGCGCTAAGGAAAATTCCGATCCTCAGAAGGTATTTTATGGTTATCCTTAATGTAATGTTTAAGGTGTTCTGGTTTTTTTGGCGAACATAATCCAAGAAAAAATATAAGTACAGATGATAATAGGAACAAAGAAATTTGAAAGACTGCGATTAAAGGAAAGATATGAAGCTAAAACATGTAAATCAATTTGTAAAACTGATTTTAGACGTTTGACTATGTGCTGGGAGATCCAAATATGAGTTTCTAATTCAGACTTTGTACTAGTTTCTGAAGCTAACTTTCTAATTTTCTATTTTAATCAATAACAAGCTCATTATAGTCTTCCTTTATTTACTGTTAAGTACCTTCGCTTTCTAGATAGAGCCTCTATGGGTGGTAAGGTATATGCCTTAGTGCCTGCACATGGAAGAGTCGGCCAAGCAAGACCAAGTTTGCTCCTATTTTTAGGGTTTAAATGCACCTCAATCAAGCATTTAACACCACTTTATTGCATAATGATAATAGTTGGCAACCTTAACCTTTTATCTTTCCTTAGTAAGTAATATACGTGGGCTACCTTCTACTGTATTAAAGATGCATATTGAAGATTTAGATCAATTAGTTTGATAGAGTTGTTGCTTCAATACAGAAATTAGAGAACCTTTTCTTAGTTAAAAAATTTGGGAGCGTGAAAGATTTGTTGTGGAAGAAATTTATTCCCAGTTGCCTCGGAGGCAGAGTTACTCGATACCGGTGTGGTGGAGGTAGCAGGTACCCAGTGCAATGGTCGAGGTGCAAGAAAGATGGCCCCAACACCACCATTATTTAATAATAAATAAATATTGACGTGGAAGAAATTAGGTTATGCCCTTATAAGAATTTGACATTAGATTGTCTGTCCTGGATCCCTTTTTGAGAAAAAAGATTCAGTCTAGAACTTGTTCTTTCACGGGACTGCTGGATTGAAAATATGCACCTTTGTGATTGTTGGTCTTTTGACATATTGATGTCCTTGCTGTAAAAGGTGATGGGAAGTTCTGGTTACCGTTTTGCAAATGATATGAGCGAAATCATTTGTTTTTTTAGAAGCCATAGGTGAAGTGCTACTTGTTATCAGTGTTTTGGAGAGCGTGAAGTGGAAAAAAGTGGCGAGGCCTCGCTTCTCCAAAGCGAGAAGCGTGATTTTTTCATGTGAAGCGCAATTTAATACATAAATAAAATATATTAAATAGGCTTAGATAAATGACCAAGAACTCAATAAAAAAAACAGAACTACTAAAACAGAGAAAAAAAACCAGAACAGTCAAGCTGGATCTTTTTTTGGGGCTTGATGTCATTGAATAATAAGATAGAATTTACTACAATCACATTAAATAAAATAAAAACAGAACAGTTAAAACAGAGAAAAAAAAACCAAACCAGAACAGTCAACAGAACAGAGATTAACAAAATATAGAGCAGAAGCAGAACATAGAAAACAGAGAGAAATGAACTGAAAAAAATAGAAAAGAAGAAGAGAAAAAAGAGAAGAAGAGAAAACTGGAGAGGAGTCAAGAGGAAGCAGGTAAAGCAAGAGGAAGATAAGAGAAACTTACCTTGAGAGAAGTCGCAACAGTCAAGAGAAGAGGTGGAGAAGTCGCAAGGTTTGCAGCAGTCACTCGAAGCAGATGTTTTCGAAGAAAAGTCGCGTAAGAGTGTATTTGCAATTTTTTTAAAAAACCCTAGGCAGCCGTCGACCTCGCTTAAGCGAGCATTTCTCGCTTTTCTCTTGCGCCTCGCTTCGCGCTTTTTTGCCTGAAGCGTGCGCTTTTTATCAGATGCCTCGCTTTAGGGCAGAAAAGCACAAGTCTTGCGCCTCCTTTAAGTGAGAAGCGCATGCTTGTTATAACCTTTGGATTTTAGTAGTATGCTTTCATATACTATAATGTAATGAGGATATTTTGACTATTATATTTGCATCATCTAATGTGTATAAAATAGTTGGCAATTGGTGAATTTCCGAGCTTCAGCGAGTAATTAGAAAATTCTGCTCATCTGTTTTGTCTCTGAAAAGGATACTGATCTGATATAGATGACCACCAGGATTGCTTGGTTTACTGCCTCCTTTTTGACGTCAATCTTTTCCAAAGAGATTATTGTTATATCTGTAGAAATATCGAACCTTCTAGAATTTTTTGCTGCTAAATTGCAGAAATGGGTGTTTTATTCTTTATTCAATCATGTGCTTTTGTCCTTTGAAATGTGCAGCACTGAATGTAAAAGAATATTGTGGAAGCAGCAGAAACTTGGTCCATGTCTCAAAAAACACCTTTTACTGTTGGTTTTATTGTGTTATTGAAAATATTCTTACCACTATAAAAGAAGTGTATTTACCTAAACTTTCGATGTTGACCTTACTCCCTGGTTTTCTACAGTCTCTGGAGCAAGTTGAAGTGGAGTATGTACCAGAGAAGGCTGAATTAGATGGTGAGTTCGATGAGGAATTCAGGAAGGTTTTTGAGAGATTTACTTTCACGGATGCCGCTAGTTCCGAGGTAAATGGGACTTTGTTCTGATGTTTTGAGTGTACTGGACTTAGATTAGGGATTTTCTGCTGTTGGTCTCTTGTCACGCGTCAAAGTGTAGAAATGTATTCGGCGTTTGTCATTTTCCATTGAAGCCAGTTTGCTTAATTTCTTTTCATTTGAAACTCCTCAGGAGAATGAGAAAAAGGATGAAACTGCTGTGGATGGAGCCTCCAAGAAAAAGGCTGATTCTGATTCTGAGGACGACGAACAGGATGACGCACAGCTAAAGGAGAAAGGCATCTCTAACAAAAAGAAAAAAGTTAGATTTTCAGCATTCTTTGTTCATATTTCTTGTTACTTCTAAGTTGTTTACCTTCAGTAGGCCCCACACTGAATTGCTTGTTCATTTTAGCTTCAGCGTAGGATGAAGATTGCAGAACTGAAACAAATCTCTATGAAGCCTGATGTCGTTGAGGTACGGAAGGCGTTTGTTTCATTGTTATTAACTGGACGTATATTCTCCATGCAGTTTTGCGAACTTTTAGCCTGTGTATTTGTCTTTTCATGAGCCAAAAATGAGTTATTAACTATTATTCCTTGAATAAATGTTTACATTGTCACTTTCTGTATGTCGTTCTGTTCATACTTTTGTGATTATACCCTTCCCTTCCTAAGCTCTTTGAGTTTTCTTTGCTTGCCTTTTCAATTTGCTTTCTGGTTGTGTCAATTGTTATGGTTTGAATCATTTATTAAGTATGACTTTATGAGGATTCAGACATTAATTTTTTTTAAGGATATAGTATTATAACCTATCAAAAGAAGGTATTAATGTCCTTTTTATTTGCATCTCTAGTTTGGGCTAGCGTGGAAGAATACTTTTCTGCTGTTTCTTCGTCTTATGTGCTGCTTTCTTTACTGCTCACTTGTTCTCAAAAGGCAAAGCACCCCATGTAAACTGCCAGATCTAGCGAATATTTTGGACTGTTATCTTTGCAGATCAAGTTGGAGGGTCAGCGTGACCCTAAGATAAAAATACATAATAACCTTCGTTTCTTTCTTTTTGTCATCATGCAAATCATCATCTTTTTCTGTTACTGGAAGTAAATTTTGCATGATGGTCACGCAGGTTTTGGTTATACTTTTTTGGTAGTATGACATCGTTGGTGTGATAAAATGTCTGGTTTCTTATTTGTACGAAAATTTATCTTGTTTATATATAACTTGTATGTAATATAATTTATCTTACTTTTAAGTTATTTATATATGAGATAACTGCTAGTTATTGATGTCTAGACTCTGGATTCTGTTTCTAAGTGTAGCTTACTTTCCCTTGATACTGATTATATATATTTGTTTAGGTGTGGGATGCTACTGCAGCAGATCCTAAGCTCTTGGTATTTCTGAAATCTTATCGAAATACTGTTCCTGTTCCAAGGCACTGGTGTCAGAAACGGAAATTTTTGCAGGTTAGTCATCGCAATGGTACATATATTGCAAGGTTACTAAAAGTGAGGAATAATTATACCCCTTTCTCTGCATGTATCTAGTTAAAATAGAATTGCTTGATAGGAAACAAGGTTTAGTTTACGAAGGGGCTCATAGAAGATAAATGAGGTTTGTCTTATATGTATATACATGTGGTTCTTGCAGGAGAGCGGCTGTGACACTGGTGGAGCCTCAAACATGTAGGTGTTTGGCAAGGAGAATCCTTGCATGATATCTGTTTCTATATATATTTTAGTGGGTTGGGATAAATGCATTTGTCTGTTTGGTGTCTGGTGCTGTGGATTCACTTTGTCTTATCTGTTTGAAACGACTGGCTGCTCTCAAGCATGTATCTTAAAGTTTGAGTGACTGATATTTTTCAACTATCCGAATTCTTATAGTTTCAGCTATCTTTGCATTATTTATCAGCTCAAAGTTAGATTTTCTGTTATGACGGGATCTGCCAGTACAGTAGTATAGTCATATAAGCCGCTCATAGTATGTCGATACAGTTATCTTAGTCTCTCTTTTTTATTAGCTTTTATCTCACTGACATTGAATTTTTTTCAGGGGAAGCGTGGAATTGAGAAGCAACCATTTCAACTTCCTGACTTTATAGCTGCAACAGGAATTGAGAAAATTAGACAAGTATGATTACTCTGTCCAACTTTAGCTTTCTTTCCAGATGGCTTTGTTAAATAGGAATGTGTTGAATAAATGATTCTCAAGTAGATGCTTTGATCTCGTTCTCAAATATGATCAACTACAAAAATACGAGCATTAAGAAATGGAGGTTTCTCATTCTGACGACAGAAAAATGAGAAGCAGGCTGGTCTTTTATCATAGTAGTTTAAAGTAATGATTATAATTAAAATGAAGCAAAAGTTTCAAGTAAAACTCCTTGATGCTTTCTCATTTTAAGTTATCTTGAGATGAGCCTAAGTGACCCTGTTCTTTTAATGGAAGCAAACACTTAGCCTTTTGTGTGTGTGTGTGTGTGGGTGGGTGGGGGGGGGGTAGAAGGTCTTAAGGTCTTACGCCTCCTATATCTTGAAAGAACACAAAGGATCCATCAGTGAGGCAATTTTAATTAATATTCTTCTTACATCAAAAAGGACTTTTAAAACACCTAGACTTCAGTTACAGAATGTGTTCTTTCCTGCGGTTGACCCTTTAGCAGTTCTAAACTTCTAATTGCAAAGCAGACTATCGTAAAACTATTTACCTGGAGTAAGATGCTGAGTTTAGGAATCAGTTGTGTGAAAACTTATTGAATTATGATACCTTTCTGTGAGCATATGTAGTTTTCTCTGGTTTCCTTGCGTTGTTTGAGTATATCTTATTTGCTCCTTTTTCTGCAGGCTTATATTGAAAAGGAGGACAGTAAGAAGCTTAAACAAAAGCAGCGGGAAAGGATGCAGCCAAAAATGGGGAAGATGGATATTGATTATCAGGTTTTTACATAGCCTCTGTTTCCTCAATAATATTGACCTTTTAAACACTTATGAACTACTAGTTAAATATTTATGTTTCTGAGGCTTACTGCTCTGGATTATTCTTCACAGGTTCTCCATGATGCCTTTTTTAAGTATCAGACTAAACCGAAGTTGACACATCATGGCGATCTGTATTATGAAGGAAAGGAGTTTGAGGTACACATAGCCATTGTTATTGTTCATCAAACTTATGCTCTTTCATGTCTAGCTTTTCATGCTAATTTTGACCATTCTCAGCATTGCTCATATATTTCAACAATCCTGGGAATAGCAATGGCAGTCTTTTTGTTGTTATCTCATATGACCGAACTGGGGTGATTGGGATAGAATTGCCCAACTTGGAGATGTGTTTCACCTTATGTGTTGATTTGATCTTTGATTGTGTTGGGCTGTATGAGGGCTAATTCTTTATTAATATACTCTTTTGTCTGTTAACCATCATTTGATTTTGATGTGCAGGTCAAGTTGAGGGAAATGAAACCTGGAATGTTGTCTCATGAACTCAAAGAGGCCCTTGGTATGCCTGAAGGTGCTCCTCCTCCTTGGCTCATCAATATGCAGGTTAGCTAATAAAACTACTTGCTACTTTCAACAAAAGAGAAACCCTTAAAACTAATTGTTTTTATTGGAAGAGATCATTTTGTTCCCCCGTGTTCTGTTTTATTACTAGAATGAGTTCCATTGCTAGCTAATGTGATCTTAAACCTCCAATTTTCTGTGCAGAGATACGGTCCTCCACCCTCTTATCCTCAGCTAAAAATCCCTGGACTCAATGCTCCTATTCCACCAGGAGCCAAGTTTGGCTATCAGCCGGGAGGTTGGGGTAAACCACCTGTTGATGAAGTAGGTTTTACAACCTTAAAGTATATTAGAGTTTTTTTTATTCTCTTTCAGTTTACTGCATTAAAGTTTCTTCTTATTTTGAGTTTTAACCTTTCCCCCTTCTCTTTGACATAGTTCGGACGCCCTTTATATGGAGATGTCTTTGGTGTGTTGCAACAAGACCAGCCTAATTATGAGGTATGTTGCGTTCTTTTTTTTGCTTGGCATGCTGCCATATTTCAGAATGGTAAAATAAAGAATTCTTAAACTACTTTATTTGGTAACCTTGCAAAGGTGTCCCACTTATGATGTTTTAATGCTGTTATTAAATTCATGTATGTGATCTTGTAGTTGGTGCCACAAAAGCTTGTGTCACTTTTCCTGTGTGGTGTCTAAGTAAATCGTGCCGATCTTCATGTGTAGGATGAACCTGTTGACAAGACTAAGCATTGGGGTGACTTGGAGGAAGAAGAAGAAGAAGAGGAAGAAGAAGAGGAAGAAGAGATGGAGGAAGAGGAGCTGGAGGATGGAATTCAGTCAGTGGACAGCCTTTCAAGGTATTGCACTTGATCCATACCTTTAATACCCATTGTCTATCAGAAATCTTGAAGTAGCTTGACATCGTCCTCGCTTTCAATTCCTTTCACCAGTTTATTCATTCTCTCTAGGATCCATTTGAGGCCTTTTTCTCAATGTATTTTCGTTTTTGGTGTAGTACTCCTACTGGAGTTGAGACTCCTGATGTTATTGACCTTCGCAAGCAGCAGAGGAAGGAGCCCGAGAAGCCCCTCTACCAGGTAATTGGACCAACTTTGACTTCCAGTTCTTGCGTTTCGCCTGATTTCTTTTTCCTCCTTGTAAGGAAACTCATTACATCTCTTCTTCTATTAAGGTGCTTGAAGAAAAAGAAGAAAAGATAGCTCCTGGAACGCTTCTTGGAACAACCCATACGTAAGTAATCTACCTACCTTTCTATACTGGCACATAGTGTTGAGCATTAACATTTACCCCTTGCCACCACTGTGCAACTGATTTGTGCTCTCATCCTACAGGTATGTGATCAACACTGGTACTCAAGACAAGACTGGTGCCAAAAGGGTAAGGGAATCTTTCTGTGCTGTGTGTGTCCTGTGTTCAAATGCAAGTTTACCTTCTTGTTGGGTTTTATTTATGAACAATTAATGCTGAAATCTTAACAGAATACAAGATCTCAGTTTTCTCAAAGCCCTATTGATGGGGATATTGGATAAATCATAATAGGGCAAAATTTTCAACTTTGTCTTGTTAGTACCTAATGGAAAATCACGTAATCAAAGAAAGGGCGAAGTACCACCACCAAAAGTCTTGTTTCTTTTTGACTAATCTTATTCAATACGTCAATTTCAGTTGTGCCATTGTCTGATACTATATATACAGATGTACGCATTTAGGCGAGGCACTAGATTAGAATTTGAGGTTAATTGCTTGAAATGTTCGCTGCAGGTTGATCTGCTCAAAGGTCAGAAGTCAGATAGAGTTGATGTCACATTGGCACCTGAAGAGTTGGAACTCATGGACAATGTCTTACCAGCCAAGTAAGTAGTGGTTCTTTTAATACTTTCTAATTAGAGGCTTTCTACATATTAGTTTAAGTTTTTCTAAAACATTCTTGTGCTTTTATAGATATGAGGAAGCTAGAGAGGAAGAGAAGCTTCGTAGCCAACGTGAGGATTTCAGTGACATGGTAGCAGAGGTGTGTGGTTATTTTGTCTCTGCCTCTTCATTCTATCTTTCCCATCCACCTTATATTTCTTGGTATTGTTGGTTTATGAGGAGTATCAGTACTAATGAGTTGAAATTATTGCAGAATGAGAAGAAGAGGAAACGTAAAATGCAAGAAAAGGAAGGCAAGTCCAAAAAGAAGGATTTCAAGTTTTGAGGTGGTTTTGGGTTTCTATAATGTACCATCTAGTTACTTTAGGGCTGCAGTATTTCCAGCTAAGGGGCATCCCGTCTTGAAGGAATAGCATTAGTCGGTCAATTTGCACTACATGAGATCTGTATGTTGTAGTGAAGTATTTTCCATGCGTTTAAGCATAGGAAGTGCTGTATGATAACTTGATCCTATCAATGTGAATCTTAGTTTATGACGCTCTCATTTCACTTCTGCATGCTGTGGTTGACGGTTTATACGCAATTGTAAGAGGTTATTCAGCTGTACCTGAACATTGAAAAACTCTCTTGTTCTTGTTCAAATATGTGCAACTTTATTGTAATTTTAGTTTTAGTTTCAATATAGATGTTACGTAAATGTACGACTATTATTTAAAGAGTCATTGAGCTTTGCGGTTTCCCGTGCCTGTCCCTTCATCTGCGCAGGCATTAATTCTCAAGTCTCCTTATTGTACAGTTGTGCCCATCTTGCTATCGGGCTGCACCATTGCAATTTATGTACTGTATAATACAAGGGTAAGAGAAATAAATGTTGAGAAAGTCACTATGTTTGTTCTTATAGTGGTGATTTTTAGACGAGACAAAGGGATTGCAATACTTGCCCATGGCGCGAAACATATGGTTTTGGCACTGCAGCTCTGTGTCTGCAAAATGGGTGGTGGGGAGCCAGAGATAACCCTTAGCCTTCTGAGGAACAGAAAGAAGTTTAATTCGATTTGTCAATATTATTGCATGTTAAACACTTCAAGGGTTGGCTTAGTGATACAATTAGTTATTGTTCTAAAAGTTATTCAAGTGAAGATTACCAATTCACCAAGAAAATAATAACCTATTGATGACAAATATGAAATGTTCATGAAACATATGTGTGGCACATTGTGCAACTACAGCTTTCTAAAATTCAATAAACACTGATTGTGAATATCACCAAGATTTTACAGTCAAATTTTTTCTTTCTTAGAATGCTGGTTTTTCAAGCATTTTAGATATTTATAAAATAATAGGAGTAACAAATTACAGTTTCTGCAATTTTTTATTTTAGAAATTAAGGAATTGAGTTATTCCAATATTTTATTCAAGAAAAACAATAAACTAGTTTTGGGTTCGAACAGCGCTTCCTCATTTATTGTACTTGGATTAATAACCGAATACGGTATAGTTGGGGAAAAAAATACTTAAGAGAGAAGGGTGTGGAAAAAGACACGTTTTTTTTTTTCAACACAAATATTTCATAGTATAAGATGAGAAATGAGCTATTTTTATTGTTCTGAAGAAAAAAAAAGTTACTTTTGATGAACTTTTCTTCATCAAATGGATATCGTGGGTCCCATAGAGGAAAAGTCCTCTTAATTATCTTATTCCTACTTCCAAGCGGTAAATCCTACAGGGAAGCTTCCTAAGCTTGAGTCTTTGCTCACACCCATTTGTATGCAAACCAGATGTTTGATATAGTTCCTGAACGAAGTGTATATGCTGAATATCGTAGTCCATGATTCTAGTAGCTTCAATGCACCCAATATCACTTATGAATTGTCATTCCTCTGCTAAATGTGGTTTTCTTGAAGCTAATTTTTGCTGCCCAGTTTTTCAATGCCAGTTTCCCGCTAATCCTTCAAGTAACAGAGTAAGAGATAAACATGTGGTATAAGTGCTTGTAGACTACTTATCAGAAAGAAAATTGGAGACTGTTAGCAGCCATTTTTATTGTAAATTACTCCTTATTAATTTCTTCCACTATTACTAATATATTATATAAGGTTCCATTTGTTGTTTTCTAAAGATTAAGATGTCTGGACTTTATTGAATATATGATTATTTTGGATATTGTCTCTAAATTAAACACTGGATAATTAAATTTGTTTATTTTCTCAGCATCTGAATGTGTATAATTTATTTTTATTTAAACGATTACATATAAAGTTTAAGTTAAGTAATAATTAAATATTATATCCATAAAATATTAGAGTGAATCTTCATTTACACGGTGTTTTAAAATGAGGCAAATTCTAAAAGCTGGTGGTAGTGGCAGCTATCGATGGTGATGGTCGGGGTGATGGTTGTGAGGTGGTGACTCATCATGGTCATAGTTGGTGGAGGTAACTGCCGGTGGTAGTTTTGTAGTGGTAATAAAAAGTGATGACTGTGCGGTAGTTGGTGGTGGTGGTGGTGGTCGTTGTGTGGTAGAGGCTAGTGATATTGGTTGATGGTGGTAGTTAGTGGTATTGTTTGTGCAGTGGAAGATGGTTGGTAGTGAAGGTGGTGGCTAGTGGTGGTGGTTATGCTTTGGGAGTGACTAGAGTAGTGATAAAAGAATAGCCTTCACAGGAATCTTAATCATTTTAAGATTCTGTACAAGATTGGAGTGAATCAAACATGTTAAGAGCAAATAAATGGTTCTAAGAGGAAAAAAGAAAAAGAAAAAGAAAAGGAAGATTGAAACTAGTGTTAGTTCTGTATGAATCTTAATTGAGATCTAAATGGTTAGATTTAGAGAACACATGAAGCTTAAGTCAAATACTTTCTTCCACAATGTGACAAAGATAGTCATAGTTGGTCTAGTTGGTTTTCTGATAGTTCTCATATCATCTTAATTACTTTATATGTTTCAGCCATTTAAGTTACTTTCCGCTTAGTTGAGTGACAGTTTAGTGATACTATTTTAATTTCTATACAGGTAGTTATATCGAGATCACAATTGTCGTTGCCAAATATCAAGAGAAATAATGGGGTTGTTTGTAGCAAGATGCTTGAAACTAGTGTTAGTTCTGAAGCTTCCATCAAAGCTCAAGTCCAAAAACTGGTCGATCTACTCCATGTATGCGCTGATGAAGAGTTATTAGATGAAAGCAAAGCTATTCATGGTTATATTCTGAAGTCTGATTTTCCGGATAATAACTTGTTGCTGTTGCTTAATCATGTATCACACGCATACTCGAAATGCTCAGAGTTTGGCTCTTGTCAGGTATTGTTTGATAAAATGTTGCAGAAGAATGTCTTCTCTTGGACTGTCATGATTGTGGGATCAATAGAAAATGGACTTTTCTATGACGGGTTCAAATACTTCCGAGAGATGCTAGAGTACGGAATGCTGCCAGATGGATTTGCTTACTCGGCTGCATTACGGTTGTGCGTTGCTTTAGGCAGCCTTGAATTGGGTAAAATTGTACATGCTCAGATTGTTGTGAGAGGCTTTACTTCAAATGTTATTATTAATACATCACTTCTTAACATGTATGCAAAGTTGGGGAATGTTGAGGCTTCATCTCAGGTTTTCAACAGTATGAGTGAAAGGAATGCAGTCTCTTGGAATGCAATAATATCAGGACTTACTGCTAATGGTCTTCATTTGGAAGCGTTTAATCGTTTTTATGAAATGAAAGATAAAGGATTTTCCCCAGATGTATACACTTTAGTTGGTGTAATGAAGGCAGTCGGGAGTTTAGGTGATATTGGCAAGGGTAAGGTAGTCCATAGCTGTGTCTCTGAGTTAGGTATGGATTCTAATGTTGTTGTAGGCACTGCACTGATTGATATGTATGCTGAATGCGGTGCTTTATGTGAGGCAAAGACTGTTTTTTATTCTAATTTCAGCAATTGTGGAGTAAATATGCCATGGAACGCAATGATTTCTGGTTATACACGGTGTAAATGTAGTCAAGAAACTTTGCAGCTGTATGTTAATATGTGTAAAAAGAATGTTAGGTCTGATATTTACACTTACTGTAGTATGTTCGATGCGATTGCTGAATCAAAATGTTCCAAGTTTTTAATGGAGGTTCATGCGGCGGTTCTTAAATCTGAATATGATAATATATCCCTTAGTGTGCAGAATGCAATTGCAGATGCTTATGCTAAATGTGGGTCTCTTGAGGGTGTAAGGAAGATCTTTGACAGAATGGAACAAAGAGACATAGTGTCTTGGACCACTCTTGTGACTGCATATTCTCAAGGTTCCCAATGGGAGGCAGCTATAGTCGTCTTTTCTCAGATGAGGGAAGAAGGCTTTACAGTCAATCAGTATACTTTGGCTAGCACCCTTGTCGCCTGCGCTAGCCTATGCTATCTTGAGTACGGTCGGCAACTTCATGGGCTCCTGTACAAAACTGGGTTACAGAATGAAAGTTGCATAGAAAGTGCACTGGTAGATATGTATGCCAAGTGTGGGAGCATAACTGAGGCGCAAAAGGTATTTGGTTGTATTTCCAATGCTGATGCTGTTTCTTGGACTGCCATGATATCTGGGTATGCCCAACATGGTTTTGTATTTTGTGCACTTGAATTATTCAAGCAAATGGAGCAGTTGGGCATTAAACCCACTGCAGTTACATTATTGAGCATTTTGTTTGCTTGTAGCCATGGTGGATTGGTTAAAGAAGGTCTTCACTTTTTTTGGTCAATGGGTAAAAGGTATAATTTGGTACCAGAGATACAGCATTATGCTTGTGTGGTTGACCTCCTTGGCCGTGTGGGTCTTTTAAGTGAAGCGTTTGAATTTATCAGAAAAATGCCTGTTGAACCGGATGAAATGGTTTGGCAATCACTGTTAAGTGCATGTAGGATTCATGGTGATTCTGAGCTGGGAGAAATAGCTGCCAAGAAAATCCTTTCTGTTTGCCCTCAATATTCAGCTACATATGTTCTTTTATCCAATACATATATGGAAACTGGGAATTTTAGAGAGGGAATTGACCTGAGAAATGTGATGAAAAAGCAAGGGGTGAGAAAGGAACCGGGCTTTAGTTGGATTATGATTAATGGTAAAGCACATAAATTTTATGCAAGCGATCAGGAACACCCAGAGAAAAAAGACATTTATCTTATGCTGGAAGAATTAAGGGTCCATATGAAGGCTTTGGGTTATACACCAGATTTGAGATTTGTTTTGACATCTGGAGATTGAAATAGCACCTTGTAGCAATCTGTTTGGTGCTAGTAGTACTTGAACTGCCGAATTCTAAAGCTACTCTTTTAGTGGAGACTTGTCGTTATGTTTTGAATCATAGCACAGAGGGTAGATATTCTGCACAAAATGAACTATTTACCTAGGAGTCGGAATAAATATGCAGAAACATGGCAGACAATGAACTTGTCTTGAATCATAGCACAGTTGTGGGCTTTCCATCTGTTGTATCCTAACACTAGTTACAAATTTTGTCTCACATATTAAAATTTTAGCTGCACGGCTTCCCCAAAGGAAAAGGTGCCAAAAGCAGGGAAAGAGGGACCTTCTACTATTTTTCTCCTTGTAAATACTGAATTCACTGGGACATGCCCATTGAGGAAAAGGTACCTTTGGGATGAAATGGACTTTAACAGAGATGAACATATGAATGGATGAAGAGAATTCATACAGCCGACACCCCAACCAATTTGTGATTGAAGCATAGTTGATTGACTGACTGATGGCAGGAGGTCCTAATATTCAAATCCAATCCGTACCTGCGTTCATTTTATTGACTGCAGTTCCAAGCTTGTTGTGGGTGAGTTCGGTATCCTCAATTCCTTCCAGACTATAATCAGTTATCTTTGTTATTGCTGCTTTCAAACTCTTAAAACTATTTTCATATTCTGTCTTATTTTTGTCTGAATGCAGAATTATTGCTGAGTTGGAGTATCTTCATGGATCATAAACATGCAACTTCTTGCTGCTAATTGTTTAGACCACGGCAGAAGTAGGAGGCTCATCTCTATGGTGAGATTTTTCTGCTGGTCTTTGATTTCTGAAGTAGAATCCTATTTTCTCTGACAATGATGCACACTATGACCTTCCTTAATTTAACCTAAGCTCGTTATTAAGATATGTAGTAATTGCATTTTAGGCTTCTGTTTCACTCAATCTCACGGAGTTGTCTTCACTATTGCTGCATCCATTGCATTTAGGAGCTTTATGGTTTATTCTCTAGTAACCTCTGATACCTTTCTCAGTCTTTTGGTTAAGATCAAGTGTGTTCTCTAGTAACCTTTGTCGGCACTATATCAGTATGAAATACTAGTAAAATTGTTAGAGAGCAACTTCTGAAGACTAGTTAACTACTGAAAATTTGGTTGGGTAACTCTTTTGAGGAAATGAGCATAGGTCATTCTCCTGTTAGAGTTCTTTTCTGTCATTGGGGATTTTGGGTGTGGGAAGGGGCTTAGATGGCTCTCTTCTTTGCGTATTCTATCGAGAGAAGTTAATCAAATCCTAGCGAACATGCAAATTATTTGCTTGCATATGTAGAATCTGTGAATTTTGCTACAATTACTAAGAAATAGAAACTGATTTGTTTCTAGACTGATCCGAGGTTGCTCTGAGAATGAGAGCGAAGATATGAATGGAGGGTGTGGAAGGAGGTTGAGAGAATGAGAAAAGATGGTTGAGAGGAGGGGATGATGGTGATTGGAATACTGAGGTTTGATTGGACCCTAGAGAGAAGTTAGAGCTAGGTTTATATCCAAAATATTTCTTTGTTGCCTAAATGAATAATCATTTGAAGTATTTTAGGCTAGGATCATTCAAGATTCTAGTTACTTTCTAGTGCATCACAATTCTTGTTAAATTCACTTATGATGCATATGCAAGCAGGTATTTTGTACGAGAAATTATGAAGCATACAAATTCTTAATGTACTAGGAGAAATGGACTAATTCTCTTCAGGATTCAGGTGTCTTGATACAGAGGATGATATCTTATACTGTGAGAACTCAGTTACACATGAAAGTTTTTTTTTTCCTTTGTCTTTTTGCAGATTTCCCATGATTGCAAGCATGTTTCATGGTTCTACACAACTTCCAGGGGTTCAATATTGACATATTAGCAGGATAACAGTGCTCAATTTCGTTACAATGTGTTACTGTTCTTGCAAAAATGATCACCTAAATGCCACATTTTTATTCCTTATTTGTCCCGAGACTATGATATGTTTTCGTTAAATGGTCTCTATTCGTTAGGATTTTCTTGACCTCAATTGTATATGAAAGCGAAGTATTAAACTAGGATCGGAACAGGAGTACTTGGAGTGTAAGTTCAGTGGCGAGGCTCAAGGTGGGGAAGTGGAGGTGAGGCTGGACTTGCAGGTCATCCCTAGGAGAGGAAGTTTTAAGTACCTTGGGTCTATTATTCAGGGGGATGGGGAGATTGATTAAGATGTCACACATCGTATTGGGGCGAGATGAATGAAATGGAGACTCGCTTCCGGTGTTTTATGTGACAAGAAGGTACCACCGAAACTTAAGGGTAAGTTCTATAGAGTGGTGGTCAGACCAACGATGTTGTATGGGGATGAGTGTTGGCCAGTCAAGATCGCTCATGTCCAGAAGATGAAGGTAGCAGAGATGAGGATGTTGAGATGGATGTGCAGGCACGCCAGGTTAGATAGGATCAGAAATGAGGTTATTCGCGACAAGGTGGGTGTGACCCCTATTGAGGACAAGATGCGGGAAGCGCGGCTAGGTGGTTTGGTCATGTAAGGAGGAGGAGCACAGACGCCCCGGTGAGGAGGTGTGATAGGTTGACATTGGAGGGCCTACGTAGAGGTAGAGGTAGGCCAAAGAAGAGGTAGGCCAAGACATGGTGCAGCTTCAGCTGACCGAGGACATGATCTTTGATAGGAAGGTATGGAAGTCGAGGATTAGGGTAGTATGGTAGGTAGTCTAGAGTGCTCATAACAGTAGTATTGGCACGCTGTCTCGCTTTCTGTTGGTAGTAGGTTTTATAATTAACCGTTATTTCCTTCATTGTTGATCACCTTACTATCTTTTTGTTTTTATTCTGCTTTTTATATGGCTTTTTGGTACTGTTCATTCTTGTCTATATTTTCATTAATGTGGTGCTTATGTTTTCCTGAGCCGAGGGTCTATTGGAAACAGCCTCTCAATCCTCACAAGGTAAGGGTAAGGTCTGCGTACACACTACCCTCCCTAGATCCCACGGTGTTGGATAATACTGAGTATGTTGTTGTTGTTGTTAAAGAAAGCAAACAAATTCTTTTTTCTAAGTTAAGACAGCATAGGGTCGTTTAGTTACTGGAATTAAGAATATAATCTCAGTATGCGATTCGTGTATTATTTTATGCTGCCTTTGATAGGTAGTTTGTTTCAGGTATAAGCAATACCTGTATAAATTTTACCGCTTTATACAGGAATCAACAATAATTTATACGGTATTTAGCTACGAGATAAAACACCTAAAAGACCAAATTTGCAATGTTTTTATCTTTCCATTTACTAGAAAACAAGGGCAATATCCCATCTTTAATACGATGAATCAATTATTCGCCAAAATAAATATATGCACTAATTAATCCTATTGTTATTATTATTATTATTGTTGTTGTTGTTGTTGTTGTTATTATTATTATTATTATTATTATTATTATTATTATTATTGTTATTATTAATTTTTGGATTAGGATTCTCTCATTATAATCTTTGCATAACTTTGTCCAAAAATCAAAAGGCTATTGCACAACTTTTCCCCTTCAGAATTGTGTAGTGGCAATAATCATGTAGTGGGTGGCTTAGCTGAACTAAATCATGATGAAATTTGCACCCGTGACCTGCCTTAATTAGTTCACGGCTAAGATCCCCATATTCATTTATGATTTAACCAAACTTGAACTTATCATACATTCTTTTTCCTCAAGTGGTCCATTGGTTTGGTACACCACATCATGGCCGATGATTAATGATTTCTCCCATTAATTAATTAATGTTAATACAACTAAGAAAACCAAAAGAGATCTAATGTAAGAATGGAACATTGGAATAAGAATGATGCTAAAACCAAAAGTTGCTTAATCCACAGCGCACAAAGATTTGAGATAGTGGATTATGTACACACGTGCTATAGTCAATTGATTAATCCACACTAATCAGCCTGTCAAATTAGAATCTTTCTTCCTCTTTTAAATTCCAGCTTAATATATGATTTTAATTCAATCTAAGCTTTATAACTAATAACTAAGCTAAGAAGAAGTCTTAGTTGTCCGACCAAAAAATATTCTGTTTTGTCTTTTTATAATATATTTGAGGGGAAAAGACATTCTCAAAGTGACCTTACCTAACAAACCGACCATGTTTGATTTCTTTGATAGTACTAATATCTTAGTAATAAAACTAGCTAAAAGTGACAATGTGTAGTCACTCTTAAAATAATAGCCAAAAAAATGTATAATTTTTATATATGATCTGCGGCTCCTGGTATTAGTTACTCCCTCCGTTTCATATTAGATGAGGTTGTTTGACTCGACACAGAATTTAAGAAGAAAGAAGAAGACTTTTGAAACTTGTGGTCTTAAAAGCTTAAGGAGTAAAAGGTTTGGGGGCCATGCCATTTGTGTGGCTATAAAAGCTTCTCATTAAGGGTAAATGGGTAAAATGAAGAGTTTAAAGTTTGAATTATTTCCAAATTTAGAAATGTGTCATTTGTTTTGGAACAGACTAAAAAGGAAAGTACCTCATCTAATACGAGACGGAGGGAGTATTACTTTAGCCTTTCATAGGCGCTGAGGGATATTCATGATAAAATCCTTTAACAATTCAATCCTTCGTCTATGACTTGGGCTCAATTCTTTCTTTTAACGTATACCAGAATCTTCTACGGCTGTATATGTTGTAGGCATAAAACTCCAAACTCTTAAGTGCGTTCATAACGTCACCAACTCGAGATCATTGATCGAATAATTCCTTTCATTCATTCTTAGCTTTCTTTAACGTAAGCTATTACTTTTCCTGGTCTTTTTGCCCCCTTGTTGCGAGCATACTTAGCTTATCTTAATTCCCAAGCATGCCAGAGTTTTCGTGCAACTCATATGATCTCGAATATTACTTTTAATTTTACCTCCCATTCATTAACCACGGTAAATGCCACTTTCCTTTGGAGTGCTTACAATGTTGTTGTGAGACTGTTGTTACACGACCATTTCCTCTTTAGGTCGTTGTGCTTAGGTTGAAGCCTTCTTCCTTATTTCCTCAGCTAGTTTTTTGTTGTAGTACTTAGGGAGAACCCTTGACTCTCGTAAAGTTGTGAGCTTATTACGGACCTTTTGATGGCCTTCCTTGCCTATAATCATCCGTAGTTGCCTACCTCCGTGCCCTTGTGCTTGTAGGGTTGCTTCTGAACTGATATTTTGACTGCCTTCCCAGTGGTACTTCTTTTATCCTCATAACACTCATACGGTACCTTTAACTACCCTGACTTATTTGAATATATCTCAAGTATTATAATGACATTACTCTGAGGCTGAATTCTCCATGTTGGAGTTTACTACATTTATCTTGCATGATCTGCTGATTTGTCTGTAACTTTTTGTCTAGCCATGACTAGGCTTTTCCTGCATCAACTATTAACTACTCGTCGACCCATTCTCATATCCATATTCCGCGTAGTCTCTTTTGGGTTATTTCCTTTGTTATATATATATATATATATATATATATATATATATACACACACATTATGTATGTTATATAGAAAAAAATTATATAAATTTTCGCTAGCGAATTTAAACAGTTTCTGGCGCGGGCTAAAAATGATAACACCCCTATTAACATCTGGAGAATTTTAATTATGTGCTTGACTGGACTTCTTTTCCTCTTAATCAGCACCTTTTGGTTACATGCATGTGGTTCACATATAAAAACATTTAATTTCATTTGAATATTTGTCAATCCTTCTCTTTTTTTTCCTTTTTTTTTTTTGAAGTTGTGGATGGGGATCGGACTCACAGGCTCACACTTTAAGATACAAAGGTGTACTAACAATTTACTGGTAACTACTCAATTTTTACTTTTTTTTAACCAAGTGAATTCAACAGTCAATATAAATCAATTTTTTTTTTTTTTTTGGTAAATAAAAGTTTTTATTACCAATGGCAATCTGTACAAGAAAAAAAAAACTACAGATTGGCATCTCCGGTCTGCAGCAACTACAAAGTTACCTCCGATCACAACTACAACGATTGTGTTGCCAGAGTCCTACTAGACAGGGTAAAAATTTAGGTTATCTAGACTCTTAGCTAGCCTACTGCTAATAGGCGAAATCTAGGTGATTTAGCTATTGTTTATGCTTCCGCTTAATTACATTTCAATGACATAATATGGTTATTTAATGAAAAATAGGCTCTAATTGTGATTTGTGTACATTGCAGGGTGAGGAGCTTATATGATGCTTTCAAGAGGTTATTGGAATGATTTATGAGCAAAAACGATCCCTCGGAGTTGAGTGCGTGCAAGAACAAGACGAAAAATTGGAAGAAATCAAGCCCCAGGCGCGCGAAGTCGCGCAGAGTTCGCGCGTGTTACAAGCTGAGACAGAAAGGGCGCGCGAAACCCGCGCGAAAGGCGCGCGATGCCGGTCCGGAAAAGAGCTAGTTAGGGGTAAAATTGGAAATCTGGAAAGAAACCTACTTAACCTATATAAAGTCAAGCTCGCCCAAGGTCAAATTATCAAGGTTTTCATAGGCTAAAGCAAGAAATAGAGAGGCAAGAGGCAAGGAGGGATTTGGATCATCAAGTTCTTTGTTTCTTCTCTTTGTTTTTGCTAATTGTGATGAAATTGAATCTATTTATGATGAACACCAGTATGAGTAGCTAAAACCCATTGTTCTAGGGTCATGGGTAAAAACATGAATGTTGTTGTTTGAGGTTTAATTTGACAAAGTTGGTTTATCATCTTGGGTTGTTTATTTAATTCCGCTGTTAATTGTTTTGCTGAGTAGCTAACAGTGAAATACTATCTACGAATCTAGTGTTGAACTCGAAAGTGGGAACTTTAGGTTGCATATAGAATAAATAGAGCAAGTTCTTGAACCCGGGCCTCGGGGAACGGATTTGCAATTGGGATAGACATATACCGAATTGCCTTGCTTGGTTAAAATACAGAAATTGTAAATGCGTTCTTGTTAATCTTAATTCCATAAACATATAGGCATTGAGTTAACTTGAATAGGCGAGTAAGAACTCGACAGATTCTTATGAGTAATATAAACCCTGTCAATCAATAACCCAGATAAATCGATTAGTCATTTTAAGCTAAGAACACAACAAGATTGTTAACTAGCCCGTGACCCTGGAATATTCTCTCCTACTGTTTGTTACTTGGAATTGCTATTTGTTTGGTTAATTGCTCTAGTTAGATTATTTCTTGATAATGTAGATAGTAAAACAATTGCATCTTTATTTTGTGAAGAATCTCTTGGATAGATAAAGTAATTGGGTTGGAATCAGTCAATAGTTGATCACAAGTCTTCGTGGGAAAGATACTCTACTCACTACTCTATTACTTGACGATCACGTGCACTTGCGTGAGTGTTTTTGGTCGCAACAAGTTTTTGGCGCCGTTGCCGGGGACTTAGAAATTAGCTACTTGACTGAATTGAGCTTTATTATTTATTTATTCGAGTTTTAACTGTCAGTTCACTTTGTTTGTGCTAATACAGGATTTCCTATTGAATGCGAAGAAGCAGAAGCACAAACAATCTCCTTCCCCTCGATCCCGAAATTGAACGAACACTTCACAGATTGAGGAGGGAGGTGGACGCTAGAACCAGAATTGAAAGAGAGTTGGACATCGTAGTTCAACCGCAGCCAATTGAGATGGCAGGTAATGAGGAACGTGCGGTGATTGAAGCCGCAAGGCCCAGTCTGGCTAATATGACTCAGGCTATCGTGAAGCCTGACATTGCTGGGCACTTTGAGATGAAACAATACATGGTGCAGTTGATCCAGTCCACAGGGCAATTTGTAGGTCTACCTCATGAAGACCCGTAGAGGCATATTCAGAATTTTCTGGAAATTACGGACACCTACAACTATCCGAACGTTTCCAAGGACTATGTCAGGCTGATACTTTTCCCCTTTTCTCTGATCGGGGAAGCTAAGGAGTGGTTGAATAAAGAGCCAGCGAATTCAATCCGCACTTGGGATGATTTGGCAAGGAAATTCTTAATCAAGGTTTTTCCAACTAAGAAGACAAAGGTACTGAGGAGTCAAATCCTTGGGTTCGAACAACGAGCAGGCGAGACTCTTCGTCAGGCATGGGAAAGGTACAAGAAGATGCTCAGAGATTGCCCACATCATTGTCAGACGGACGAGGTATTGGGTCACACTTTTGTAGATGGGTTAGATGATGCGTCAAAGATGAATCTTGACTCAGCTTGTGGGGGTAGTTGCATGGCCCGACCGTACAGTGAAATCCAACTCTTGCTGAATACCTTCACGGCTAATGACAATAACTGGCAAGGTAAGGGTGACTCACGACCGGCAGTTAAGCAAAAAGCAACTGGGTTACTTGAGCTCGATGACCTGTCAGCAATGAGAGCCGATATTGCAAAGCTGGCTAATCAGATGACCAGGATGACAATGCAGCAACCTCAGCAGATGCAACAGATTCAACAGATGGCTATTTGCTGCGAACTATGTGGNAAATGCTCTTATTAGTGCTTTTCATGATTTGCAGGTGATATATGATCAGGGAAGGCTAGGGAGTATTTTTGGAGTCAAAAATGAAGAAAAAGAGGCCAACTGTGAAATTCCCCAAGGAAACCACGCAAAACAGGCCTGAAGATTAATGAAGATGTCCAAAATGCGAACCGCATGTTCTCGCTGCGGCAGAAATGCGGTCGCATATCTGACCTGAAAGGGAAATTTTGTCTGTTTTTTGTCCCGATTTTCAGTACACTATAAATAGATTTATTAGGTTTTTGTGGGCTCATCTTGTCTAGTTTTTGAGCTACATTCCAAGACTTAAATATTCTTCACTTTTGGCATCTTTTGGGTCGAGAATCTTCACTTTGTAAGCTTTATGGCATTTATTATTCTCTTACATTTGTATTGTAGTATGAGTAGCTAACTCTAAATACTAAGGTTATGGACCCTAAATGGTGTTATCTTAATGGTGTTTAACACTGAATATATATATAATGTTGGTTGATATTTATTTACTTCTCATTCTTCATTTATTGTTGGTGGTAGCAAACATTAAAAAGTGCCATTAAATTCTTTCTTTGCTTGGGAAAGTGGGTTAGAATTCGGTAGAAGTAAATATCAAAGACTCAAGGCTTTAAACCTTGTTTAATAAAATCGCTTAGGAATAAGTGGGTTTTATTTGGCATATATTGATTGTTATTAATT
>NC_031998.1:6092786-6135869 GCF_001879085.1 Nicotiana attenuata
AACAAAATGGGCACGCTTTGCAGCTCATGTCTGTATTGAAGTATAACAAATTGGAAGCCATTTACATGCAGTTATTGTACATCATCAGGTACATAAATATAAGGTGATACCCAAATGGTATATTTGTATACCTCACTGGATATAGTGGATTGCACTAATATGGCTAAAACAAAATATGCGCAGAAATACAAATGGTGCACCAAATACAACGTGATACCCAAAATGCGCACGCTTTGCAACTCATGTCAGTACTTACATCTAGTTGCTGCAGCAAAAAAGGTACTCAAATACAACGTGATACCCAAATGATATATCAGTATACCTGATTGGTATATAGTTCTACTGCACTAATATACCTGAACCAAAATCTTTGCGGAATACAACTGGTGCAGCAATGCAAATTATGCACAGATTTTCTTAGATTCAACTACAACTAACAACTACTCTCAATATAATTTCAAGACCAGTTCACTTTCTAAAAATATTTCTTCTCATTCAAATCAATGCTCGCCCTGTTCTTCAACAAAATAACAACATAGTTCCTCTTTTTGAACATCGTAACTCCCTTAAAAATACACCTCCAAAAAGAACTTCTGCTTGTGTATTACAGCGAACTAATAATGCTTCTCCTACTACAAATGAAAGTAGTAGTAGGAACTAACAGTGCTACTGTAACAACCATGTTCTACACTAATAGCTTGACTTCAAGTGATGACAAAATTCTGTCTCCAAAAGGCACTCCTATTAAACCAACAACTTTATGGAAGAAGCCTAAGAAAAATCTAATAAAACAAACTGAAGATACATTCCAACATTAAAACAGTTATAGCAACATATTGTACTATTACAATTGTATTCCTAGAAAACACTTTTAAAAGCTAGCATTTTTACAATATAATAATGCAAAATACCATATATCATCAAAAACTATTAAAATCCTGCAAAGTTTTCATGCTACGATTAACTAAAACCAAAAAGAGACCTATACTACTTCTTGCGTTTCTTTTCACGAGTCTTTTTAGGTGCTACTGGAGCCTCAGATTCACTTGATTCGCCATGCAACTGCTTGTTCCTCCCATAGTGCCACAACAATATACCAAACCTAGCTCGAAGACCATCCACATCAAAATCGACAACAGGGATTGGAAGATCTTCAATAATATACTCAGCAAAGCATGCAACATATACTCCACAATCTCTGAAATAAAACAAATGAATAGAATATAAAAGTCAATTAGAAGTGAAAATGTTAATATGAATGAGGAAAACAAAGTAAAAAAAAAAGTAACTATTCTTACGAATTTTGCTGTGTTGGCAGATTTGTAATCATTTCAATCTCAAAAGGATCAGTCAACTCCATGTGCAGACCATTTTGTACTACAATGTCACTTCTTTGGTTATAAAATTCAATGCTAACTAGAAATAGGGGGATCAACACAGCATATGCCTCTGCCACCTTTTGAATAGATTTTTTGTGCTTTCGACTACGTAGCGAGTCATATACGTAAAAACATCTCTTGTGGAATGATACACACCCCAATATCCAATGCCAGTTTTCTGCCAAATTAATTGGAAAAAGGACATGATCAACCTGGTGCCATGGAGTGTTGCAATACATCCTTAATCCTTTCATGTACTTCATGATATCGTCTGATCGATCAATCAAATGATCTTGTTTCCCACCTTTTACAAATTCTGTGAAAACCCTTTGAATGATATTATTAAATAGAGTATCTGTAGTTGTGACTTTGATTGGCATATTAATTCCATATTTCGCCTTCTTCCTAAGATAGTAGAATATAATATTCAAGTGCTGCAAAAAAGAGAGGAAGAAAACATGACTAACACTAAAAATATGATTGAATTACTACAACAAGAAAAGTAAAAAGCAGTACACATACCGAACTAGACAGCGGCCTGCCAGAATAGTTTAAGGTATGGAAAAACATCTTATCATCAATCTGTTCAACTTCAAAGTCAAAACAAGGGTCTAGCTTTTGATCACTAGGTAAATAAACTTCCCTATTTCATATAATAGAAGATATGGATAAGAAATATAACAACAAAATTAAGAAAACATGAAAATAAAAGTACATGAAAATGAATACGCACTCTCTCAATTGCATGTTTGCTTCGACAAAGTTTGAGAATGCAGTCGTAAGCTTATAATCAAAAACCACTGAAATGTCATTTACAAATGGAAATCTTCCTTTGATAACCTTCGAGGATCCCCCAACTGCACTAACACCAGATTACCAGTCATTCCTATATGGCGACTGTTTTACAGCTGCATGGCGCCTTCTCCGTGTGAAAACTGCAGGAGTAGTTTCAACATCTGTTTGTATCTGGACAATACTTCTTGATACCGACTGATCAGGGTTAGACTTATTTACAGCACGAGTTGTCAGTTCATTTCCAGATTGATTTACATTAGGTCTCCCTCCTTGTGTAATGGCAGCAATTAGATCAAGTTGAGAATCAGTATATTCAAAATCAGAATCCAAGTGAAGATCACCCCCGTGACGACATGAAGCTTAAATTATAAAATGCTAGTGAATAAACAAATATACAAAGTTAAGAAATTTAAAAAAAAGAATGAAAAGTTATATATAGAAGACATTACCAGAAGGCAAATTCACATTACTGCCACCAACATCCACTTGACCAACACCATCAACCCGAGATGCTGAACACATAAAAGCATTATCAGCATCGCTACTTAAATAAAAAAAACTATCAGGAACCTATCATTTACATACTAACTACAGAATTAGTAACATCAACATCGTACCTTGTGGAGCAGTATTAGACTCAATAACAACATTTGCTCGTGTCTGTGCAGGGATTCCTGATGGCAGCGGAGCAGGATCCGACTTTTTAACATCATGAGATGACTGCTTATATGTTGCTTGTTGTGTAATGGCCGTGATTTGATCAATTGCAGATGCAGACAGTTCAAAGTTAGAATCCAAGCTAAAATCATGCTCATTTACGAAGGAGACTGGAAAAAGTGTTAAAAAAAAGGTTAGTGAACGCACAAATACATAGAGTTAAATAAATAAAAAAAGAATAGAAAAATTACATACAAAACATTTTACCAGAATGCAAATCATCATTAACTACGCCATGACTTGATGTGACATTCTTCATATTGACACCAGTAGCACCTCCATCTCGACCAACCCCACCAAAACCAGACACTAAACATATAAAAGTATAAGCAAGAGTACTGCTTTCAAAAAACAACAGCAAAAAAAAATTTGTGATTTACATACTAGAAGGCGCTTTGGGCGTGCTATCTCCAATAGCTATAGGATCATTCCCAACGTGGCCCCTTTCAAACTGGTCATAATCATTATGCATCTCACGAAAGTCAGGATCATTATCCTGTTGTTTATGCTGAAAATGACAAACTAACAATTTAATTATTATACATATTACAAGAATACTACGTGTACTAAAAATAAAGAATGGAATAGTATCCTATAAGCATATATTGCATCTTTGAACAATATACTATAGCATTATATTATATAAAAGATCAATACCGCTGAATTTCCCTCTGGTTTCATTGATTGCCTACCAATAGCTGCAAGCACCTCCTCAAACTTGGTCTCTACAAAAAGCTTCAAACCTTGTAACTCCTTCATTACCTCAGCATTGGTGGGTTGGGAATCACCTCCAGTACTTTCATGCATACTTTGTGTCTTTGGTAATTGAGTGCCAAAAACCTGAAAGCTATCGGGCTGACTGTCAGTGCACTCAACTTCAATTTCAAAGTTTAGACCATGCACATCAAATAGTTGCTTCTCATCATCAGTTGGAGTGATGTTCTTTAGCTGCAATTATTAAGCACACTAGTTAGAAATAGAAATGATAATAATGTATGGAAAGATAAAAGATCCCTATTACCATATGATACCAATATAGTATACATGTATACCAACAGAGTATATCACTGAACTGGGATATTGCTACAACTGTGACTAAACTACTGTACCAAAAAATTAAGAGAGGCAAGGCAATAAAACTATGAGAAAATTACCTGCTCGCGTTGCAAGCTAGACATTCGCAAAGCAACTCGCTCATTCGGTATTTGACCCATGACTACCCAATTCAAAATTCGTGGAAGTTCGTTTCCAATATGATCAGCAAAGTGACCATCCAAACTTGGGCAGCATTCATACAACCAAATCTGTAAAGCCAACGGGAAGCCACCGAGTCTATAAAAAGAAGGCTTATCTTGAAACTTGTTGGAACACGAGTCAATTGTAGCGTTATAAACATCTATACCCCAGGGATAATTATTAAAATCACCACACTCAACCAAGTAAATGTAAGACCGTGAAATAACCTTTGTCTTGAGTTGAGAAAGTAAGAAGCTGTTCACAAAATAAAGAACTGCTATCTTCAACGCATCATCATCTGTTTCCCATTTCTTCTTCTTAAAACAGTCTGCTAGTTGGGCCAATGTCACGGATGCAGTCCCAAAATATCTTGAAATCAACCTATTCTCTGCTATGCTCTCTATACTTGTATCACCCTTACATTTCAACCCAGTAACAAGTGCAAATTCACCCAAACCAAAGTGCAACCTAGAATCATTCACTACAAACCGCATCTCATTTTTCACATCATGATGTACTTCTCTAATAAGAAAATGGTGCATAACCCGAATCTGCACAATAACTGGTGGTAGATTCAAAAAATAGCCAAAGCATGTTTTCTTAAACAGTCGAAGTTGCTTCTTTGATAAATTTGCTTTCAATTGATGAATAACATGGCATTTGGTATCCCAATCAACCTTTGGTTTATAATCTAAGTTGATAGGCACAAGAAAATCCCAACACTGCAAAACATGTTCATATAAACTAATTTCAGAAATAGAATTCACTTAAAAATGCAACTAAACCAACTAAAAATATTACAACTACCATACGATACCAACACGATATATAACTATACCAGCAAGGTATACAATTCTACTGACTAATTTCCGGAAACTATAAATGACTATTACATAACAGATAGGAATAAAGAGAAAAAGTAAAAAGGTATGCAGCTATAAAGTATTTTTAAGATACTGTACGATACTACTTTATTAAAGGAAAAACAAATAGCGAAGACAACCGAAAAAAGATCCAGAAGCATATAATAGTATATAGCTATACTAACAGGGTAAATAGTTATACGGTGTTGTTCCAACAACCGTCTATAAGTATAAAAACTATCACATAACACACATACACTATGTCTATAGGAACAAGGGAATCTCAACAATGCAAAACATGATTATATAAATTATTTAAGAAATAGAATTCACTTAAAATTAACACAACTGACTATAACTATAATATAATACAAAAGCATAACAGGAAATCAAAAAATAACAATGTACTATACATTCAAAATCTCACATATCATAATTGTAAGAAAATTACCTTCTTGGGTGCACCAATTTTTTTCTTATTTAACTGAGAATCATCGCTACAATCAACATCTACTGGTTGAGTCTCTGTTGTAGGCACGGATTCACGTCGGCTTCCCCCTAACTCAGAATCCTCAACAACTTTACCTTTTCCCTTATTAGTCACAGGAACACCTCCTATGACTGGTTCGGAATTTGTGTCGGGTAATGACTAGTAGGGAGTTTCATCGACTGATGAAGCATTAATATTATTGCCTTTTCCACCCTCTAATTCTACATTTTCAGTTGTGTTTTCAACATGACTACTGCTAGGGTTACGACTAAATAGAGACTGAGAATCAGAAAATAAGGAAAAACTAGGACCAGACATGGCTGAGGCAACGGATTCAACAGGTACTTGTCTTGAAGAATGATATTGTCCACGGCGACACCATCTACGCGCACAATGCTTCCGACCCATAGAGAAAACAACAACCCATAAATATTGATTCACAAAAGTACAAAGAAAAACACAAAAATCCTATTGATTTTGAAAACCCACTTTCACTAAAATGTACTTTCAGAAGAAAAAATTTCACCCAAAAATAGGTACTAGACGAAGAGATAGAAAGGAATCGGAAGAAAAAATTAAAATCACGAATGTGGGTAAAATTTGCGTTTTCATGTGTTGGCTATGGAGATTTGAAAACTGTTCTCTTTAGAATAGTGTTAACCGTTAAAGGACGAAGACGGAAGCTTGGGCCGGATGAAATAGGTGGGCTGGTCTTTAGTCTAGTGTAAAGAACGAAGATAAGGCTGACAATGGGTAACTTGGGCCGCGTGATGGGGGGCCGGGTAAATAAATTGGGCCGACTGGGCAGGAAGAGTAAATTGTTGGAATTTTTACACCCTATAGAAAACCTTAGTACCCTATTTATTTTAAATAAATACCATTTTAAAATATTACATCCTATAGATACCTTTTATACTTTATAGCCAAATATCTAATTATAGTTACATCCTACATTTAAGGCACCATATATGCTAAATAATATTTTTCTCTCACCTTTTTAGTCTTTTCTCTCACATAATCACCGTAAAATTGACTAACCACGTTCTCTCTCTCTCTCTCTCTCTCTCTCTCTCTCTCTCTCTCTCTCTTTTTGCATACACTTTACTCTTTCTCCCTCAACCCACGATTCATACCTCTTCTCCCACCCAAATTCTCTAGTTCTCCTCCATTATCACTCCATTACAATCGCTTAGGGTAAGTTTAATTCGTTGATTTTGATAGACGAAGAGCAATTGGTTCAACTGTAGCAGCTCGATTCTGCATGGCAGTGGTCGTCGAAGTAGGGTTCACAGCTTTTGCGTAATTCATGGCTTCGTTTGTGGGATTTGAGGGCTGGGGATTGTTTGTAGTTGTTGTAGGAGGTTGGACAGATGTGTTAGGGGGCTGACCAGCCGGAATTAATGGCTGGCCGCCGGCCGGCGAAGCCATAAGGCTGTTTCTCTCTCTAGATCGCCCAAATCGCCTATTTGTATTCAGTTGTATTCGAATGTATATTTCAGCTGTATTCACATGTATTCAGCAACATTCATTTATATATTTTAGATGTATTAAAAAGTTATGCGTATTCTCTTGTATTCAGTTTTAATCAGTTGTATTTAACTATTTTATTCAGCAGTAGTTAGTTGTATTCAAGTGTTTTATACAACTGTATTCAGTTGTGGTTAGTTATATTCAATTATTTTATTCAGCAGAAGTTAGTTGTATTTTGTTGCATTCAAGAGTTTTATTCAGCTGTATTCAGTTGTATTTTGTTGTATTCAAGTGTTTTATTCAGATGAATTAAGTTGTATTTTGTTGTATTCAACTGTATACAATTCTACTCAACTGTATTATTCATATGTATTTCTCTTTATTCAGCTATAATCTTTATTATGTATCTTTCAAATACAGATTAATGAGGGATCGTTTTAGTTCGTTGAGTTAAATTAGGAGAATATCATGTGATTTGATTTTCTTCCGTTTTTAACCAGTTTAACCTTCCAGATTTTGCGCAGATACATTACTGTATTTAACGTTAATGCCGCTTGAATACAGCTAAATACATGTCAAACTTAGCTGGAATTACACTTTTTATGCCTATTTTTTTGGTTGTATTAATGAATACAACAGCTTAAATACATGAAATACATTGTATAAAAACATAAAAGGTATCTATAACACATAATATAGCAAAGGGTATCTATAAATGGTTAATTAGACCTAAAAGATGGTGCTTTATGAAAAATTCTCTAAATTGTTTGGATATGGGTATTAAAAGGTAAATAATTTGGGCTTAATAGGTATAAAGTGAGATTTTCCCAATAAACAAACGAATTGGGCTAACTTTAGATGGATCAAAACAAGTTGAGTTCTGACTGAACATCTCTAAAGTTTGCTTAGGTTAATTGAGTTAAGCAATTATCATTGCCGATATTCTTTTCTATTTGTTTGTTTATCTTTTAAAATTTATTTAATTACCAAACTAAGTAATTTTTTCTCTTCGTAGAGTGTGTGTTAGAGGAACAAAAATAAAAGCCAAACTCTAGATGGATGAATTGGATTTTTGCGCAATCTGACCTATCGATATATGTATTCTCAGCTAATCACCCCCAACTATGCCTTATAAAAAGGACTCTGCGGACGTTGCAAATATAACCCGAGTATTACGCCCAGGGTCGATCCACAGAGAGTTAACCTATCAACCACTATCTTCAGACCCACTAATTCTTCAGAACCAGCTTCCCAAATATTCATATCTCAGTTGAGTGTTCTTTAACAACTAGCTTGCAAGTAACTAAGTAGCTGTAAACTAAATTAATAAGGTTGTAAACAATTATGAGGAAAAGCTAAGGCAATGATTTCCCCTATTGATGGAATCCCTTCTGTTTATGCTCATACAAATTTACCAACACATCTCTATCAATCATGAACGCTAATCTTACCGCAAATCTCTCCCGAGTACTCACAGTAATTTACTATTGCCCTCTCCCGAGATACACTAGCTTAATTTATTTAGCACGATTCACTTTAGATTACACCCAAGGCTTCGTTATCCCTAATCCCGCCTTTAAACCCGCAATTATAGATTCCTCTAATAATCTAGGAGTGATGTTGTTCAACAATACCCTAAATATGCACTCTTTTCCAAGTTATGCACACTAAATAGGCACAGCTAATTGAGGATCCTGTCGATTAACTATAACGAACACGAAGTTGAACAAATAGAGATTAAACTAGCAATTTGTATTCACATAAACAAGAAGTTCATCACCCTAAAAACCTTAGACAAGGAATTTAGCTACTCATGGCTATGGGAAAATAAACTAAGATTGAATTCATCATAAAAATCAAAAGAAAAGAAGAAAGATGGTTGGAGTATTCTCTCACAATGGTTTTTCCTGCTAAGAAACCTTAAAAATCAATACATGCCTCTCTTGGGCGAAGTCTAATGTTTTAAATAGGGTTTAGGTCTAAAAATCCGTATTTGACACTTTGACCCCTGAAGTTTTCGCGCCTGCCGCGGTCGCGGTAGAACCGCGGCCAAACACCCTCGCGGAATCCCTGAAGTTCTGCAGCTGCTTTCCACCGCGGTTCTGCCGCGATCGCGGTGGAACCGCGGTGGACCCAGTGCTCTGAATCTTCGGCCTGTTTTGCATGGTTCACTTGGGAAATTTCACAGTTGGCCTCTTTTTCATCAATTTTGACTCCTAAAACTGCTNAGCTTATTCATCAAGTGAGGACAGACTTGTAAGTTAAGTTCAAAATGAAGGACTTGGGAGAATTAAAGTTCTTTATGGAAATTGAGTTCTCTAGATCTAAAGAAGGAATTCGTATGAATCAGAGGAAATATGCTCTTGAGTTAGTGTCTGAGCTGGGATTGGCTAGTGGAAGGCCTGTTGCTACACCTCTTGAGTTCAATCATAAACTTACCTCAGTAGCATTTGATGAATTCATGAACAAAGGGGAAACCTCTACAAATGTACAACTTGAGGACCCATGGAGCTATCAAAGACTGGTGGGCAGACTGCTGTACTTGACAATGACAAGGCCAGACATTGCCTCTGTTGTTCAAGTACTGAGCCAACACATGCATGCTCCTAAGCAGTCACATATGGAAGTAGCTGTACGAGTGGTCAAGTATATCAAGGGAACTGCAGGATTGGGACTGTTTATGCCAGCAAAAGGTAACAAGGAACTACTTGCCTACTGTGATTCAGACTGGGGTTCATATGTGGAAAAAAGGAAGTCTATTACTGGTTATATAGTTAAGTTTGGTGAAGCTTTAATCTCTTGGAAATCCAAGAAGCAAAGCATAGTTTCTAGGAGCTCTGCTGAATCAGAATTCAGGAGCATGGCAGCTACTGTTGCTGAAGTCACTTGGCTAGTTGGTTTGTTTGGAGAGCTAGGAGTTGCAGTGAACAATCCTGTGCAGTTGCTCTGTGATAGCAAAGCTGCTATACAGATTGCAACACATCCCATATTTCATGAAAAGACAAAACACTTTGACATTGATTGTCATTTTGTAAGGGAGAAAATTCAGAGTGGTCAAATTCAGACTCAACACATTAGGACTAAGGAACAACCAGCTGACTTACTTACCAAGAGTTTATACAAACCACAACATGAGTATTTGATTAGCAAGCTGGGAATGAAGAACCTCTTCCATCCCTCAGTTTGAGGGGGAGTGTTGAGAAGAATGCATAGTGTAGAGGTTAATTAGGAAGTTAGAAGTTAGTCAGTGGGCCAAATGTACAGCTGTCAACAACTAATATATTGTTAGATAGTTAGTGGTTAAGTGATGTATGTATATATATACACATGTACAGTGTAGGCAGAAATAGATTCGATATTTTCCAAATTCTGCTCTATTACTTTCTTCTTCCTTCCTCTGTTCTCTCTGTTCCTTCAATGGCTATGCCACTCTTAACAATATTGAGAATACATTTATTAGCAATTCATAAATAATAATCTTTTCATTATTAATTATCGGATAAACAATTCTCCCAATCCATTAAAATTTTCGTATAAACAATTCCTCCATTATAATTTCCGTATAACTAGAATGTGACCATACTACCCATGAAAGAAGTGCTCGATTTAAAAATTATTCGACATGTTACATATTAAATACTTTTTTGGAATTTTTACACCCTATAGAAAACCTTAGTACCCTATTTATTTTAAATAAATACCATTTTAAAATATTATATCTTATAGATACCTTTTATACTTTATAGCCAAATATCTAATTATAGTTACATCCTACATTTAAGGCACAATATATTCTAAATAATATTTTTCTCTCTCCTTTTTAGTCTTTTCTCTCACATAATCACCGTAAAATTGACTAACCACGTTCTCTCTCTCTCTTTTTGCATACACTTTACTCTTTCTCCCTCAACCCACGATTCATACCTCTTCTCCCACCCAAATTCTCTAGTTCTCCTCCATTATCACTCCATTACAATCGCTTAGGGTAAGTTTAATTCGTTGATTTTGATAGACGAAGAGCAATTGGTTCAACTGTAGCAGCTCGATTCTGCATGGCAGTGGTCGTCGAAGTAGGGTTCACAGCTTTTGCGTAATCCATGGCTTCGTTTGTGGGATTTGAGGGCTGGTGATTGTTTGTAGTTGTTGTAGGAGGTTGGGCAGATGTGTTAAGGGGCTGACCAGCCAGAATTAATGGCTGGCCGCCGGCCGGCGAAGCCATAAGGCTGTTTCTCTCTCTAGATCGCCCAAATCGCCTATTTGTATTCAGTTGTATTCGAATGTATATTTCAGCTGTATTCACATGTATTCAGCAGCATTCATTTACATATTTTAGATGTATTAAAAAGTTATGTTGTATTTAACTATTTTATTCAGCAGTAGTTAGTTGTATTCAAGTGTTTTATACAACTGTATTTAGTTGTATTCAGTTGTAGTTAGTTATATTCAACTATTTTATTCAGCAGAAGTTAGTTGTATTTTGTTGCATTCAAGAGTTTTATTCAGCTGTATTCAGTTGTATTTTGTTGTATTCAAGTATTTTATTCAGATGAATTAAGTTGTATTTTATTGTATTCAACTGTATACAGTTCTACTCAACTGTATTATTCATATGTATTTCTCTTTATTCAGCTATAATCTTTATTATGTATCTTTCAAATACAGATTAATGAGGGATCGTTTTAGTTCGTTGAGTTAAATTAGGAGAATATCAAGTGATTTGATTTCCTTCCCTTTTTAACCAGTTTAACCTTCCAGATTTTGCGCAGATACGTTACTGTATTTAGCGTTAATGCCGCTTGAATACAGCTAAATACATGTCAAACTTAGCTGGAATTTCACTTTTTACGCCTATTTTTTTGGTTGTATTAATGAATACAACAGCTTAAATACATGAAATACATTGTATAAAAATATAAAAGGTATCTATAACACATAATATAACAAAGGTTATCTATAAATGGCTAATTAAACCTAAAAGATGGTGCTTTATGAAAAATTACACATATGCATTCTCTGAAATTGTTTGTCATCCTAAAAGCCTAAAGAAACACTACGCCCAACCATTACACCTAAAAATCTTAACCTCTTAAAGCATCACAATTTCACAAGGAGAGTCAATTCATCGCCGACAATTCCCTTTCATTCTCTAAAATAATGATACCAACTTGACTGCATAAAACAATTTGTATGGCTAGTTTAAGGGAATATATCTAAGAAACCAAGGACGGTGGTACTCTTGTTTTCTATATGTTTGTTGGTTTCCCTTTACTTTTTCTTTTAATTGCTAATTGACCACATGACTACGTGAATAATCCTTATGTCACACATGGCCATTTTTAGTACAAATTTAGCATATGAAAGATCTCTTTTACCAAACTAACGGCGCGCACTATCAACGGTACATATTCTTTCACAAATCATTTCATCGCTCAAATATTTGATAATGTATTGGTCAAAATCTGCCCAAAAATATTCGATACAAAGTGGTATTACCAAAAGTGTTTGGGCCAAGATCGACTAGTAACCGATAGGATTCAATGTCGGGTAGTCAATTATGGCCGAGATCAAGTATCAGAAGGGATAGTAAAGGCTAGTTTAGCAGCAGGATCTTTAATGTTGAATATTCTCTGTGTTTGTACTTTTAGGGTTAATTGGAGACATGTCCCTTATAAATGGAAAGAGAGATAAGGTGAAAGACATGTAATATTCTCTGATAAGAACATTCTTTGAAAAGTAGACTTTCTCTCTAGATATAATACAAACATTACCTTTCTAAAGAGATTGATTGTCTATTATTCCACACAGTATTTGTCTATCACCCATCATTGTCAGAAGGAGGAATCATCCACCTCATTCTATATTGGGTTAATCATTCTCCTTATTTACTCTAGTGCCATTTATTGTTATTTATTGCTTGACATTCCCTCCTCATTAATAGTCTTAAAATATTAAATGCACATTGTATTTAATCTTCTTTTAACGCTGCTCTACATTATTCATATTAATCGATTGTAGATCTAAAGTTATTATCATTAACTAGGTTTAATTCCTCGTTATATAAATTTAATTAGCTTACCAAAGACTTTTTTTTTTTTGGTCAAACAGATAGGATAGTCGATTTGCGTGTAATCTGATCTAGATATCAATGTTATAAAAACACTAATAGGTTTTTTTACAGTTGAAATTTTAACAAAAAAAATATTGTTTAAAATAAAGAATTATAAGATGAATACAATAATGGAAGGGATGTTTATAGATTGTCTGCTAGAAAGAAACCTAAGAGTCATAATTTAATATAATTGACACCAAAGACTGCACCCCACAGCCACTAAGTATCAATCAAAACCCTCCTCTTGGACCATACAAGTTGCTCTCAAGTGATTATACCTAAGAATTATAGATCTTCTCCTATACTTTCCCCTTCCTATATATATATATATATATATATATATATATATATATATATATATATATATATATACTTTCACATTTATAAAAAATAAATAGCTATGGAGAATCTTAGATGACATATGCTCATTTCTCATCACCTTCCTAAGAATTTTTATGAACGTGATGCCATACACATAAATCCTTCTCAAAGAAAACCATATAATAACTCCCTTCTCATCATGTCCATGCATATCTCTTCTTGCATCAAGATCCAAAGGCTAAACTACTTAGAATTATTTCACTACTAAGTTGATCAAATACAAGATTCTTGATTTACTTATCATAGGTGTATCAAATATATGGGGTTGAGTACTAATTTGGTTTCTTTAGATGATCAAGGGCTTGATAATTGGAGCCAGAATTCTCTACCAGAGCTACCAGAACCACCGTCGATAAGGCGGCAGCCGACACCAAAACCGGAGCCATTGAAGTGTCCGAGGTGTGGCTCAATCAATACCAAGTTTTGTTACTACAACAATTACAACAAATCACAGCCTCGCCATTATTGTAAAGGTTGTAAAAGACATTGGACAGAAGGTGGTACTCTTCGTAACGTTCCCGTAGGCGGTGGCCGAAAAAACAAGCGGTTGAGGCCGACTGATCCCGTTGATCATATAACTAGGATGGAACGTGTCACATTAGAGGTGAACGATCAGAGGTGTCCTCTAATCAGCACGACCGTGCCAACTTCTACCATAAGGGGAAATATTACTACTTTGGATGAAGAGAAAAAAGAATCTGATATTTTCTATCCAACACTACCATTTGATCATACAATTAGCAATTTTTCCAAGAAACCTTTCAATGGAAATTACAATGACATATTTTCAGGTCTGAAGTTAGATGGAAATACACATTTTTCTTTCTCTTTTGATACTGTTCCATGTTCTCTTAGTACTCAAACTTCAAATATTTGCAATGAATACATGGGAAAATTTGATAGTACAGTGGAGGAGTCAACCATAACCACAGTCAAGCCAATTACAAGCAACACTGATCTCCTTTCTCAGCCATGGCAAATTCCAGAAACAAGCAATAATGTTACTGAAAATATGTCAAGTTATTGGAATTGGAACGAAATCGACACGTTGAGTACAGCTGATCTCAATATAGCATGGGATGATTTAGAGATCAAACCATAAGGGAATAAAGAGAAATGAAATGTCGATTTTATTAGAAGATTTTGTCTATTAATCAGTTCAAGGATTTGCTTTAGTATGTAAATTTCATGCTTGCTATTATTGTTCAAGTCTTGATAATTACTAGTAACTTGACCTTGGTTTTTCACAAAAATGTATATTCCCATATCATCTCTTTATCTATGTAACCGTCGAATTTCTGAAACTGACTTTTTTTCTATAAGGTTTTAACTTATAGACACTTAAATTTACCTAATTTTCCAGCTTGCTAACTCCACTTTTTTATGAAGTTACATATAATCTTTTCTAGTGATTCATAGTGCACAAATTTGTGTATACTGTTGGTATACAAAAGTTAAACTTTCGTTTAATAATAAGCTTCATGCTATAATGTTCAGTTTCCATTCTCTATCTTTGTCAATTCAATGAGCAAACAAGCACAGAAGGTTGTGTATGATTTCTTTTCGCCATGGATTCTTGATAGCAAAAGGTGAGAATTTTGACAGGTAAACGTAGAAGAGATTAGGGGTGGCAAACGGGTGGGTCATATCGAATATTTGCGGGTTGAAATTGGGTAATGCAAAAGCGGACAAATTATCCAACCCGACCCATATTTAATACGGATAAAAAACGGATTAATTGGCGGATAATATGGATATCCATATTATCCATGATTTCTTGAATATGATCACTTTTGGAATAATCCCCAAAATTTGAGGAATCCCTAATTTGAGGCTTTACAAATATAAAAGTTAAACTCATTAGTTGTTCATTGATTATCCATTTTTCAAGTGAATAATATAGTTTTTATTCATATTTGACCCGTTTTTAAAAGTTCATTATGCCACCAACTTTTTAATGGATAATATGGATGAATAAGTATTTTCTTTAACTATTTTGCCATCACTAAAAGAGATTGATGGGGTCTTTTCCAGCTAGGGGTGGAATGATGTAGATGTGAGAGAAGATTCTTGTGGATATGTATAATCTGTTTAGATGGATATCTTCAATAATTCTGCAAAGATTTCTTGTGCTCCCTACATCTGTCTAATAGCTAGGGGCGTCATTCCCTTCTTGCTCCCTACTTCTTGTATCATTTTTTTTGTTGAACAAAAAATGTGTTTTCTATTTATATTTTACGGATACGAGTTGTGGAATCAGCCACCGATATTTGTATTGGGATAGACTGTCAATATCATATCCTTAGATTACGACCCTTTCCCGGATCATGCATGAACGCGAGATACTTCATACAACGAGCTGCCTTTTTTATAAGCAATTTGTTCTTTCCTAATAGTACCATCTCAGAAATCAGCTCTGAATTATCTCTTGTAATAAAGACCTTATTTATATTTGGTCATAGGAAAAGTTAAAAAGAGCTCTTACACATTATATGAAATAGGCAACCACCTTATAGGCACCCGGCTCAGGGCTGTGCATTTGGATCGAAAATTTGTGAATTTGAACCGATCCACTTTATTCGGATATTCGGATCAGATATGGGTTAGATTTTTGTAAAAGTTCGGAATTTCGGATTGGATTCGGATTTGTATAATTTTAATCCAATCTGACCCAAAATATGAATAATATGGACATTTATAAATATTAGACTTATATTTTAGGGTTTTGTCTTCTCATTTCATCCACCTCTTTTTGGACTCTTCTTTTTCTTAGTTTATATCGAAGTTTCTCTCTCTAACCTCTCTTCAGATTGCTATGTCTGCTTCTCTGAAGTCTTACCTCCCTGTCTCTCATTCTCAGTCACTCCTTCCTATCGACGGATAACGACGCCTCTCCCTTATTAGACATTTGTTTGGAATTTCAGTTTATTTTATTTTGCTATGAAATTTTTATTTGGTCTATCGCTATGAAAGACATTTGTTGCCTTTCAATTTAATAGAATGGTGAATAACAGCAGCCTTAAAAAGTACAATAGCCGATTAAATTGTTAGTAGCCTTAATGGGGTACAATCCGATCAGAAAATCCAAAATATTTACCTGATCCAACTTTAAAATCCGATCTGATCCAATTTAATTTGGATTAGATTCGGATTGCATTTTATAAAATTCGAAATCCGAAATGTGCTCGATCCGATCCGATCCGACCGATGCACAACCCTAATCCGTCTTAATAGCTAATTTGCTTCAAGGGAATATAAGTGAAAGGATTGGTTTATAATTTAATATTTGTCAAAATTTACCAGTTGTACGCATATTTATGTTTCGTGTGAAAATATTAGAATCCGTTGAACATTATATGTATGCTTCATCAGGATCTGTTTACACATCCCTTCCCCTTCCCTCTTTTTCCCACCCAACATAAAGGAAGAAAGAAGAAAAATGTATCGTTTGTTGTGAGGAAGCCACAATCCACATATTTTGGTGTTCAGGGGTCCCTTTGTGGCATAGAACACAAGTTGGTCTAATGCTTTTTATAAGAGAGCACATGGGGGACTAACGTGGTATTGAGACTGATCATAAGCCTATATATGCCCAAGTACAATGTCACAAGAGTATTCTCTTCTCATTTCTTCCATTTGAGTGAAGAAGAAGAAAGTATATGTGGGCAATGATAATTTCTTTTTTTTTTTTCGGCAAGTAGAACATTTTTATTTACCAAATAGAGTTATGTACAGACAACAAAAAAAGAAACTGATAGTTGGACAGCAAGCCCCAACTCCAGCTACCACTCTACACTACAATCGCCTCAACTAATCTCATATTGACAATCCTAGCTATAATGGATAGAAATTTAGTTGCTCCAGCCATTTTGCAATCCTCTGCTTCATTTCTTATTTGATTTGAAGATAATACCTGATGAAGAAATCTTGAAAAAAATGAGTAAAATCAGATTAAAGCTAAATAAACTTAAAGGAGGAAACGTAGAGGGTGTTTGGCTAAGTTTATAAGCTGGTCAAACTGGCTTATAAACACTTTTTGGCTTATCTACGCGTTTGGTAAAATTAAAAGTGCTTATAAGCCAAAAATAAGCCAAAAGCCATAAGTTGGTCTCCCCCTACTTATTAAATTTCAGCTTATAAGCACTTTAGGTTTGACCAAAATATTTACTATTCTATCTCTAAAATACTTCTTTTTAGAACAAAAGTCTTCGTATATCCAGTTCTTCAGCTGCTTATTATTAATTTCAGCACTTTTATCCAAACACGTAACTGATTATTTTTTAAATCAGCTTCAGCACTTAAAAGTGCTTCTCAGCACCTAATATTTATCAGCTAATCTAAATCAGCTAAGCCAAACGGGCTCGTAGTCATTGTCTATTGTTGGCCTGTATGTTAAAATCAGTCGGAGACTTATGGTTTAACATCATGGATGTGAGCGGTTCAAGTCTGCTTATCTTCAACTCGTGAACTTGACCGATACAAAACAAGTGATAACACGCGATATTCCTCCTTTCAGGTTCTCTTCCACTTCTAGAACTAAACGTACTCTGATGCATTACATGGATTAGATGAAATCATTTATAGAGGAAAAGATAACGATTACATGTTGCTACTATGTTGCAAGCCACCTAGGAAAAGGAAAACCAGAAATAAATTCGTCAACCTCATCTCAATAGCAGACGGGCGGGCCGTGTCTGAATTCAGACCGGACCAGAGTCTTCTTTGTTTGAGCTGCTCCAAACAGTCAATCAATTCATTTTTCCTCTTTCTATCACAGACTTTAACTATTTGTTTATATAGTGTGTGAAGTCTAACTAATGCAAAGTGCCTCACGTAAGGAATAAAGGCCTGTTGGGGATGTAGTTGCTTTGCATGGCAAAGAAGGAGCCAGCTGATTGCCCCTTTTCACTCGCTGTGTGAATAAGGTCTTAGCTAGCATTTGGCCGTAGATCCCAAATTTATTTTGAAAAATCTGATTTGGGTGAAGTTTGGTTTGAAGATGAAAATGTGTTTGGACATACGATTTCAAAACATATTTTTCAACTTTATTTTGGGAAAACATGTATATAATTCCCAAGTTTTGGAAATTTGGCCCAAATTCAGCTTATTAGCTGAATTTGAGATTTCAAATATGTGATTTGAGTTTTGGCCAAAATGTGGGTCAAATTTATGGCCAAACATGAGATTTGAAAATAAATTTCAAATTAAATTTGGGAAATTATATGGCCATACAGGGGCTTAATCTATAAGGGCATTCTGGGCAGGTCGCAATAAGCCGCTAGTCCAAGGTTTTATACAATTTAAAAAAAAAAAAAATAGAAAATTTGTTAGATGGTTGCCTGTTGCAATATCTGATTCATGCACACAGTAATTATACTCTGCATCTTTCTTGATAGTTGCCTGAAATATTACCCAAAAATTAAATTTACTACTGAAAATATATACTCCAACTATAAAGATCAAATTTTCTAAAGTATAGAACCATTAACCTTACAGCCAAAAGAGCTATATATGTCAGAAATGCCTTCACATTAAATCCTCAAAGGCTCAGACAACTTCCACTCTGCCCGCATTTGAGCAAGGAAATTAACATTAAGTCTGTATTGAAAATGCAAGGACTCATTTATATAAACCTATCTATAATGAATATATTAACAATCTTGCGCTATTTCAGAGCTAGAATATCTTTTAGTATTAAATTTGTTGGAGTTTCAAAATCCAACAATGATTCATGGGGTTCAAATCTTTATAAGCAAAACATAGCAACAATTTATGGGATTCAAACTTTCACAATCTAAGTATGAAAATATATTGGAGTTTCAAACACCAAGAATGATTCATTGGATTCAAACCTTTATAACTAAGTTCAAACCATAAGAACAAATCATGGAGTTCAAATATTCACAAAATAACAAACAAATTGGAGAAAAACTAAGTGACAGCACTAACAGAGACAATACTAAGACAATGTGCTGAGTAAGAAATTAAACAAATAAGTGACAAATGGGTGTAATCAGTGTTATAAGTTCTTTTTGAGGTTTGAGTGTATTTTTCCAGAGTCGTACTTATGATATCATTGGATTGTCAACATTTTTTCTTTTTCAACATTTTTCTTCTTTGGTTTAAAACTCCAGCACAGTCATGTAAATGTTTGAAATTTCAATTTGCTATGCAGGAGTTGGAGTTTCACATACAGGATTTCTCAAATTAATGGAGTTTCGAAACCCAGCATCTATTGGGTGTTTTTGTCCAAAATTTTTTTTTTTTTTGTGAAAGAAGTGACTAAATGCTAATAGTTTTCTGAATACTTACTAAACTCTAATATCATAGGTTAAAAGTGTCTATTTGCTAATTGTTTAACCAAAAAGTGGGATTTTAGTCAAAGCTAGAATTTAGAAAAACTCGGGTTACTGATAATCAAGAAAATGAATAAAAAAGAAGTAATTCTGGATAACAAGATGATAGTCAAAAGAAACCAATAAATCACTGTCTATTCCAATAGTATTTCGTGTCCTTACAACTGATCATACATCTCCCTTTTATAGATTCCTTTGGAAATATGCGTTTTTCTTATAATGAAGCCGTTATGAGTAATTAAAGATATTGAATGTTACGTTACACAATCATTACATTTAAAACATATTCTCTAACGTATTCAGCATTCAATACCCATAAAATGACGTATCCGTACTCTTTTCCATTGTCAGATTCATTCCTTCGGATTCTCGAATATAAATGACTTAAATAGGTACGGGCACCGAGTTATTTGTCTGCTTGCCCGTGCCTCTTCCTCTTTCTTTGCTCGCTCCTGTTGCACCTCATGACTCTTGACTAATTGCAATTCTTTGACTATTTGACCAATTCACGTGTCTTAACACGTCACTTTTATATATAAATATAATTTTTCCCAATACAGATAGTCCCCCCACTTTCCATTTATTCATCAATTGAATAATTGGGAAGTGGATTTCATTAAAAGAGAATTTTTGTCACCATTAATGCTCTGACAAAATTGACGCTTCAATTGTCACTTCCATTTAATGCGTTTTTACACGTGTCACCCTTTTATTAGCTCTACAGTTTTGCAGCACTTTCTTAGGCTTTCTTTTCGGCTTCCCTGTTCGCGAAGTGTCAGTTATCATTACTATGGTTCTTCCATCATTATTCTTTTTCCTTTTGCCGGCTGTCCATCAGTATAAATATAACTTTTTTCCTTGTCTTTTACCACATAAAGCGTATTGAACACTTCAATTCTTCAAATCTCTATTCACTTCTTCTTCACTTCAATCTTCTTCGCCATGACTTCATCAAACCCTAACCCTAGGAGAACTCCTGTTTTAGATAACTTCCCCAATGCCCCCATTAGGCATAGAATAGGTGGTAGACTTCGTAGCTTAGGGTCTGTTCGCGGTGGTAGCACATCCACGCCTTCTTCTAGAACTAGAGGTGCCTTTTCTCAAAGGTCTTCTTCTAGGAACAAAGAACCCTCTGAACCTTTACGTGAGCCTTTAGTTGAAGAGATAGTCCCAGCAGAGCTATCTTTTCATCATGATAGGGAATCTCTTAGGAACCAGGTTTCCACTTTAGATCGTGCCGATGCTTTCCCTACTCAAATTACAGAAATTCTAGCTCCTATAGTTCGTAAGGACTGTCACTGGAGTGATGATTTTCCCATTATCATTCCTAATCCAAATCAGAGGATTACTTCCTACATGATTGGATTCTCCTTTGTTTATACGTACCCTTTCACTCTAGGGTTTAAACCAGCCATTGACCCGGTCATTCTAGATTTTTGCCATTTTTTCAACGTTTGCTTGAGTCAAATTGGTCCAATTGTTTGGAGGGTTGTCGCCTGCCTGAGGCACCTCGCCAACTTGGCAGATGTTGGCTTTACTTTCCCCACCTAATTCACCTATACTCCCCTAGGCTTTTCCGTAATGGGGTTTTTACCCTAGCAGCCAAGAGCAAGAGGGTTTTAGTAAGCCCCAAAGATGATAAAGACCGTGGCTGGTATGCTCGGTTTGTTGCTGCCCCCACTGCTGGTTTAGTGGGTGAAGATAACGTTCCCTTCCCTGAGAAGTGGAACTTTGCACGTAAGTGTTATATCTTTCTCGTGCTATTAATTTCTCTAATGTCGCTTCTTTTCTGTTCTCAGCAACCATGGGTGTTGTGGAGAATGTGCCCAACTTTCGTGGTTGGATAGAAAAATTGTTGAGGGCCTCTCCAATAGAGGGTAGGTCATGGAAAAACCTTTCCAACCGTTACGGTTGGAAAGTAAAAACTCACGGTAAGAGTTTCTATTTTATCTTTAACGTATATAAATATTTTCTTTTATTGTTCTAACTTTTATCCCTCTTTTTATCAGGATTTGCTATTCGAGGGGTTACTGCTGAGGCAGTTGCGGCCTCTCGTGACTCTTTGGGTACTCGTACCTCTTCAGCCCGAGAAATAGTCTTGGGTTCTTCTTCTTCAAAAAGAAAAGCTTCTGAGGAAGAAGACTCAGAAGAAGAAGATGAAGGAGGCTCCCTGGTGACGAGACCATGAGCTAGAAGACGTATCATCTCAGATGATGAAGCTGAAGTTTCACCTCGTCTACCTCTTCCCGAGCCTGTTGATACCCCAATTACTACTCCTGATGATGACGTCACTTTTCACGATACTCGTGAGTCTATTGATCAACTTTTTATCAGTGGTTTTAGTAGTGGAAATTTAGGGCCTGTTTTAGATGAACTTCCCTTATCTTCCTTTTCTACTCCCGCGCCTGTGATTTCCTTACCTGCCTCAACTGTTTTTGTTCCTCCCTCTACTGTTTTTACTCCTTCCACCGCTCCTCCTTTGACAATTCCCCCTCCTATCGTTCACCATACGGAGGTGGGTTCTTCAAGTAGAAGTACTGCTATGAGGAGCGTAACTATTGAAGTTCCTGCTGATAGCAGTCTTTTAAGGAAGTTAGGTCAAGCTGACGTTTGGCTCGAGCCTTTAATTGACAATCGAGAAAGCAAAACTGGAGAGCCATAGCAGCCTGACTTTAATGAATGACATAGTGCATGCCACTTTGAAGGTATTTTCCTTCTTTCTCTTGTTTACTTTGTAAAAATTTCTATCTTCGAGATTCTTATTTCCCTTTCTTTTTTTTAGGCCAATCTTATCGGCACTGAGCTGATGAACAGAATCTCCCTCTTGGAGAAGGTAGCACGTGATTCAGAGAAGGTTGCACGTGATTCAGAGAAGGTTGCACGTGATTCTCAGTTGGAAGCAATCAATTGGAAAGAACAATTTGGCAGTGCTCAAATTGACATGGAGGATTTACAAGAGAGCAAGAGTACCTTAGAGCAGCAGGTGCAAGCATTAACTTCGGAGCTAGCGGTTATCAAGGCTTCCTTGAACCAAGCAGAAAAAGAAAAAGAACGCCTTGAATCCTCTTTTTCAGAACAGCTATCTAAGGCTAGCGAAGAGAACAGGGCGTTGAAGGCTTTGCTGAATCAAAAAGAAGTTTACGCTGGGGAGCTCGTGCAAAACTTAACTCAAGCACAAGAAGAGCTTCGAGTCTCTGCTGATAAGGTATGTGCTTTAGAAAGCTCTCATGTTTCTCTTCAAGCTTCTTGTAACTCTGCCTTGGCCGAAAATGAAGAACTCAAGAGTGAGGTGGCTGCTTGGGAAAAGGATTATGAGATTCTTGAAGAAAAATTTAATGTTGAGGTAAGTTGGGCTTTTTTGAATTCACGTCGTGATACCCTAATTGAAGCTGGTCAAGAAAACTTCGACCTAGAGTCAGAATTAGCTAAGGTTAATGAAACCATTGAACAAGCTCAGCAAACACAAGACTTTCCTTCTCCCGTGATTGAAGCTCCTGTGGTTGAAGATCATACGGGTATCGCATCTTCTTCAAGCCCAATCGATCCTACTGCCACAAGCCAGATTGAAACCATATCTGCTGATGTTCTTGCTCAAGTTGAACCTGTTGCTGTGAATCAAGATCAACCCGCAACCGTTGATGCTCCTATCCAAGTTGAGCTCGTTGCTGTTGATGCATCTTCTTTAGTTCCCACATCTTCTTAGTGAAAAATTTACATTGTCTTGAATTCCTTCTTTTTTGCAGGCACCACTTTGGAAAGTTGTGTTAGAAACCCTTGGCTTCATTGAGGGTTTATTTCAGAAAATTGTAATCAAACCCTTAAATTCATTTGAGGGTTGGTTTTGGAACGCAAGTCCCCAAGTCTTTTATGGGGCAGTTTGTATAAACAATTTCATAGTTTTATGACTAAGTTCGTACTTAGTCTTAAGTATTTAAGAAGTTTTCTGTGTTATTATCTTAAACTTCTATTTATTTTATTCTTGCCTTTATCTCTAAGGACTTATAGAATAATCTGCATTTTTGTTCTTTAGAAAATGCTTTTGTTAACTTCATGAATAGCTAAAGTAAACATGAGTTTTATAAAAGAGGGCCCTTTTAAAATTTCGACACTTAATGAAGAAGACGTCTCAACTTCATAATGGTGTTAACATACGATAAAGAAATAGGAACACACATGCTTCTTTTGGAATAACATTGACAAGTTTTTATTTGAACTTTGTCTAGTTTTGAAGAATTCCTTGCATGTATTTGAATTACACCTATAACTTTCTCGTAACTATTTTTTCTTGTAACGGATTTATAATTAGATTACAAACACGAGGGTTTTCTTCATAACCCGTTTCAAAATAATAAAAACACGAGATTTTTCTTTATAACTCGTTTTAGTACATGGCTTTTACCCTAACCACAGTAGGGTTTTCTTTAGCCTTGGCTCGTGACTTCGTGACTTTTACTCTGCACTTGACTTTTCAGGCTTGATTTCTCTTCAATCTTCTTTGCCTTCTTTATACATACTCGTGTATATTATGTAGTCCCCCAAGTGCTTGAGTGTTGAAGTATGAAGCCTCGAGCACTTGATTGTTTCTCTCTTTTGGTCCTTTTCCTGAAAAGGAAAAACATACGGGACTCGGAGGTGCAATTTTAGATGAAGACTGCCTAACCCGTTTATATTTCTATCAGAATAATTGTAACCCTAGGCCAGGAATTTTAGTTTATTCCGGGTGCCTTACAGGTCGTGACTCATCATTTAGCACGGGTTAGTGTGAACACCTAATTTTTGACCACACCCAAATTCTATTGTATTTTAATGTAAATATTTCTTGTAGGTCTAATCTTATATATATATATGTATTCATATACTTATAGAATATTTTTTTGTTATTTGTAAAGAGAAAAAGAATATTTACAAAAAATATGTATAGTTTCTTTTAAATTAGAATTTTAATAAGTAAGCTAGAGAATCTTTCTTAGTATTATTTAAAGTACATATAAATATTTTATTTTTAAGAAATGTTGGTTAATCTTCTTATATTTATAGTTTAATTTATCTTTTAGAATATAAAAGCAAAACAAAAAAATTAATTAATAAAAAGCCCCTATTTTCCCCATATCCCCCACGTCCTATACTCCACTTCCCCATTTTCCTCCACTTGAAACCCCACGTGCTCCACTTCCTCACTTCCCACTTCCCCATTTATCTCACCATTAACTCACATTTCAGTTGTACAGCACTACATCTATATATAATTAACACACTACATAAAGAAGGAGGAAGGAAACGTTTGAAAAAAAAAAAACTACAAAAGCACATCATATTATAAAGAGAAATAGATCAGTAGGTCTAGCATTTCAAATACTTGGCACGAAGAACATTCAAGTTATTTTCAGCGAGGTTTCTAGTCGAGATTTCGGTTCAAGGCTACGATATCGTTTAAAGGAATTTTTAGCTTTAAAGGTTCATTTATACTTTCTTTGTTATTCATTTTAATATTATGCCTACTGTTTGAATATGCAATTTGGTATGTGTTTTAGATCCATTGTTTTAGTCAAATTTGACTCTTAATTTTTCCTTGCGATAATGTAGTAAGTAGTATTTTGTTAAGTGAGTTAAAATAGTTTCGGTTATAAAATCTGCATGATTTGGGCTTTATTTATTTTAAGTACTTTAGGATAGGCAGTAGAAAATTTACTTTAAAGAAATTTTTTTTTAGTTAAAATTTTATATTAGGTATATACCCGATGATCTACCAATTTAAAGAGAGTACATGTTCTTTGTTCCTAAAGTCATTCTGTTAGTATTTTTAACTTAAGAGTATCTATAGTATTTTTCTTAAGAACTCAATATGTCTAGTCTTGATATTGAAAGCCGATTAATTCTTTTAAAGATTTGAGTTTAACAGTTCTTTGGCTCTTTAAGTATCTTTAAGTTTAGTTTCTACCAAAAAGCTAATACATGAAAGTCACATATTAAATGTGTATTATTATATATCTTTCTTTTTCCTCTGATGATATCAAAGCCTTCATATTTCTTTTAGTGAACGTTTAATGCCTTAGCTTACCAAATTATTTATTATGTTCCATATTAATAATAGTGCATAAGGTTAAATACAATTATTTGAAGATAAAGCACATAATTTGGGGCCGAACAAATTTATTTCCTATTGGCCTAATACTAATAAAATCCAAAGTTATCCTATTTCTTTTCGGGACCAAATAAATAACGTACATTAACTCAAAAAAATAAAAACAAATAGTAAGCTAAATAATAATAATATATACAAATATATATCTCGAATCTAAAAGAGACAACTCTAAACGCTAGAAATTTTTTAGATGTACTTTAAATATTAACTCATGTTTTCGTACCTGAACCTTGGGTTGATATGCTTAAGTAATAAAGGTTCACGTGTGCATTCCCGCGTTTTAATGCCCTTAAATTTAAATAATTATATGTTAACCATGTCTACATTTTGTACCATGGTTTAACATCTACCTTCGAAGGAATACCTTGTGTGCATACCGCATCTAGGTGAACACAATTAATAAAAATATAATAATTAATTAAGCGGTAATAAATAAGCCATAATCAATAAAATACAATAATAGCTAAAAAACTTGATTTAAGCCTTACATGAGCCAATAAAGCGACCATGCTAGAACCACGGGACTCGAGGGGTGCCTTACACCTTCCCCTCGGTCAACAGAATTCCTTACTCAGTCTTCTGTTTAGCAGATCATAAATTAAGAGTCAAACCTTTCTTTTGAATGGGGATTCAAATAAAAGGTGACTTGGAACACCAAAACTCAATTCCAAGTGGCAACTCTAAATAATAAATAATCCCCTTTCAAAACGTCATTTTATTTGGAAAAACTCTTCTAACTCAACCACGTAATAGGGTTGGGCCGTGTGGAAAAAAGAGGTGTGACAGTTAGTTTATTGCCTAGCATCTAAAATCGTTAGTAAAATTTTAACAATTCAAAAAATTAAATGAAAAATGGTGATACCTGACCGTGGGTATTCTTTAGAAGTAGTATCTCTTCAAATGAACAACATTCCAATGTGAAGGTAGTATTTTGCCATCCATTGTCTCCAATTCATTTGCTCCTTTCCTGCAATATCACGAACTCTAGAGGGTCCTTCCCAAGTTGGACTTAGTTTACCCGCGTTGGCTGCCTTTGTAGACTGAAAAACCTTTTTAAGTACGAAGTCCCCAACTTTAAAGAATCTGAGGCGTGCTTTCCTTTTGTAATATCGTTCTATGACCTGTTTTTGTGCGGCCATTCTTATTAATGCAGCTTCTCTCCTCCCTTCAAGTAAATTTAGATTGACCCGCATCTCCTCATCATTAGATTCTTGTGTCGCTTGTGTAAACCGTGTGCTTGGTTCTCCTATCTTAACTGGAATTAAAGCCTCAGCTCCGTAAACCAATGAAAACGGTGTTTCCCCTATGCTCGTTTTTGTTGTTGTGCGATACGCCCATAAAACACCAGGTAGCACCTCTGGCCAATTTCCTTTTGATTCTTCCAAACGCTTCTTTAAATTATTGACAATAACCTTGTTTGTTGACTCTGCTTGCCCATTACTTACGGGATGATAAGGTGTGAACGTAATCCCTTTAATTTGCCAACTTTGAAAAAATTCTGTGATTTGAGCTCCAATAAATTGAGGACCATTATCACATACGATCTCCTTTGGTACGCCAAATCGGCATATGATGTTTCGCCAAATAAAATCTTTGACTTCCTTTTCTCGTACCTGTTTGAAGGCTCCTGCCTCTACCCATTTAGTAAAATAATCAGTAAGTACGAGCAGAAATTTTACCTGTCCTTTTGCTTGTGGTAATGGACCCACGATATCCATTCCCCATTTCATGAATGGCCATGGTGCGATGACCGGATGTAATAATTTCGCGGGTCTATGCATGTTGTTACCGTACCTTTGACATTTATCACATTTGGCCACGAAATCGCTTCTTCTTCCATTTTTGGCCAATAGTAACCTGTCCTGATTAAGGTTCTTACCAATGATCTTCCTCCAGCGTGATTTCCATAATGCCCCTCATGTATTTCCCTCATTACGTGCTCTGTTTGAGAAGGTCCAAGGCATCTAGCTAAGGGGCCACCGAACAATTTACGATATAGGTTGCCTTGATTTAAACAATAGCGAGCATCCATTTTTCGAAGTGCATGGGCTTTTTTTTTGTCATCAGGGACGGTTCCATACTGCAAAAAAGCAACAATCTCGTTCCTCCAATCCCAAGTTAAATTATTAAAATTTACCTCATTTTTATCAGGGTCGAGAGCTGAATGAAATAAGTGGATAACCAAAGTGTTTGCATCGTTTGCCACGTCAGCCACAAATGCGAGATTAGCTAAAGCGTCTGCTTCAAGATTTTCATCCCTTGGTATTTGTATAGCTTTTCAAATTTGAAATTGCTTTATTAACTCCCGCACCTTTTCTAAATATTGCTGCATCCTTGTTTCCCTGGCTGTATAAGTCCCCAACATTTGATTAACCACGAGTTGTGAATCGCTCTTGATTATAATCTGATTTATGCCAAGTTTTCGTGCCAATTCTAAACCCGCAATCACAGCCTCATTGTTAGTTATAGAATGACATTTAATAGCTTGCCGTATGGTTTCCCCCGTAGGTGGTACCAAAATAATCCCTAAACATGCTCCTCTTATATTAGATGAACCATCGGCGAATAAAGTCCAAATTCCTGGATTAGCTCCATTAAGCACCTGTAATTCTTTTTGTGCTTCTAATTGCATCTCCTGACTAAAATCAGCCACGAAATCAACTAACACTTGTGATTTTATAGCAGTTCTAGGTTGGTATGTGATTTCATATTCACTTAACTCTATAGCCCATTTGGCCAACCTACCTGATAACTCATGCTTATGTAATATATTATGTAAAGGGTAGGCAGTTACTACAACAATTGGATGACACTGAAAGTAAGGTCTTAATTTCCTAGATGCCATGATTAATGCAAGTGCAAGCTTTTCTAATTGAGGATACCGCGTTTCCGCATCTAACAGAGATTTACTAATATAATAGATAGGGGATTGTTTACCTTGTTCTTCTCGAACCAAAACCGCACTTACCACTACTTCTGAAACAACAAGATAAATGAGCAATCTTTCCCCAGCCTTTGGTTTTGCTAGCAACGGTGGATTTGATAAGTATGCTTTCAAATTCCTGAGTTCTTGTTGGCACTCTTCGTTCCATTCAAAATGATCCTGCTTCTTAAGAGCTGAGAAGAATTTAAAACACTTCTCTGATGATTTAGAAATGAATCTTCCCAAGGCTGCAATCCTCCCTGTTAATCTTTGAACTTCTTTCTTGCTCGAAAGTATATCAGGGATTTCCTCAATGGCCTTAATCTGTGCAGGATTCACCTCAATACCACGGTTAGAAACAAGAAACCCTAAGAATTTACCTGACGCAACACCAAATGCACATTTTTCGGGGTTTAACTTCATATTAAATTTTCGCAAAATCTTAAACGTTTCAGACAGATGCGATATATGATCTTTTGAATACTGAGTTTTAACAAGCATGTCATCTATGTATACCTCCATAGTCTTACCTAAGTGTTCTTGGAACATTTTTGTAACTAACCTCTGATACGTTGCGCCTGCATTCTTTAGACCAAAGGGCATTACTTTATAACAGTAAGTCCCCCTGTTTGTTATGAAGGAAGTTTTTTCTTCATCTCCTGGATCCATTTTAATCTGATTATACCCTGAATATGCATCTAAAAAACTTAATAGTTCATGACCTGCAGTTGCATCGATCAATTGATCTATGTGTGGCACTGGAAAAGAATCTTTAGGGCAGACTTTATTAAGATCTGTTTAATCTACACAAACCCGCCACTTACCGTTCTTTTTTGGAACTACAACGTGTTGGCTAACCAGTTAGGATACTTTACCTCATGAATAGAGCCAATTTTTAGCAATTTTTGGACTTCTTCTTGAATCACCTGATTCTTGAAATGTCACGACCCTAGTTCGCCCTCCGTGAACATGTCGTGATGGCACCTAGTCCCTACGACTAGGTAAGCCTAACAATGCGGAAATAACATAACTTGCGGAAACAAATAATTAAACTAAACAAACTAGAAGGGTGATTGTATATAAATGCCGCTCGGCATATACAACCCAATAATGCGAAAGTCTAAAATATCATCCCAAAACCCGAAAACTCACAGGAACACAAGCTAGAAGAAGTACTGTAAATGCTCTAATCTCCAGAATGTCTAAGGCAATGGTACGAAAGGAAAAGCTAACTGCTAAAACTAGAATAAGATAGAGACTCCTAGTCTGCGGACGCGGCAGATGTACCTCGAAGTCTCTGATAGATCTCTCTGCCTCGAGAGTGATACGCCTGGGTAGAGCTACCTGGATCTGCACATGAAAAACATGCGCAGAAAGGGAATGAGTACACCACAACGGTACTCAGTAAGTGCCAAGCCTAACCTCGGTTGGGTAGTGACGAGGAAGGTCAGGGCCCTACTGAGGTAAAATATAATAATAATGAATTAATAGTATGAAAAACTGACGGTAATAATAAGTACAGCAGTGAGAATATACAGGTTAACAAGGCAATAACAACTACACCAAGAACAGAATAAACACGGAATATGTACAACTCAATACCAATGGTAACAATGAGGATCTCCCAGGATACCGTCCTGTAGTCCTTTTCTCAACTGTCCAGTAGATCTCCCGGGATACCGTCCCGTAGCCCATCACATGTATAAATCTGAAGGATCTCCCGGGATACCGTCCCGTAGTCCAACTATCAATGTGCAGGGGGGATCTATCGGGAATCTAACCCGCAGTCCCAAAGTAAATATGTAGGGGGATCTATCGGGAATCGAACCCGCAGTCCCAAAGTAAATATGCAGGGGGATCTATCGGGAATCGAACCCGCAGTCCCAAAGTAAATATGCAGGGGGATCTATCTGGAATCGAACCCGCAGTCCCAAAGTAAACAAACAAGGGGGGAGCTACCGGAATCCCACATCCGTAGTCCCAATGTAAATACGCAGTCACAACAAGAAGACATCCAGAAATGAAGTTCAAGGATATAAGGAAACATGTAGTTCTAGCCTAAGATGCTTCACGTAGTACAAACAAGGCAACTTGAGCAGATAGGAAGTTTGGAACAACTAAGCATGCTTTTTCTAGCTAACACAGTCTATAATTGCAAATAAAAAAAACAAAGCAGATAAGAAGGAAACTCAGTCTAAATGTTTAAAGTAAAATCGGATTTTTCAACAATTAGCTCAAGTACGCGCTCGTCACCTCACGTACAAGGCATTCAATTACCAATATCATATCCTAAGGGGAAAGGTCCCCCACACAAGGTTAGACAAGGCACTTACCTCTAACCGGCTCCAAAATCAACTCGAAATCACACTTTTGCCACGAGTATCCGACTCCAAATGGCCCAAATCTATTCAATTCAATTACATATCATAAATAACATCTCAAACAACTGATTCTACTATTTAATTTAAAGCTAAAATCGCGAATTTAGGTAAAATGACCAAAATGCCCTTCAGGTCAACGTCTCAGAATCGAGTAATTCTCACATTTTCAGAACCCTCGTACTCTCACGAGTCTAACCATATAAAAATCTCCCAAATCGGAGGTCAAACACCCACTCAAAACTCAATAGTTTAGTCTATGAAGTTTTACCCATTTTTCACTCAAAAATCCGAAATTAAGGATGAATTCGTGATTAGATTAGTGGGTATTAAGCATAAGAGAGTAGAGAATCGTTACCCAATCGTTGCTCTTGAAAACCCCTCGAAATTTCTCCCAAATCCGAGCTCTCTAGCTTGAGTTATGTTAAAAATGGCTAAACCCTCATTTTAAAATGTTTATATCTGTCCAGGGATTTTGTTCTATGCGATCGCAAAAGAGGGAATGCGATCGCGAAGAGTAAATATTGAGGGCCCAGAAATTAGTCTATGCGAACGCATCCCAAGCAATGCGATCGCAGAAGAGAAAATTTAAAGGTTCAAAATTTGGTCTACGCGAACGCAGCCTAAGGCATGCGATCGCAGAAGAGGAAAAAGCAGAGCTATGCGATCGCGTACTGTACCATGCGATCGCGAAGAAGGATTAGCAATGAGGCCCAACTCCTAAGTTCTACTATGCGAACGTGGGGAGACGAATGCGAACGCGTAGAAGGGGGAAGGAAGTATTATGCGATCGCATAGAATGATTTGGCCTCCCTCTGAAATTGCACTATGCGATCGCGGAGGGGAAGATGCAATCGCAGAGAAGGAAAATCTGCAGCAGAACTGAAGAGAAATCTGCAACACTTTTCAACACAAAAATGCCCTGTTGAGCATCCGAAACACACCCGAGGCCCCTGGGACCTCAACCAAACCTCCGGACATATCCCATAACACCATTCAAACTTGTACCAATCCTAAACCACCTAAAACAACACCGGAAACTCGAATTAAACAAGGATTTGAGCCTAAGAACTTCAATTTTCATCAAAACACGCTTTCGATCAAAAACCTAACCAAAACACGTCCGAATGACCTAAAATTATGCACACGCGTCCCAAATGACATGACGGAGCTACTGCAACTTCCGGAATTCCAATCCGACCCTCGGATCAAAAACTCACTATCGGACCGGAAACTTCAAAAATTCCAAACTTCGGCATTTCAAGCCTAAATGAGCTACGGACTTCCAAAATACATTCCGAACACGCTCCCAACCCCGAAATCACCTAACAGAGCTAACGGAACCATCGGATTTCCATTCCGAGGTCGTCTTCACACTGTTCTGACTATGGACCATTTTCCAACACTTAAGCTCTCATTTAGGGACTAAGTGTCCCAAAACTCTCCGAAACTCAAAACAGAACATCCCGGCAATTCAAATTAGCATAAATAGACTTGGAGAAAGCAGTTAATAGGGAATCAGGGCGTTAATTCTTAAGACGACCGGCCGGGTCGTCACATGAAAGTTCCTTGCTTTCTTTTCTTTTGCTTGACTGGAGGATATGAAGGATCTTCATTTAGTTTATGAGTCATCACCTCCGGTGGTATCCCTGTCATGTCTGTATAGGACCAAGCAAAACAGTCTGCGTTAGCTTTTAAAAATTCAATTAACTTACGCTTCACCTTCGGGCTAAGATTGGCTCCTATATACATTTTTCTCTCTGGCCAGTGTATGAACAAAACCACAGCCTCCAGCTCTTCTAGCGTCGTTTTGATGTTTTCATTTTCCCCTGGTTCTTGAATGGAATCGGGCCTTGAATCTACATCTGTTTGTTCTTGTTCAGTTGAGGTTGACGCTATGTTATCTTCAACTGAATTCTGTAATTGCTATTTTTCTTCACCCTTCGTGCTTGAATCTGCCACAGAGTTGATGTTCCTAGATGTCTGTTGATCTCCCCTGATTTGACATATTCCCCATGGCGCTGGAAATTTAATGACTTGATGCAAGGTTGAAGGAACAACGTCTATTTCGTGGATCCATGGTCTCCCAATAATCATATTGTAAGCCATCTCCATGTCCACTACTTGGAACTTTGTATCTTTGACGACTCCTTCAGCATATGTGGTAAGCGTTACCTCTCCTTTCGTAACGACGCTGGAATTATCGAACCCAGATAGAGTATGGGCCTTTGGTATTACTTTTTCTTCAGCTTGCATCTCACGTAATACTCTTAATAGAATAATGTTTACGGAACTTCCTGGATCAATCAAAACTCGTTTTACATTAGTATCGTATACAATTAAAGATATTACCAGTGCATCGTTATGAGGGGTTAAACACGCTATCTGCATCTCATCATTCAATGTAATGTTGTCTTCTTCTAAAACTTGCCGCACCCATTTACCTTGGGTAATTGTTACTTTGGAAATTTTATTAGCAACAGTATATGATATACCATTAATATCTTCACCCCTACTTATAACGTTGACAGTTCTTTTGGGAGAAGATGGTTTTGGAGGCTCCTGCCTGTTCTTCATGTATGCTTGTTTACCTTTCTCACTGAATAACTCAGTGAGATATCCTTGTTTTAACAAGTGATCAACTTCACCCTGTAAAAACCTGCAATCTGCTATTTTATGCCCGTGATCGTTATGAAATTCGCATCAATGATCAGGGTTTCGTCTGTTTGGATTTGATCTCATTTCCTTGGGCCACCGTACCTTATCTCCCATGCTTCTTAAAACAACCACGAGTTCAGAAGTGCTCACGTTGAAGTTATAACCGCCAAACCTTGCCTTTAGACCTCCATCATTGTCTCGTGGCTCACGTGAGCTTCGATCACTCCCAAATCTTGATGATGATCCTGACTCTCTATTCCTTGATCTATGATCGTACCTCTGGTTATCCTGTTTTGACCGTGAGTCTCTTCCTGCAGGTCCCATGTATGGCTCGTACATGTTTTTACCGGATCTTTTTTTGGACTCTGAACGTCTCGAACTTACCTTCTCTTCTTTTTGAAATCATGTAATAGTATCTTCCTCAATCCTCAGCTTCGTGCTATACCTGTTATAAACATCATTCCACGTTGTAGCGGGGAATTCTCGAAGGCTTTCCTTGAGTTTCCTTGTAGCTTCCGAGCTTTTTTCGTTCAGATTACTTGCGAAAGCTATAGCCGCCCAGTTGTCAGGTACACGTGGCAATGTCATTCTTTCACGTTGAAATCTGTCCACGAATTCCCTAAGTAGTTTTGAGTCCCCCTGCTTGATTTTGAAAATATCCTCCATTCTTTTCTCTACTTTTTGAGCTCCCGAGTGTGCTTTGATGAAAGAATTTGCAAGCTCAGCAAAAGAATTTATAGAATTTTCAGGTAAAAGAGAATACCATGTTAACGCTCCTTTGGTGAGTGTTTCACCAAATTTTTTGACTAATACTGATTCAATCTCCTGCTTAGTCAAATCATTGCCTTTTACGCCCGTGGTGAATGCAGTCACGTGGTCTCGTGGGTCTGTCGTTCCATCATATTTTGGAATATCAGGCATTTTGAACTTTTTGGGAATTGGAAGTGGAGCGGCACTTGGCTTCCAGGGTTACTGATAATCAAGAAAATGAATAAAAAAGAAGTAATTCTGGATAACAAGACGATAGTCAAAAGAAACCAATAAATCACTGTCTATTCCAATAGTATTTCGTGTCCTTACAACTGATCATACATCTCCCTTTTATAGATTCCTTTGGAAATATGCATTTTTCTTATAATGAAGCCGTTATGAGTAATTAAAGACATTGAATGTTACGTTACACAATCATTACATTTAAAACATATTTTGTAACGTATTCAGCATTCAATACCCATAAAATGACGTATCCGTACTCTTTGCCATTGTCAGATTCATTCCTTCGGATTCTCAAATATAAATGGCTTAAATAGGTACGGGCACCGATTTATTAAATTTGTCTGATTGCCCGTGCCTCTTCCTCTTTCTTTGCTCGCTCCTGTTGCACCTCATGACTCTTGGCTAATTACAATTCTTTGACTATTTGACCAATCCACGTTTCTTGACACGTCACCTTTATATATAAATATAATTTTTCCCAATACACTAATTTTGTCCAAGTTTTTTTTGGCACTCATTTTTCGTCTCGCGACTCTCTAAGTAGCTTGTTTGGATGATAGTTACTTATTGTGTTGTATCATATTATTACTTTAAACACAATATATATCTTGATTGTTAATTAAATTTTAGTATATCGTATTGTTAAATCTATCGTTGCGTAACGATGAAATGTTCCATTTTATGTAACAACTAATTTGTTGTGGTCGTGTCGTTATATTTTTTTTTGTCTTTAATAATTAAAGTTTACCTATTTATGCTATCTTTTTATAATAACTCTACCTTGTATCATACTTTTTTTAAAATAATATTCTAAGCTTATGTTTCAAATTGTTGCTCTGTGACATTATGAAAAGACCGGAAATAATACATCTATACAAATATTGTACTTATCAAATAATGTTTAACCAAAAAATAAAATTTCAGTCAAAGCTAAAATTTAGAAGAACTCAGGTTACTGATAATCAAGAAAATATAGAGAAAAGAAATAATTAGGGAGAGTAAAATGATAATCAAGAGAAAATAAATCAATATGTTATTCCCCAATGTTTCGTCCCACAACTGATCAGATATCTCCCTTTTTATAGCTACTTTTGAAGATATCCGTTTTATTCTAATCATAACGAGGCTGTTATGAGACATTAAATGCATTAAATGCTCCGTTACACAATCATTACATAAGAAACAAATTCTCTAACGTATTTAGTATTTAATGCCCATCAAATGTCGCATCTACACTACTTTATATGGCCAGATTCATTCCTTTTGATTCTCGGATATAAATAGCTTAAATAGGTACGGGCGTTGTGTTTCTTAACTGATGTCCCGTGCCTCTTCATCTTTCTTTGCTCGTATTTGTTGTAACACCTGTCTCGTGACTAATCATGATTCTTTGACCATTTGATCAATCCATGTGTCTTGACACGTCACCTTTATAAATATAAATAAAATTTCCCCAATACAGATAGTCCCCCCACTTTCCATTTATTCATCAGTTTGAATATTTGGGAAGTGGATTTCATTAAAGGAGAATTTTTGTCACCATTAATGCTCTGACACAGTTGACGCCTCACTTATTACTTCCATTTAATGCGCTGGACACGTGTCATCTTCTTATTGGTCTTACAATTGTGCAGCACTTTCTTAGGCTTTCTTTTCGGCTTCCCTGTTCACGAAGTGTCAGTTATCATTATTATGGACTTTCCATCATTGTACTCTTTCCTTCTGACGGTTGTTCACTAGTGTAAATATAACTTCCATCCTTGTCTTTTACCACTTAAAGCGCATTGAACACTTTAATTCTTCAAATCTTTTATTCACTTATTCTTCACTTCAATCTTCTTCGTCATGGATTCTCCAAACCCTAACCATAGGAGAACTCCTATTTTATATAGGTTTCCCAGTGCTCCCGTTAGGCACAATAGAGGTGGTGGTGGTAGACTCCGCAGTTTAGGATCTGTTCGCGGTGGTAGTTCTCTCACACCTTCTTCTAGTTCTGGTCCTTCTTCTAGAACTGGAGGTTCCCATTCTCAAAGGTTACCTTCCAGAAACAAAGAATACTCTGAGCCCTTACGCGAACCTTTAGTGGAAGAAATAGTTCCAACGGACCTATCTTTTTATCATGATAGGGAATCTCTCAGGACTCAAGTTGCCTCTTTAGATCGAGCTGATGCTTATCCTTCTCAAATTACTGAACCTTTAATCCCCATAGTTCGTAGAGATTGTCATTGGAGTGATGATTTCCCCATCATCATTCCTAATCCTAATTAGAGGATCACCTCTTACATTACTGGATTTTCTTTTGTTTATACGTACCCCTTTACTCTAGGGTTTAAACTAGCCATTGATCCAGTTATTCTGGATTTTTGTCGCTTTTTTAATGTTAGCTTGGGTCAAATTGGCCCAATCGTTTGGAGGGTTGTCGCCTGCTTGAGGCACCTTACTAACCTGGTGGATGTCAAATTTACTTTTTCCCACCTAATTCATCTCTATTCCCCTAGGTTTTTTCGCAACGGCGTGTTTACCCTAGCAGCTAGGAGCAAGGGGGTTTTAGTGAGCCCCGAGGACGATAAAGACCATGGCTGGCAAGCTCGGTTTGTTGCTGCCCCCACTGCTGGTTTGGTGGGTGAAAATAACGTTCCCTTCCCTGAGAAGTGGAACTTTGCACGTAAGTGTTAAATCTTCCTCGTGCCTTTTCCTTTCAGGCTTTATCAACTTTTCTAATGTTGCTTCTTTTTCCTTTCTCAGCAACCATGGGTGTTGTGGAGACAGTGCCCAACTTCCGTGGTTGGGTAGGAAAATTGTTGAAGACCGCTCCAATGGAGGGTAGGTCGTGGAAAAACCTTTCCAACCGTTACGGTTGGAAAGTAAAAACTCATGGTAAGAGTTTCTATTTTACCTTGTCTGTATATAAATATCTTCTTTGTTCTAACTTTTATCCTTCTTTTTATCAGGATTTGCTATTCGTGGGGTCACCGCAGAGGCAATCATAGCTGCTCGTGACTCTTTGAGTACTCGTACCTCTTCAGCCCAAGATATATTCTTGGGTTCTTCAAAAAGAAAAACTACTGAGGAAGAAGATTCAGAGGAAGAAGATGAGGGCTCCCTGGTGATGAGACCACGAGCCCGGAGACGTATCGTCTCTGATGATGAGGCTGAAGTTTCCCCTCATCTGTCTCTTTCCGAGTCTGTTGTTACTCCAGTTATCATTCCTGATGATGACGTCTCTCCTCACGACACTCGTAAGTCTATCGATCAACTTTTTGCTAGTGGTTTTGGTAGTGAAAACTTAGGACCTGTTCTAGACGAGCTTCCCTTATCTTCCTTTTCATCTCCCGTACCTGTGATTGCTTCTTTACCTTCATAAACCGTTGCTTCTGTTCCTCCTTCCACCGCTCCTCCTTTGGCAGTTCCTCCACCTATCGTTCACCATACGGAGGTGGCCTCTTCAAGTAAGAGTACTGCTATGAGGAGCGTAACCATTGAAGTTCCTGCTAATAACAGCCTCTTGAGAAAGTCTCGTTAGGCTGATATTTGGCTCGAGCCTTTGATTGGCCCCATCGAAAAAGCAAAGCTTGAAAGCCATAGCAACCTGACCCTCATGAATGACATAGTGCATGCCACTTTAAAAGTATTTTTCTTTCCTACTTTTCTCCATTCTGTAAAAATTTTTGACTTTGTGATTCTTACTTCTCTTTTTATTGTAGGCCAATCTTATTGGCACTGAGCTAATGAGCAGAATCTACCTCTTGGAGAAGGTAGCACGTGATTCTCAGTTGGAGGCAAACAACTGGAAGGAACAGTTTGACAGTGCTCAACTCGACATGGAGGATTTACAAGAGAGCAAGAGTGCCTTAGAACAACAGGTTCGAGCACTCACTTCTGAGTTGGGGGTCACCAAGGCTTCATTGAATCGGGGAGACAAGGAAAGAGAGCACCTTGAGTCTTCATTTTCTGAACACTTATCCAAGGCCAGTGAAGAGATCAGGGCGTTGAAGGATCTTTTGAACCAAAAAGAAATTTATGCCGGGGAGCTAGTTCAGAATTTAACTAAGGCACAGGAGGATCTTCGTGCCTCTGTGGATAATGTGCATGCTTTGGAGAATTCTCATGCCACCCTTCAATCTTCTTATAGTTCTGTCTTGGCTGAGAATGAAGAACTCAAGAATGAGATCGCTGCTTGGGAGAGGGATTATGAAATCCTTGAGGAGAAAACTGATGTTAAGGTAAGTTGGGCTTTCCTAAATTCACGTCGTGATACCTTACTGGAAATGGGCCAAGAAAGCTTCAACCTGGATTCAGAATTAGCCAAGGTGAATGAAACCATTGCACGAGCTCAACAAACACAAGATTTTTCATCTCCCGAGGTTGAAGTTCCCGTGGTTGAAACTCCCGTTGTTGAATTCTCTGCGAACGCTGAAATTGCCACGGGTGACTCACATTCTTCAAGCCCAATTGTGCCTCTTGTTGCAAGCCAAGCTGAGACCTCGTCTGTTGGTGCTCCTGTTGCTGTGAATGAAGATCAACCCGCAACCATTGATGATCCTGCCCAAGTTGAGCCCGTTGATGATCCTTCTTCAGTTCTCTCTTCTTAGTGAAAAAATTTATTTTGCTTTAAATTCCCTTTTTGTAGGTACCTTTTTGGAAAACTATGTTTAAGGCCCTTGGGTTTTGAAAGTTTATTTATGACATTTGTAATCAAACCCTTGGTTATCATTTGAGGATTGATTTTGGAACGACAGTCCCCAAGTCTTTCATGGGGCAAATTGTATAAACAATTTTATAATTCTGTGACTAAGTTTTTGCTTAGTCTTAAGTACTCAAGAGGGTTTTCATTGTTTTAACTTCTATTTGCTTTTATTCTTGCTTTCATTCTTAAGGACTTATAGAATAATTTTGCATTTTTATTATTTAAAAATGCTTCTGTTAATCTCATGATTTAGACATGAGTTTTATAAAAGAGGGCCCTTTTATAATTCGACACTTAATGAAGAAGACGTCTCAACTTCATAATGGTGTTAGCATACGATAAAAGAAATAGGAACATACATGTTTCTTTGAATTAACTTGACAAGTTTTTATTTTTAAACTTTGACAAGTTTTAAATAATACTTTACATGTATTTGAATTACATCTATAACTTTCTCGTAACTGTTTTTCTTGTAACAAATTTATAAGAAAATAATAAACACGAGGTTTTGTCTTTACAACCCGTTTCATTTTAAAATAACAGATATGCAAGGTTTTTCCTCATAACCTGCTTTAGTACATAGCTTTACCCTAACTATAGTAAGGTATTCTTTAGCCTTGGCTCATGACTTCGTGACTTTTACTCTGCACTTGTCCACTTGACTTTTTTCAGGCATGATTTTTCTTCAATCCTCTTTGCCTTCCTTATACATACTTGTGTATACTATGTAGTCCCCCAAGTGTTTGAGTATTGAAGTATGAAGCCTCGAGCACTTGATGGTTTTCCTCTTTTGGTCCTTTTCCTGAAAAGAAAAAACACACGGGACTCGGAGGTACGATTTTAGATAAAGACTGGCTAACCCGTTTGTATTTCTATTAGAATAATTGTAACCCTAGGCCAGGAATTTTAGTTTATTCCGTGTACCTTACAGGTCGTGACTCATCATTTAGTACGGGTTAGGTCTTTGCCTAGCATCTAAAATCGTTAGTAAAATTTTAATAAATCAAAAAATAAACTTTATAAGATTGATACCTGATCGCGGGTATTCTTAGAAATAATATCTTTTCAAGTGAACAACATTCCAATGTGAAGGTAGCACTTTACCATCCATTGTTTCCAATTCATATGCTCCTTTGCCAGCAATACCACAAATTCTGTAGGGTCCTTCCCATGTTGGACTTAATTTTCCCGTATTAGCTGCCTTTGTGGATTGAAAAACTTTTTTGAGCACAAATTCCCCTATTTTAAAAATCTGAGGCGAGCTTTCCTGTTGTAGTATCGTCTATAACTTGCTTTTGTGCTGCCATTCTTACTAACGCAACTTCCCTTCTTCCTTCGAGTAGATCGAGATTCACACACATTTCTTCATTATTAGACTCTTCAGTTGCGTGTGTGAACCTTGTACTTGGCTCTCCTATTTCAACTGAAATTAAAGCCTCTGCTCCATAAACCAATGAAAATGGTGTTTCTCCCGTACTTATTTTTGTAGTTGTACGGTATGCCCATAAAACACCAGGTAACACTTCCGGCCAATTTCCTTTTGATTCTTCCAAACGCTTTTTTAAATTATTGACAATAACCTTGTTTGTTGATTCTGCTTGCCCATTACCTACGGGATGATAGGGTGTGGACGTAATCCTTTTAATTTGCCAACTTTGAAAAAATTCTGTGATTTGAGCTCCAATAAACTGAGGACCATTATCACATACGATCTCCTTTGGTACGCCAAATCGGCATATGATGTTTCGCCAAATAAAATCTTTGACTTCCTTTTCTCGTACTTGTTTGAAGGCTCCTGCCTCTACCCATTTAGTAAAATAATCAGTAAGTACGAGTAAAAAATTTACCTGTCCTTTTGCTTGCAGTAATGGACCCACGATATCCATTCCCCATTTCATGAATGGCCATGGTGCGATAACCGGATGTTACCTTTGACATTTATCACATTTGGCCATGAAACTTTCCGCTTCTTCTTCCATTTTTGGCCAATAGTAACCTGCCCTGATTAAAGTTCTTACCAATGATCTTCCTCCAGCGTGATTTCCATAATGCCCCTCATGTATTTCCCTCATTACGTACTCTGTTTGAGAAGGTCCGAGGCATCTAGCTTAGGGGCCACCGAATATTTTACGATATAGGTTGCCTTAATTTAAACAGTAGCGAGCAGCCTTTTTGCGAAGTGCATGGGCTTTTTTCTTGTCATCAGGGACGGTTCCATACTGTAAAAAAGCAACAATCTCGTTTCTCCAATCCCAAGTTAAATTACTAAAATTTACCTCATTTTTGTCAGGATCAAGAGCTAAATGAAATAGATGAATAACTGAAGCACTTGCATCGCTTGTCACATCAGCTGCAGATGCGAGATTAGCTAAAGCATCTGCTTTGAGATTCTCATCTCTTGGTACCTGCATAATTTTCCAGGTTTGAATTTACTTTATCAGTTCTCGCACCTTTTCTAACTATTGCTGCATCCTGGTTTCCTTGGTTGTATAAGTCCCCGACATCTGGTTAACTACGAGTTGAGAATCGCTCTTTATTATGATTTGATTTATGCCCAGTTCTCGAGCTAATTCCAAACCTGCAATCACAGCTTCATACTCTGCCTCATTGTTAGTTGTTGAATGACATTTAATTGCTTGTCGTACAGTTTCACCCATAGGTGGTACCAAAACAATCCCTAAACCTGCTCCTTTCACATTAGATGAACCATCAGCAAATAAAGTCCAAATTCCTAGATTAGCTCCATTAAGTATCTGTACTTCTTTTTCTGCTTTCAATTGCATCCCTTGGCTAAAATCAACCACAAAATCAGCTAATACTTGTGATTTTATAGCAGTTCTGGGTTGGTATGTGATTACATATTCACTTAACTCTATAGCCCATTTAGCCAACCTACCTGATAACTCATGCTTATGTAATATATTTCGTAAAGGATATGCGGTAACTACAGCAATTGGATGATACTGAAAATAAGGTCTCAATTTCATAGATGCTATGATTAATGCAAGAGCAAGCTTTTCTAATTGAGGATACCTTGTCTCCGCATCTAACAGAGATTTACTAACATAATAGATAGGGGATTGTTTACCTTGTTCTTCTCGAACCAAAACAGCACTTAGCGCTACTTCTGAAACAGCAAGGTAAATGAGTAGTCTTTCCCCAGCCTTTGGTTTTGCAAGCAAAGGTGGATTTGACAAGTATGCTTTCAAATCTCTGAGTGCCTGTTGACATTCTTCATTCCATTCGAAATGATCCTGCTTTTTAAGGGCTGAGAAGAATCTAAAGCATTTCTCTGATGATTTAGAAATAAATCTTCCCAAAGCTGCAATCCTCCCTGTTAGTCTTTGAACTTCTTTCTTGAAAGTACATCAGGGATTTCCTCAATGGCCTTAATCTGTGCAGGATTTACCTCAATACCACGGTTAGAAACAAGAAAACCCAAAAACTTACCTGATGCAACACCAAATGCACATTTTTCGGGGTTTAATTTCATATTAAATTTT